>NC_056523.1:159325206-159358898 GCF_019175285.1 Sceloporus undulatus
ATTTTTCCATTTCTTATTTTGTTCAATGCTTTTTTGAATAAAAAAAATTTAAACCATAATTTTTTTTATTAAATATTATAATAGATAAACAAGAACGTAAAAATCTGAAATTCATACTATACGCTTACACAGCCGCAAGATTGTGTTTCGCTCAAAAATGGAAAGACAAAAATATTCCATCAACTCGGGAATGGCTAGAAAAATGGTTAAATATGGCTCAGTTAGATAAATTAACTTTGTTAAGAAAGGACAGCTGGTCTCAAGAGTGGGAAATGAACTGGAAAAAATTATATGTATTTGCAGAAAAAATAAATGTATAATAATAAGTGGTAAAGAGGGATATATGTTAGGAATGTAATATATATGAATATATGTGGAAACTGTAAAGAAATATCTCAAATATAAGTGGAATATTTGATAATACTTGAGGAATATATTTCCGTTGGGGAAAAGAGAATGATAATAATAACTAGGATATAATGGTCAATTCAAAAGAAATGAAACTATTGATTTAAAACAAGGTCACTTTAATGGCGGAGCTTGTTGGGAAATTCTCCTGATGTATAGATTTGTAAAGCAGAGGGGGGAGGGTGAGGGAGGGTACCCCAGGGGAATAAAACAGAAAAGATCAGGATGAAGATATTGGAAACTGCGAGAATTATTTATATGCATATGAACTTGTAAATATGTGTTTTCTTGATCAAATAAAAGAAAAGAAACAAAAAAAAAAAAAAAAAAAAAATTCTGCCACCAGCCTAGACATTCAAGAAGGTATGTACCGGGCCTACATTTATCATCATGTGTCAGCAGTTCACTGGTCCAGTGGTTATAATGGCCCCATCCTGATTCTTGGAGATGGGAACTAATAATTGTTTTTTGTATTAAGTACCACCAGCTGTAATGTCAATGGTGAAGCCCTACCCTTTCCTGTAGAGCTAAAGAATCAGTCAGAGGTACTTAGAATCATAGAGTTGGAAAAGACCCCAAGGGCCATCCAGTCCAATCCCCTGCCATGCAGAAACTCTCAATCGAAGCATACCCAACAGATGGCCATCCAGCCTCTGTTTAAAGGCCTCTAAAGAAGGAGACTTCACCGCTGTCCGAGGGAGGAGTGTGTTCCACTGTCGGACAGCCCTTACTGTCAGGAAGTTCCTCCTAATGTTGAGGTGGAATCTCTATTCTCTACTTCAACACAGGACACTTTGTCTCCATGGAATATAATTAAATTGCATTTTTTCCTCCACAGGCAGGTATTGATTTATTAAATTTCTATAGTTGCCCTTAAAATATTCAAGACCACTCATGATCAAAGCTTCCCAACACAAGGTTCCTTAAAATTTAAGATATAAAATTAAGAATTCTCAGTTCTATGGCCAACACGGCTATGTTTTTTCAATAATGGTGGGGGGATCCAAATGGTGTGCTGGTTCTTAATACATTACAGGTTTTAATGGGTTTCTAACTGTTCTGAGTTAGTGCTTTAAAAAAGACTGTTGTTTAATTTTTTAAAAATCTATTCCAGATTATTTTAGCTATTTTGTTTCAACCCACAGTGTAAACTGCTTTGGGGCCCATATGGGAGAAAGGTGGGATATAAATAAAATAAAATAAAATAAGACCAGTTGCTACAATATAGTTAAGAGTAACAAATCAAAACCAAATTCAAAAATGATCTTTTAAAGGAAACAGTTATTCTTCATAAAAAGACAGCCTGCATAGTTCAGCATTTCCTGGAAAGCACAGCAAATTTATCAAGAGCAAAAGCATTAAATCCTTCCTTCCATCTCTAGTGGATACAAGAGATTTCAGACTAAGTGCTATGAACCGCAGCAGGTTCAGTCTGAAGGGGTGCACTATGCACTATGCAGTGCCTTCCCAGTGGGAACGGTGCGGATTCATTCCCTAGACTCAGTCCATTGCTAACACAACCATCTTATTTGTGTGCCACAACTGAGCTAGCTCCACTGCCACTATTCCCTTGCTCTTGCCACTGTTTTGACATACAGTCAGTCCTACATTTTATCCATGGATTCAAGCATCCATGGCTTGAAAATATCTTAAAAACATATACATTCCAAAATGCAAACTTTACTTTTGCCAGTTTATATAAGGGACGCCATTTTACTGTGCCATTGTATTTAATGGGCCTTGAGCATCCACGGATTTTGGTATCCTCAGGGGATCCTGGAACCAAACTCCAGTGGATACCAAGGGTCAACTGTACAATAAAGGCTGCTAACCTGGAAGGCTTAAGTCAGCAAGACCTTCTCAGTGATGTGAACCTTGAATGAACAGAGTAGGCAGAAAATAAACAGGTTGCAACTCTTGCCTACATCCCAGCAGCATGATAAAACTGAACAAAATGACAGATTCTGACAACTAGGTTTGCCTCACAGGCAGAATTCAGAGCTGTGTTAGTCTGGAATATATGAGTTTGCAGAGGGATCTTGTGGTACCTTTGAGACTGACTGTGCAAAAGAAGTTGCAGCAGAAGCGTTCCTAGACACACCTGAGGAAGGAGACCAAGTCTACTAAAGCTTATGCTGCAACTTCTCTTACACAGTCCACTCTCAAAAGTGATGCCAATCCCCTTTGCGTACTCATAGGCAGAGTTGTTCTTGGTAAATGCTGGGGCCATTTTATTACCTGAGCATGGATCGGGTAGCAATCCGCACACCTGGGAGGGAGGGCCCCGTGGCCCTAGCACTTGCTATTACTATTATTCTGATTAAGCTTTATTTATATAGCACTGTACATTGACACAGCGCTGTAGGTGGTTTGTTCCTATAAGGGACTAGAACTGGAACTCTATCTAGGGACCCCTCCTCTCTCTCTGGAGCGCCGGGGCTCGCCGGCAGCGAAGGGGAAAGCAGCTGCCCTATGCATTGCTCAGACCCACTCCTCCTTCCCATTCAGACCAGAGTTCGAATCCTGGCTCAGCCATGAAACCCACGGAGTGCATTTGGTCCAGTCACACTCTCTCAGCCTCAGGGGAGGAAGGCAAGGGCAAACCTCTTCTGAACAAATCTTGCCAAGAAAACCCCGGGATAGGTTTGCTTTAGGGTCTCCGTGAGCCAGGAAGGACAGGAAGGCACCCAACCCCGACCCAGGTGGAGACAGTCCAGGGGAAGCCTGCAGGGGCCAGGCCTGCTTGGGTGCCAAACAGCCAGGGGCTGCTGGTGCGTGGCTTGAGCCTGGCATGGCGACTCCGGGTGCCCCCCTCTCTCTCCCTCTGGGCCTGGGCCTGCCACCCACCTGGGTCATGAGCCTGTCTGCGCCGGTGTCCTCCTCGTCCTTGAAGATGATGTCCGGGTTGTAGTTGGGTACCAGGGCCCCGAAGCGCTCCGAGAGGCGCCCCACTTTGCCCTCGGCCCTCCCGCTGGCGCCCAGGGTCTGCTCCGCCACGTTGGGCACCGACTGCTTGTACTGCAGCGGAGCCAGGCTCCGGCGGGACGAGGAGGAGGAGGAGGAGGAGCCCTTCCCCAGCGCAGGGCCACGGCCGGGACCACAGCCCTCCGAGCCAGGCAGCCCCAGCCCCAGCAGCAGCAGCAGCAGCAGCAGGCACAGCCCACCCGGCCGGGCAGCCATGGCCAGAGGCTCAGGGGGCAGCAGGGGGCCCTCCTCCTCCTCCTTCTGGGCCCCAGCAGGCAGGGAGCATCCCCCCCCGGGGATGGACTGGCCACGCCGGACCCCCAATGCCCCCTCCTCCTCAAGGCCCAAAGCAGTGCCCCCGGTGCCAGGGAAGGAGGAATGCTCAGTGCCCGATGCACCCCCAGTGCTCAGTGCCCAAGGTAATGCCCCTCCCAATGCCCAGTGGCCCTCCCCAATGCCAATGCCCCCTGCGGTGCCTCCTCCCAAGGCTCGATGCCCCCCCCGTGCTCAGTGATAAATGCCCAACGCAACCCTCCCAATGCTCAGTGCAGCTCTCCTTCCCAATGTCCAAAGCTAATGCCCCCAATACTCAGTGCCCAACGCCAATGCCTCTCCCAGTGCCCAGTCTAGTGCCTCCTCCCGATTCTCAATGCTAATGCCCCCAATGCCCAATGCAATGCCCCTTCCAATGCCCAATAGAGTGCCTCCTCCCACCACTCAGTGCTAATGCCCCCAACTCCCAGTGCCCAGCCTAGGGCCTCCTCAGTGCCCTCCAGACCAGCCGCCCGTCTCCCAGGGCTCCTTTCCAGGAGCCACACTCAGAGGCAGCATGGGCATCTCCTGCTGCCCTGGGCCCATGGCCCCCCTCTGGCTCCCCGGCGGGGACAGGAGCCCCAGCAGCCCCGCCTGCTGCCAGGGAGGCTCTGCCTGCGGAGGGGCAAGGCAGTCTCTGGGGCGCCCCCCGGAGGAGAGGCTTGGAGCGGCCCTCTTCAGGTGGGCCACATCATGGCCCCAGCAGCCACAAAGGAGGACGTCCCAGAAGAAGGGAGGCCGTGGCCCAGGAAAAGCTAAAGAGCACTCCTCTAGGAATGGAAATCCATGCCTCTTGGTCGTGCTCAAAAGGGAGGACATTTTGGAATCTCCCCTGGACCCCTCCTGGAAAAGGAGGACGGCTGCTCACCCTAGCTTTCTTGTTGCATGCCTTTAAGTCATTCCTGACTTATGGGGTTTTCTCCACCAGATGTTCTCAACACTGCCTTCCCTTTGAGGCCGAGAGAGTGTGACTTGCCCGAAGTCACCCAGTGGGTTTCATTGGCCAAGCTGGGAATCAAACCTTGGACTCCAGAGTCACAGTCCAATACTCAAACCATTACGGTATCCCATAGACCTTTAAATGGTCATTGTGGCTGTGGCTGAGCAGGAGGAATGCTCTGTTTTAATGTGTTTCACCTTGCTTCACAGTAAGGCAACATATGCACACAGACTCAGACATACGTGGGGGAATTCAAAGACATCACCATGTCAGTCTGGAAAACCAGTCTGCAAAGAAATCTTGTAGTATCTTGAGACTAACTGAAAGGAAGAAGCTGATGGCACATGCTTTCCTAGACTTCAGTCTATTTCCCATTCCATGCATCTGAGGCTCAATTCTAGGAAAGCTCCTGCTACCATAGTCTCTAAAGTGCTACAAGATCCCTTATACATACGTATGTGTCTGTATTTAGGCTCTACATATATAATAATAATAATAAATAATTTATTTATATACCGCTATTCCAAAGATCATAGCGGTGAACAGCAAGTAAGCTAATTAGCAAGTAAGCTAATTTGCCCCCAACAGTCTGGGTACTCATTTTAGCGACCTCAGAAGGATGCAAGCCTGAGTCGAGCTTGGGCCCTTTTGCTGGTCTTGAACTCGCAACCTTCTGGTTTCGAGTGAATGGCTGCAGTACAGGCATTTAACCATTTACCAAGACTCACCTCCTTATCACCATAATTTGACCAATTCACCACCCATCCTGCCTCATGTCTCCCTGTAACCCATGTTTTTTATATACATATTTCCTGTCCTGCAAAAAGAAGATTTAGTGGAGTAGGCCTATCTTAGAGGCACAGCACACATCTTGTAGAAGAACAGAAGCCCTTTACAGCTTCCTTTCCTGCCTTTGAGCTCTGTATCCTGCATTCCAGGACACAGGGAAATGAATGGAAGGTTAAGAGGCAGAAACTGGCCAGCGGAAGCCTCTTTCCTCCCTTCCTTCAGCCGGTCTTTCCACCTTGCCATCTCCTGAGTTATATATGCACATATCCAACAAAGTAGAGTCAAGGAAATCTCACAGCAAGGCCAAAACTTTTCACATCCAAGTCCCCTCATGCCAGTCTGGGAGAAATGTGGTCCTCTAGATGTTGTTGGACTGTAATTCCCATTATTCCCCTTAACTGGCTAGGGTTTGAAGTACAGTCCAGTATCAGCTCCTGGCAAGCCTCACTTTATGTTACTGGGATACAAAAGTCAAGTCTGTCCTAAGAATCTTCTTTCCCTTTAAAAAGTAGATAAGGTCAGCTTAATAAGAAGACCCCAAAACTATATCTTAAAAAATGATATAGGGTATTGGTACTATTTTGCCAAGTAGTAGGTAAAGAATCAGCAGAGCACATAAAAATCAAACCCACCCTTCTCCTCCCATTCCATGGCCAGAAGCTGATCGGACTGCCAGTTTTCTTTAGTCCTGGTGATCAGACAGTGTCCTCCATTACACCTGAGTGCAGCAGACAGGCCTGAAGGGTGTAGGCCAGGCTCCAGAGCATACTTTGCTACAGCCTCACCATCTGCTTGCTGCCTGAGGTAGCCACCTCAATCTCCCTAATGGCAGGGCCAGCCCTGGGCAGCAGTAGTACCCATGCAAGTTAATGTTCTTTAATTACTTCTTTACCAGAGTCAGCACCTAACTGCTCATGAAAACTTTCATAATATCATCAGGATTAAAAGCAGCACTGAACTCTTATGAGGAAAGGTAAAATATAAATTCGAACAGCAGTAAAAATGTTGTTCACATGGGAGAAGGAGACATGATGTTTTCAGAACAGATGAGGCAGCTCTGCTTAGCAAGAGCACATATTCTGGCACAGTGCACTGATGGTACCTTCAAAGAAACTATGAAGGAGTTACTTCAACCTTGGGAGATGAAGGTCACATGAAAGAATAAAATGCCTTTTCTTAAACAAGCCTGGTCTTAGGCCTACTGTTATTGAGAGATCATGGAAACTTTTCACATCCAAGACCCAACTCTATGATTCATAAATTGTTTATATACCTTCCCACATAAGGACCCTGGAGCATTTTAACAAATTTAAGAAATTTGTAACATAAACCTCAGTTTAAAGTTAACCTCTGTGTATGCCCATCTGCCTCTTCCTCTCTCCAGAAGGAGCAGGTGATGAAGAGGAAAGCAGAGTTCATCATTGTGGAGAGGAAGGGATTCTTAACAGTGGTCAGGGACAAGAGAAGCTGCACTTCTGAAAATCCTCTCTTTGTTTACTACCAGAACATGCCCTTATTTGCACTAAATTATTGATTCACATGCCCATTCTAAAATGGCATGAATAAGCAACAGAGGTAATGTCATTGCTACAATCTACTTTACGCTGGAGGCATGACCCACTTGCTGATCCCAACTTAATTGAAGTCTGGGAGCATGTGAATGCATTTCCCCTTCTAATCTTGCAGTAAACAACTATTGCTGGAAAGGTGGAATTACTGAAATGTAGTGGTATGAAGAGATATTTTTTAAACTGGAGGAATTAGCTACTTTCCTTATAAACACACACAGAAGAAAATCACCAAAGTGTATCATCTGCCTGAGGTGTTTGTGCTCGTCAGTTTTTATTGTCAGCTCATCTGCAGCAAAACTGCAAAGCCCAGAATGTCCATCTACATTAGAAATGTCTCACCTTAACATTATACCACAGTGATGCTCAAATTAATAGGACTAGAGTGACTCCAAAAGTGATTGAAGACCCACTGTATGGAATAACACATGAATTTCTTGCTTTGTCTACCAGCAGGACATTATCCTTCTTTTCCCAGCCAGAAACCAGAGAGAAGAAGAAAAATACCAGGCAATTTATTGCTTACATGGCTAAGAGTCCATTGAACAGTACAGTACTGAGACAAAATAGTCACTACATGAAGTGGGGTTGGGAGGGAGAAAACAAAGGTTACTCATCTCCATTTAGGTTTGTTCACTTAGGCTGAGACCTGCAATGCCATTATATGTACCTGCAATAGAATAATGAATACATACACAGCTCCCCTCCAAGGTCTGGACTGTGTTGAAAATGTAAGACCCAGGCCACAGTTGCAATTGCCATTCTGACACCTGTCCCCATATCTTCAGCCAGCCTGGGGTGTTCTACCTATTACTATCGCAAACAAAACAAAGGAAGAATTAAAACAGAGGATAAACATCTTCATGTCCCTTTTGCTCAGCACTGGGTGCAAGTGGCCCATACAGATTGAAGAGCCATGCCATCATCCAAGGACTCAGAGACAGCCAAAAGATGTGTTCATACGCAATCCACAGACATGTGGTTAAGATGCCAAAAAGAATGGAGTCTATGCTTGTTGCCTATAGACAGGGAGCTGTAGGGATGGTAAAAGCTTTTGATTGTGAACTGGGGTGTGTGTATTTGTCCCCACACCATTTTTCCATAAACATTTTTCATCACACACATTCCACTCTTTCCCTATCCACTTAAGTACCAAACAAATGCGCATTCTAATCCCCCCATCTTTCTCCATGCCCTACATGCAATAATGCAGCTGCTTCTAACGCAGGATGCCTAATCTAGATCAAGGGTGGGGAACCAGCAACTCTCTGCCCCACCTATCCAATAGTGAGGAGTGGTGGAAATTTAACCCTCCATTTTAATTCCTCCTCCGTTATGTTTGGGGAAGTAATAGGCAGAATACCTCAGTTTAGCTAAAGATCAGGACAGCTTTGTGAAGGTAGAGCATGAAGGGGAAAGCTCAGCAGGTTGGCTGTGAAACTCACCTCTGAAGAGATTTTGTTCCCACCAACACAGCAGGGATCAGACAAAAGCACAGGAGTTGTTTGAAGCTTTTAGGGGGCCACTCCTGATCCCCAGAAAGCCTCTGTTACCCTAAAATAGTGCAAGAATGAGTGGAAGGCAATGGTGGCTAGCTTTCCATCCTGCCAAGCAGAAAGGGCTGCGTCCAACCACACCCCAGCTACCGGCCAGGACGCAGGGAGAGATCCAAGAAAGCAAAGCTAATTTGATATATCTACCATACTGGGGGCCTTTCTTGGATGCCCAGTATTGTGGGGAAAAGAGGCATAAGCACTGCAGGGCACACACATTACTAAACAAAACAGAAATAACACACATACATACACAGGGCAGCTGTGTATGGGCAATATGGCCCCAGTAGCGCCAGCTTATATTGCACTTGAGTGAGGTATGTAAACATGGAACGGAGTTCAAACTACTACTCAGAACTGGCTCAAAACTCAAACCAGAATGGTTTGGGCCACAGGATTTAGCAAGAGAAAGAAGCCCTGCATGGGCACAAAGTTTAAGACAATGTCAAATGTAAACAGGAGAAACAAGATCTGTGAACTGCAGGGTTCTCTGCCAAGACTAGGGACATCAGGCACTTTCACCAACAGCCTGCACTCTTGCTTTGCTCCCGAGACTAATTCTACACTACTATGACTCTTCGAAGATTGTCCAGTTCATCTTTCTCCACTATCTATTCCTTCCACCTTAGTTCTGCAGTCTCCACTTGAACTGCACAATGCTTCTTCAGCTGCTAGAAAAGGAAGCCTTAGTGAGTGAGTGAGGTCTTTAGAGAAGTTTGAGTCTTTCTCTTCCTACTCCTTTTTCTCTTCCTCTTCAGGCTTCTGAGATGCAGAAACAACACAAGAACCAAGCTGCCAAAGACTTCACTTTCCCATCCTTCAGTTTGGTCAAGTCATTGGTCAAACGGAGGCTGCAGCAAGGAATGGTGCTCTGCCCTCCTCTACTGCAATCTGATGGCTCAGAACAGGAGAAGCACAATCATAATGTCAAGGTAAGGATATCCCTGTGGTGGGTGGCAAACAAGGCTGCCATATCACGTTTCATCCAGGCATCAAAAACCTATTCTAGCTGAGCTTGCTCGGCTGGAGTGACCGCGTCACTGGTAGAGGCAGTTTGTGGAGGCCTGAGACAAAGAAGAAAGCAAAGAAGAGAGAGATGGATTAGACACAGATGAAGACCAATGTCTACAGGAGACGGAGACCAGCATCTACAGTTTCTCATCTTGCTACCTGAACAAGCAACTACCCAAGAAATTGTTTAGATTTTAAAATTTTGTTATTAAGCATTTAAAATTTTTTATTGTTAAGTTTTTAAATTGATCCTCTTTAGGAGCCATCTTGGGTTGCACTCTGGGAGAAAGGTGGCATACCAACGATTTAAAAAAAAAAAACTGCTGCAAGCTATTCTTAGTGTGATGCTGATGATGGCCCATAAAAACAGAAAATATCAAGAGAAGACAAAAGCTACAGACAGGATGGATACATCCCTTACATGTAAGGAGACAAGTACAAAGGCAGAAAGGTTTCTTGGCCATATACTGGCAACTCTAGGTCATAGTGTCCAAGCATCATGTTCCCAGGGCCCAACCATTACGTACAGTGACCCCCCAAAACATGGCTAACATGACCATTTTATTCTTCCTCCTCCGTCATATTGCACTCCCTGCTGACCAACCATTGTATGGAATATACTTTTAAAAAGTAATTTGCTGTATAACACAAAGCCTCAAAAGTAACTTGCTACCATTACTCCCTTGGGTTACTAATTACTTTTACTTCCTTTTGGCAGGAAGGAAATCTATCTTTAAAAGGAAATTGCCTAGTTTGCAGGGGTGGGTGGGAATTTTAGTCCCAAAATGTAACAAGTTTACTACTTGCATGAACTTCTTTTTACTAACTGCATGACTAAAACAACATTACCAATCGTTATATTATTTGCAGAAGGATTTTCTTAATGCAAAAGAAATGCTGTTACTTGTAACCTGTTATCTCCAAGCTCTGGAATCATCCCACTTAACAATCCTCATTCCACAAAGTGGAAGCAGAAGAACTTGAAGGAAAAGACCCCACTTACCAAAGGCTCTGATAAGTTCAGCTTGTACCGCCCAGGTGAATTTCTTCACAAGGCAAAGAGTAGTGAGGCCAGCAAAGAGCATGTTGTAGAGAAAGACAATGTAGAAGTTGCCCAGCCAGTTAAACCTTCCAAAGTCACCTAACAGGTCAAACCTTGTGATCCCTGGAACAAAAAAGATAAAGAGAAGTAAGATGTCTCCCATGAGGCAGACATTTATGTCTTCAAAACCATCTCCTAATTCAGTTAGCAATTCTCTAGTTTACATCTCTTCCTAGACTTTCCTGAAGGTTTTTGCACTAAACAACAGACACATTATCTCAAAAACATATACAGCACTTTTTTCCAGGCACAGTTTTTCTTTTAGTTTTATCCAATGTGTGTATCAGTAACAGAAGCACACTCCCACTCCACATTCAGTTATCTAGTGTTTCCACTCTCCCCTGTAACATGACAGCACTGTGATACCATAAAAACAGCATGACCACTTTCTCATTTCTTACTCCCAAGAGAGGTAGGTGTTCTTTGGAACAGTCAACAGTCAGGAATTATGGGAGCTGAAGTTCAAATCATCTGGAGGGCCAAAGGTTGAGAACCACTGTCCTGTGACAATGATGGGAATATTCCTTCCACCAAAAATTGGAAAAAAGAAGCTCCAAGAGAAACATCAACCCCCTTGTCAACTTTACTGTCCTATCCTAATTCTTCACAACTGTGAGGATATCCCTCTCCAGTCTTTATGATTTCATTTAACAGAAATACATTATAGGGAGATCATAGTTCATTATATTTTACAGTTTCACAAGCACACCGAGAAAAAGCATGGTCTCTGAAGCCAGATGCAGAGTGCGGCATTCTCACTACTTTTTTTTTAAAGCAAGGTTCTAAACCATATAGTTCTGAAAACAAAGACTTAAAAGGGAAAGGAGGGGATGAAATAAACTTCTAGGGGACAGATCTCCATTACTCTATCATTTCTCACTCTTTCCAAAAATCAACGGAACTAAAAGTATGCAAAATAAACACACATGTTGAACCCACATTATCTATGGTGATAACACCATTTAGTGTGAAGTCAAAGGCTTTCATGGCCGGCATCCATGCTAGAAAATTTTCTTCCTGACGTTACACCAGCATCTGTGGCTGGCATTTTCAGAGAAAGATTCTCTGAAGATGCCAGCCACAGATGCTGGCGAAACGTCAGGAAGAAAATTTTCTAGAACATGGCCACATAGCCCGAAAAACCCACAAAAACAACACCATTTAGGTTTTGATTCTACAATATGCAAAAGCATAAAAACCCTGGCTACCAGTCAATTTTCAACTGTTAGGTTAAAGCTTTACTTGTGGAGCCCCAGGAAGCTGGGAGGATTCCATGAATAAGAGGGATGAGACTCACCCAAAGTACGAGACAAAACAGGGAGTGCACAGCTCAACACCAGGAGGGAGACACAGTTCCCAATGATCTGCAGAGAGAACACAGCTTGAAAAATTGCCACTTATGCACTTCTTGCCTGCTATCTGCATCCCTCCCAAACTAGTCCTACACAATATTGTTCCCCACCTTGATCCATGGGGAGAGGTGAGTAAGAAATAAAATAAATATCATTACTATTACTACTTGCTTTTCTTTTACCCTCAGACCGTCTCCTCAACCGAGCCATGAAGTGGGTAGACCTTCCCCAAAAGAAGAAAGGGAAATAATAGGCCCTGGATCACATGTGACTGTACTGACTGATAACTAGATTAATTATGGGTCTGTACAGACAGGGCAAAATGAAACTGCTTTGAGTCACTTTGGAGGTATGCTGTTTAAATGATGCATGCTTCCTAAGAGGCCAGAAGCTGTACCAAAGCTGTGGTCCAGTCCTTAGGATTGGAGCGTGGCTTTGGCGTGACTTCTGGCCTCTAAGGAAGCATGCATCACTTAAACAGCATGCCTCCAAAGTGACCCAAAGCAGCTTTATTTTGCCCTGTCTGTACGGGCCCTATGTTCGTCTTCTCAGCTGACAGGAGAAGACAGGACTGCAGACTACTAGCAACTCTCCTGGAACTGTGGCCCCTTACTATGCCATGTGCCTCTTCCTGGGTGGAGACTGGAAAGGAACAGAGGGACTGCCTGTAGCACAGTGTGTAACTCACAGCTCAAGCACTGACCTGAGATGCCAGCAGCCTCCAACATTCTCCTGTACACCAGCAGCATCCCTGACCTGCAGATCATTTCTACCCATGAAATGGAAGATGTGCTCAAGGTCTCTGACATAGTGGAAGTAACACAAGCTTCTCCTCCTCTTTCCTCTCCCACTCATTCCAATGACACTGGAAGCTCACTTGGCATTTGACTAGAAATACTAGCTGAGAGGCAGTATCTTAACTACAATCGTTTGGTTCTCAGATAGGAGGCTATACCAGAGCTCTTAGTTGTCTCTGCTGCAACTCAGTATCAATTCAGTCTCTCACTCCTCGTTCATGTCACCAAATCCTAAATATCAACAGCCTAGCTGATTCTCCAGCTTCTGTGTGAGATTCCGCAGCCCAGCCCTCTTTCAAAAATTTAAAAATTCCAACAATTCTGTGAGTGATCCTCCCTCCCTAACCAGTTAAAAGCATCTGAACAATATGCTCTTTGCTTTCTGACATCTGTATTTCTAGCATTCCATGACATCATGGCATTCATCCAATGGAATGTTTTGAGGGGAGGTTATAAGTGAGAGTAGGCCATTTTAAAATGTGTTATATAAGATGACAAGAAGACCTACCTTAGTCATAGCTGTATCATGCTGCTCAGGTAGCAGTTTGGTAAACAAAGGGGAGCTGTAGAACCCCACAACAGAGGAAACCATTAGATAGCTAAGACAGCAGAGTGTTAAGGAAAAACAGTGGAGCAATCATCAAGCTGCCTGTTGCTGAAGATGGGAGGAAAGAGGCTGCTACTTACCACTGCTCTAATTGCTGCCACAAATCCTACACCTTACTGCAACCACCCAAATATTTTTGCCTGAGTGGGCCTTTGCTCAGAAGAAACGATGACCCTATATGGAGGCTTTGGGCCCTGGCTGGATCTCCAGAGCAGGTATCCACCTGGTGTACTACTTGGAAGAAACAGTGCAAAGTAAGGTAAATTGGATGGCTGGCTGTTCTACAGAACCATATTGTCACTCCCGTTACCACCATATTAGGTGGTAGCTGGCGTACAGCTCTCAGACACAAAAGCTATTCTGCCCATGCTGCCTTATGAAAGTAAGAAACAAAGAACCCTTCTGTGGTTGCAGGGTTCACACAATTCCCTGCTGCCTCTTATATGCAATTTCAGGGGGGGGGGGGGGGGAGAGCAAGTAGGCTGGGTAGAAGAATTTCCACAAAACACACTTTTTGATCAAACCTTTTAACTCTCCTTCATCACTTCCTACAGAGGCTCAGAAAAAGAGCTAAAATTAATTTTTTTACGTTATGCTCCCCAAGAGGAGGCAAGATTTTCCTGACACACTTTGATAAGCATAACAGGCAGCGATAATAGAATTGTATGGCAACAAAGGAGGAGATCAGATGAAGTGTTTAAGATAGTCAAAGAAACTGGGTTTAGAGCTGATAACAGAAAAAACAAATGAAACTGAAAGGGAATCAGCGAATGCCAGTAGAACTTGCCTGGTGACATTCATATCTCTAAAAAGTGATGATGAAGCACCCAGAGAGGCACTCTGCAAAAGGATACAATATGAGGATCACCTGCAAAGCTGCTCCAAAAGAGCCAAAGACAGAGAAGGAAACTTTTCCCAGAGGTGCATCCTGTGAAGAAAGAGAACAAAGAGAAATACAAAGCTCAGGGAGGAAGAAGGAACTGAATAGTCCTCTGTTCAGGACTCCTTCACAGCAAGAATCTGAATTCTGAAACTAAAACCCAAAATTCCTGTGTGTCATAGTAGTAGTAGTAGTAGTACCCTCTCATTTCTGTTTAGATTTCAAAACCATATGAGATTGTCATATTTTGGACACATCATGAGAAGACACAATTTACGATAAATGACAATAATACTTGATAAGATAGAAGGCAGGAGGGGAAAATGAAGACTGCATTCCAGATTGATAGACTCAATCAAGGAAGCTATAACCCTAATTCTACCAAGACCTGGGCAGTGTGGTGGAGGATGTAGCTCATTGATTCATAGGGTTGCCATAAGCTGAAGCTGATGGCAGTAAACAACAACAAATGGCCAACGAAGGACAGTAGGGCAGAGAAAGGCTAGGGAATCTATAACCTTCAACTGGACTGCAAATCCCATGATTCCTCACCAATGCCTATCTTGTCTGGGGTGTTGGGTAATGTAATCTAACATAATCTGGAAGGCCAAGCGTTCCTCAGTTCTAGTCCAGGCAAATGTCTGGAGAAATCCAAGTAGCAGAAAATCAAAGCAGGATCAGGAACTGAGCATGCCTCCTCAGCTCTTTGCACTTCTCCATAACCAAGATAGGGCTATACTGTATTCATTTAGTTACTCTTGGTGAAACATTTTCTTCTATCAGCAGACCAGAAAGTAAGAGATGTCCCTCATGTGTCCTCAAATCTGCCACATGGCTCTTGGGACCCTCTAGTTTTGAAGGGGAGGAGAAGTCATAGAATAATGGAATCTTAAGAGCTGTAAGGTTTCACAAAGGCCACCTTGTCCAACCCCTTGCCATGCAGGAATATATAATCAAAGCACTCCTGGAAGATACTCATCCAACTTCTGTTTAAAGATTTCCGAAGATGGAGACTCCTACTGGATGAGAGGAAGCCTGTGTGCATGATGCTACATCAGGCACTAAGCTAATCGGCTAAACTGGAACAATTTATACAAGTTCCAGAACTCAGATTTTGTTTTTTTCTTAGCATGGTGAAAACACATAGTTCTGAATGAATGCAAAGTAAGGAGACAGCCATTTATAGAGTGGCTTTTATCCACCAAGGCTCATTAAGCTTTTTAATCTGCATTTTATATGTGGAAAAGCAAAAGTAGCACAGACAACAGCTAAAGAGGTGACAAGAGCTTCCTTTTCTCTCACCTGGATTCCTCTCGGCATTGCAGCATCATCTAACAGCAGCTCCAAGACATGGAAACACACAACAAGAACAGAGATGCCCTGGAAAAGCCAACCAGGTTAGGGGAGGGGGAAGAGATCTTATTACAGCATCTTAAATCCCAGCTAAAGCTGCAGAGCTTTTGCAAAAAATAGTTATCCTTTTGGGCACAATTTAATGCAAATTATCAAATCTGGGGAAAAAATCCTTAAATCTGACAGAGACAATAGAAAATCTCTTTTCTTCTTCTCTTTTAGGGACATATAAGAACTCACCTGTAGGGTTATCGAAAGGAAACCTGATTTTAGGTCCCTGCTCCCAGCTCCAATAAAAATTCAACATTGAACACATGGTCCAAACCACACTTTGGGAAGCTTTTCTTAAACTTCCTCTCTAGCGGCGCTTTGCTGCCCCCTAGTGGATTCTGTGCCCAAGGGTGAATTAGATAAGAAACACAGCAACCTGAGTTTGCACCCCTCTGTGACATCAAAACTATTGTTGCTATTCCAGAGTTACACCAATCTCTTCTTTGTTCAGTGTGGCAAGATAATTCGTTCTCGGTTTTCTATGCCTAGGCATATCTTTAAAGTTGTTGCATTGTGTGCTCTTAATTCTTTGCTGCATGGTAAAGTCTACTGCTATCTTACTCAGCTTTAGAAAAAGGAATTAGCCAAATCCATGGAAAAGAGGATTACCAGCAGCTAACAGAGCTAAAATTGGAACCTCCATGCTCATGCAGTTTACAGGCATAGGGACAAATCAAACAGGATGGCTGTCTAACCACTGTGTCCCTTTCCAACATGTCAAATGAAAGTATATAAACATTTTCTTTTAACCACCCCATTCCACACATGGTAGCTGTATATTATGGGAAGCTTTTTCCCAAACAATATTTTTGGGCTAAGTGATGCAGACAAAAGAATTTATGTATACCAAAGTGGAACTTTCATTGTTGATTTTTGCCCCAACATTTATTGTCAAATGGCATCTAATGTAAATATTTACCGTCAGAGTCAGCAAAGACAGCATGGCCAATGGGTAGCCCAAGTTCCGCTGCCAAGCTGAGGCTTTGCGACGTGTTTCTGTAAAAATAAAGACACACAACATACATGAGTGAACGGTTGAAAGCTTAATAGCTGTTAAGCCAATCTGTGTTAATGGCAAAGGGATCTTGTATCACATTTGAGACTAACTTAACGAAAGAAGATGGTACCATGAACTTTCCTAGATTTGAGTCTAATTTCTCAGATGCATGGAGTAGAGGATCCAGAGATAAACTTATACAAGAAGGCTATGTGTGAGAATAGCAATAAAAATGCAAAATGTATAGGTATAGAGATGAAATGACAAGCTCAGTTTTAATTATGGTTGTTGGGGCATAAATGCAGGAGAAAAAATGTTGCCTAAGGGAAAGGTGAACAGATAACCATAGAGGTTATCTAAGGTAGAGGAGTATTGGAATGTAGTATGGGGACTAGAAAGGAGATGTGTTGAAATGGCCAAGACAGTCCTCATAAGTCTGGGTATTAACTAATCCTATAATATGTGCAATGTGCCAGGAAACTACTGTCTCTGTTCAACCAACTTTTTATGCACTGCAGTTTCTGGATATATTCAAATTCTGTTATTTTTCTTTCCAGTCTTGATTTGTAGTGTTTTTGTTCAAGAACTGCTGTTCTGCAGTCGTATGGGCAGGTATACTGTCTATAGCTCCTTGCACCATCTTAGAATTAGTAGAAATAGGATTATGTACCAAAGGTACACAACATACATTTGCTTCATCTACCTAATTCATCCAAGCAACAACACCCAGCTTTTCTTGATGCAGATATGAATCTTTTTATTTTAATATTTTAAAACTATACCAGTAGGGAAAGTACTCGCTACCAACGTCAAAGTGAAACGATACACCAAATAGCTACTTTGATGGTCCCAAACTTGATGCCTTCTTGATGTGCTGGACTACATGCCACATGGTGGGGATTTTACTCCAAAACATCAGAAGGGTCCCAAGTTGGAGAAGGCTAGTCTATATGGATAGAATGCTTGGAGGAACCAACTACTTCTCCCACTCCACTTTCTTCTTACCCAGTGTTATTCTGTGTGCATGAATTGCCAGATATTGTTGTCTCAGCACTTCCATATCAAAGTTGAGCCAGCAGGAAGTTTTCCCTGTGCAATGCGGAGACAGAAGGAAAAGTAACATCATAAGGAAAGAAGAGCAGGATCGGGGAGGAAGTAGAATCTGGATGGTGCTTATGCCTGGCAACTTCACTTCCAAGGCAACAGCACAAAAGTGGAGAACCTTTTGCCATCCAGGTGTTCGGGACTGCAGCTCCTACAAATCCTTAACCATTGGCCATGCTGCCTGGGACTTCTGAGAGTTGGAGTCCAAAATACTCAGAGGGCCAAAGATTCCAATCTGTGTATTAAAGAGTGGCGAAAGAGTTTTTGAATAAGCGTCACACAAGTCCCAACTCCATCCTGAGTGGGATGCTTACCAGAGTTGATCTTGCGAGAAATGGCAGCCTCTTCAAACCCTGTACAGTTCAGTTGCTCATCTAAATCTTCCAGTAACTAGAGGGAGAGAAAAATATATGAAATACTAGACCAAGTGATTCCCAAACTGTGCCTTTTAAGTAATTTAGGACCAGCTCCCAGAAGCCTAACTCATGTTGGCCATGGTCTGGGATTCTGGGAGATGAAGTCCAAAATCCCTTAAAGGGCACAGTTTGGGGATCACTGTACTAAACAATCAAAAATTCCCACAACATCAACACCGTGGACAAATCTGCTTGCTCTGTCCACCTTGCAATAATTATTAGAACACAAGACATGAGCAGGGAGGCAGAGGGTTTCCACAACCTTCATCAAGACTGCCTGGAACATGACACTTTTGCTTAATCCCCTTCTTTGATGCCTCCTTCCTGAAAAGCATCTGAGATACCATCAGACACGGCACAGACAGTTTCAAGTTTATTCACACACCTGTTGAGTTAAACCTTGTTACATTTAATTGCTCTTACCCTGGGCTTTACCAGCAGTGTCCCAGTGACTGTGAACATACGAGATAGGCCGAAGGGTGTGCACACTGCAGAGAGACACAGAAAGAATAAAGCTGTGAACATCAACACCTGTCTTGAATCCATCTGCCAGCAGAGGGTGCCACTCTCCACATTCAAGGAACTGCAGGTTCAGTGGGGAACAGAAGACTCCTCTGCCTATTTTCCAAAGCCACAAAGCCATTTCACTTGCACAGGGCCAGATGCAGAAAATCTTCTCGGTATAAGGACAGCTCTGGGAATTCAGCTGGCCCAGAAAGGTCTGTCTTGCTCAAATCTTATCTCATTCAGCAGGGACTGGATCTCTTCACTGCTTTTGGTTATCACAGCTCCCTTCTCCCAGTCTGCAAGATGAGAGGCAGGCTGGTTGAGAGTGGGAAGAAGGAGCTCTGGAACCTGTAGTCTGAAAAAATAATTCCCCCTCCACCCCAGCTCAGCCTTGCTTCAACACGATCCTTCTTGGGACTTGTATAGGGTGAACTGCAGGCAGTTTCAGAAACATTCTGTCCTGCTGGACACAACCTCATGTGAGAGATACATAGTTTGGCACAAAGAGCCACAGAAAAGCTAGATGAGATCCTACATGAAGCTGGTGGGCGAAATGACCACACCCTTACATTTCTTCAAAAGCCGTTTCTATCCATTTGTTTCCTAAGATGAGGTATACACAAAAAAGTCAACTGGCCTAGGCAGATGATTACCCCAAACTGGTGTTCAGGCAGCTTCCTTTCTAAGAGGTAAAGCAGTATCAGTCTCCTTAACAGAATCTTAAAGAAGAGATGCAGAATGAGCCAGGTTGACCATGCCACAGTTTTAAAAGGAAGAGTTGGTTATCCAAAGTAATTAAACAAAATGCAAATCTGGCCAGGACACCTGGACACTTCAAGCTTCTCATCCTCCCTGCACTTTTGGCCTGCCATGGACTTCTCTGTCCCCTGCCATCAACACCAATACCCTCCTCATGTGTCCCAATAAAAAAATTAAATTGACTGGCTTACACAAGAGCAGCAGCACACCAAACAGGGAGATGCACGAGTAGAGGTAAGGGAGGTAGTACTCCCAGAGGTCTGTGAGAGAAAATAGAGTAAAAAGAAACATGTCATCCTCACAAGGGCAAAGGCAAAAAGGGAGATTAAAAACACAGAGCAGTTTCAGCCATCTTTTCCAGAACACAAAAGCTTTATTTTATTTGTATTTTATTTATACCCCACTTTTTGTCAACATAGGATACAAGACATTTTATAATACATCTTAAAAGAAAATACAGGTAAAAATCTGATGGTAAAAAAAACTTTAAAAAATTAAATAAGCCATCCTATTGAAACACTACAATTTAAGACAACCTAAAATATTTAAAAAAAAAAAAGAATAAAGGTAGAGCACACATATACATCCCACTAAACAGCCCTTCTGTATAACCAACGGATCCCCAAATGCCTCTTTAAATAAAAAGGTTTCTACCTGCCAGTAGAAGGGGAGCAGAAGAGGGAAAGTACCCTGAGACTTCCTCCAAAAGTCAGGATCTTTCACTGGGGGCCATGGTGGGGAATTAACTGGCAGTGCAACTCAAGAGGTTCCTGATATCCAGTCTCCTTTTTCTTTTCTTTTTTTTTGCATAGCCTTCCCTAATCTGGCAGCTCTGTAGATGAGCTGGGCGGCAACCTCCAGCACCATCAGCTGGCACAGTCAATGGCTATGGTGGCTAAGGATTATGGGAATTGTAGGCTAACACATCTTGAAGTTGCCAGCTTAAGGAAGACCTGTTCTACCATAGAGATTTTATTTTGTTTTGTTTTATTTTTTTTATCTTTCCTCCTCTTGTTCATAAGACCATATGCCAAAACAGAAGCTCAGGCTCCCATCTCACAGAGAAACAAACTGGCAGTTCAAGTGCAAACGGATTAATGGATGGTGTCCTTCACCACACATGACAACAGCATACTCATTTTAGGATATCTGTGACAGGCTGCTTGGCACATGGTGACAGTGGAAATGTCCCCAAATGCCATAGATTGAGGTGGTTTCCTCACATTTTCTCATGGGAGAGCAAGCTCAGTAACTCACCATAGAGAGACTCCCTGCTGGCAGCATTGTTGTCCAAAATGGCAGAGGCAACCCAGACCATTCCCAATACTAACAATGTCAATAAGAGGAGCACCACAAATGTCTCATATACACGGGCCATGATCCCCTGGAAAGGTAAAAGAGAACAGAGATGGAAAAGGATTAAGTAATTCAAAAGTTTCAAAAATGAGAGGTAAATAAGGAAAGGGTACATGATCAAAAGGTGGTTGGTACCTTCTTTGATCCTGCAAAACCTTCAGACTCCGTGAAGAAGTAGGCAAAGGGCATGAGGAAGACTAGGGAGAGGTTAGAAAACAGGAAGACGAGGTTCCACAGCCCTACAAAGAAGGAGAAGGGACATGGATTTAAGCTGAGGAAAATCTTTCATCATCCTATTCAAGCTTTCCCCAACAGTTGCACTCGACTTTCCCACCTGACCAGAGATTGAACCCCATTTCATTTCACAACACAAGATCACATCCAGGACACTCAACTGCTCTGCTTCTGTGTTCCTATTTATTTTTTCTCCAAGGTGGATTTTACATGTCAAATTCACTACCAAACTCTTATCTGGATACTTTGTTTACTCTCTGAAAGCTTTGCTTGAAATGACATTGAACCAAAGTGAGAAAAGGTACGCTTAAGCATTCATTTACAAAGTTGCATCACATTTTGTGCTGACCCCATAGAACACATGCAAAATACCAAGCACTGAGGGGCCCCATCCCTGTGGTGAAAACCTGAGGTACAGAGAAGCAGCTCCCTACAGATTGTATTGATTGCATGTCCATTGGAGGGCTACTGTTGGCATGCTATTATGATGGGGTAAGGGGCTACCATGAGGACACTCCCACCTATGTGAGGACACACCTCCTCCCTGTCCATCCTGATGGTTCCACCTAGTGTGGAGGCCCACTTGGAAACTGCTAGAACTTTGTGGCACTGGATCCCACCTTATGGAAAGCCCTTCCATCTATAATTTATCATTTTACCTACATGATTCTGAATTTGGTACTGGCTGCAGGTTCTTCTTTTTTTAGAAAAGCATTTCCTGATTGAACATTGACTTCCAGTTACATTTTTATTGACCTTTTAGATTTTCTTGCAAATGTTTGTGTTCGTGTTTTAACTGGTTGTAGATCACTCCTTGACTGAGTGGTTTACCTATCCCACAATAAACAATAACAATCATAAACAAAATAAATACTGTGGGCTCCACCGAGGAACCAGCCTGCTTGTAAAGGGTCACATGGAGCTCACCATGGATGAGGGAGCCATTCAGCCACTGGATGTAGTAGTTTTGTGGGAAGGAGAGGAGCACTTCATTGCTGATGATAGAGAAGGGCAACAGGAGCACAGCTCCAAGAGAGACTGCCAAGGTGAAGGTGCACAGCCACAACCTGCAAAAGAGGGCAAAAAAGAGAAGGAAAGGGGATTAAGACACATGATTCATGAATGCTTCCATTCTCCTCAAGCAATTCCCATTCCACCAGAAATAATGTGGCCTTCTGCATAGCCAGAGAAGTCTAAGATGGTCCCTCAACTTAAGGAGTCCTCTCTCATCCCACATGAAAGAATAGGAAACAGTTTCCAAAAGCTTATTTTTCAGCCTATGTTCTCATCAGGGCACTGAGGCAAAGAGAGAGACAGGTCTGTTCATCCACATCTCTACAAATGAGCATTTGTAGCTCAAGGTGCCTAGAGGTTGAAGAATGTGATCTTTGAATTCTTCAGGTATCCTTGAATTAACTATTATAGCAATCCCATCTTTTACCATAGATGCCTGAAGGAGAAACATCAATGTTGCTCCTCAATTTTACCACTGCAAATCTCATTCTGGGGATACTTTTGTTTACCTAAACACATAGGTAGACATAGGTGGCAGGAACTACTTGGACATTTGTAGTCCTCTCTAGTTCTGTTTCAAACTTCTTTTTTAAACAGACCAACAAAAAGATAAACAGAAGAATGTGGCAATAGCAAAAAAGTAGCAGGCGGAAGCAGAGAATGAAGAAGGAAAGGGAGGAACTTACGCGATCCTGTTGACAGCAGCATCTTCATCAACTAAAGAAAAAGGGAAATTATTATTATTATTACATACATAACCCAGTTAAGACAGCCAGCATGGTGTAGTAGTTTCAGAATTGAACTATGACCAAAGCGATCAAGGTTTGATTCCCTGCTTCAGCATAAAAATCTGGGTGACCTTGGGCAAATCACACTCTCTCAGCCTGGCAACCCCCTTTTGAAGAAACTTGCCATGAAAACCCTATGATAGGTTCACTTTAGAGTCACTATAAGTAAAAAACGACTTGGAAGCATGTAATCAAGCTACCTGCCAGAGATCAAAATGGCATACATGGTCCTCTCCCTATCCCATTTTACCCTTACAATTGTCGGTGATGGGCCAGCCATCACCTCTGAGCCTGACCAATCTGCTACCAGTCAGCATGGGGATTTGGAACCAAGTCTCTCTAGCTCTTGTCCAACAAGTATTCTTCACAGATCAGGCTCTTATTGCAAGTAGAAATGCAACATAACTTAGGCTAGCAAAATCCTGGAAAGGAATTTCAGTTTAGTGTGGAGGTGTGCAACTTGTGGCCCTCCAGATGTTGTGTGACTCCAATCATGCCTAGCCAGTATAGCCCATGGTGGGGATGATAGGTGGGGTCGTATAGAACACCTAGAGAGAAACATGCCACCAGCTCTAGGTGTAACATCTTAGGAAGGGGACTTCGAAGCATCAAGAAACTGAATTTTAGATGCACAGTGAACCAGCAAGATCTGCATTAAGGATAACCATCAAACTATATGTGAAAAGACCATCTTTTCTTGCTCTCTAAAGGGCTGAGATCTTGCCCAGAGTCACAATGACATCAACATCAATACATGTGTCAGTAATTTCCTCCAGAAAATAGAAGAAGTCTCCAGAATTAAGAGAAGCGTTGCTTCACAGTGCAACCAAATCTGTGACTTGGCAGCTTGGCTAGTATGTTTGGACTGCCTGGTTGGCAGGAAAGAACTACTAATGATAACAGATCCATCCATGAGGGGAAGAAACCCCACTTACACAGTACTCCTACTACATTAATTGAATGCCAGTCCTTTAAACCCAAAGAGCTGGAGGAACTGACCTCCTCCCTTCGTTCTGCACCCTCCTTAGGCCCTTCTAAGTATAGCTGGCCCTCTGATGCCATCAGAAAGTGAGGCAGACAGTGTTGAAAGAGGACTTTCACACAACATACAGCAGGCTATCACAAACTGGGGCCTTCCAGATTTGTTAAAACTTCAGCTCCCGCTTACTGGGGGTTTATGGGGTTTGCAGTCAAAAATATATCAAGCAACCTCCCCCTGCCCCCAGGTTCCATTGCAACTGGGAGAGATTTGATGAGTAGCCAAGTGCATTCTGTTGACTGGCACTATGCCCAATAGGCAAATTGTGGGAAACTGGTTTGGAGACAAGAAAAAACAGGGGGTGGGGGGTGTCTGTCCTTCAAAGACAGGACTTGTATATCTGTTGCCAAGCCCCTTCCCTCCCTTCCTCAGGCTTGATCCTACAAATGCCTGTCATTAACCCTTCCCCACCATACAGAAAATTGCACATTATTTCTCCATGAAGTTCTCCTCCTTTGCTTCACACAATGGTAGGTAGCAACTGGTAGAAGATGCCCTATCTGGAACACAATTTCCAACAGTGCTGCAAACCAGAAAAAGATGGTATGGAGTAACCCTCATTCATGTGTAGCATTATTTATTTGCTACTTACATGTATACTCTAATAATAATAATAATAATAATAATAATAATAATAATAATAATAGGATTTATTTATATACCGCCCAATCACTGGGAATCCGAGCGGTTTACAACAGCAGGGATAATAGACGGTTCCCTGCCCTCAGGCGTACAATCTAAAAGACATGACACAAAAGGAGAAGGGAATGGTGGGGGGGGGGGGGAGATCAGGTCCAGCATTCTTCTCTCCCTCTGAGGCCTGGACCAAGGCAGATGGACTGGAGAGAGGGCTCTCCTTCTTCAGGCTAGCCCTGATGGAGCTGGGCCAGCCTACTTTCCCCCTCATAGGCTGAAAGATGACAGTTAAGGAGGGAGGGCGGTCTATCTTCAGGCTGGCCCTAATGGAGCTGGGCCAGCCTATTCTCTCACTCACCGGCCGAAAGATGACAGTTATGGAGGGAGGGTGGTCTATCTTCAGGCTGGCCCTGATGGAGCTGGGCCAGCCTATTCTCTATTATTCCTTCAAGGCAGTTCCTATTGCTCCACTCTTCCCTACTTTATCCTCACAACCGTCCTGTGAGGCAGGTGCTGAGAAAGAGTGACTGGTCCAAGGTCAACCATAAAGTTTCATGGCAGAGTAGTGATAAAAACCCACTGTCAAGTTCCAACCCTACATCCCACCATTACAGCACATGGACCATCAGAGATCTATATGGCCACCCAGGCTGAAAAAAGAAATTACCAAGAGCATGGTACAGCTCCAGAGCTCAAAGCACAACACTGTACATCTAGGGATTCTGCACAGTGTGAGAAAGAGGTATGGGAATGACATAAGACAGCTCCATTCCACAATGACAGGTTGCTATGGCAGCAACTGGAGAGACTAGCCATCCTGTTCTCGGTTTGTATGTCACCTCAGCGATGCTGAAGAGCTCCAACCAGATGTGGGTCACCCTGACCCCATGTCCCTTCCCAAACTAAGTGCAATAGATCAATGTGAAGGAAGGGGAAACGGTTGTGTAGCTCTACTATAGGATCACCTTGTTTGTCAGGCTTTCCACATGATGATAATCCTCTAGAAACTCCAGAGACAGTGAGAGAACAGTCACAGAAAATTATTTTTCCACAACTACTATTTGCTTGGTAACAAACTGGGTCCCAAATGGAAGACTGTTTGCCACCTGCCACTTGTTTGCAAACTCAGTAGGTGATAACTGCAATCATACAAGGATCTAGTCCTCTGCACATTTTAAACTACTTCTTAATAGTGGACCACTACATATTTCGAACTGGTTCCATGACCTAGGAATTTGCTTGGCCACACCACACATATTGTCCCATGGTGATTTTACAAAGGAGTCACCCAATGGGAAATGGTTGCCTGCATCAGGCTTTTGTTTGAGATACCTGTTGTGTAAAGGAAAGCACATGGGAGAAATGTGCACACCTGTCCAGACTGCTATTTATCCCCAGAACTATATGTTTCTAGTCCTCCAAGCAACCCAGAATTATTAGTTTTCCAGTCATGAAAAGGGGCTGTGGAGGACGGGTGAAATATAAAAGGAACAGCAACTGCTTAAAATTATTCCTGTGTCTTTTATTTCTAGGGTCAGTGTTTTTCTTGACCAGTGGTGGAAAATTGTTGCCATTAAGAGCTTGTTGAACTCCAGCTCCCATTAGCATAGCCAGCAGGACCCACAATGAGTAATGCTGGAAGCTGTAATCCAGCATCACCTGAAGAGGAAAAGAGGGCGACATTTGCTTGACTGTTCCTGAGCTAGAACTGAGCTTTCTGGGGCGGCAATCTTTGACTTGGGGTACTTTTATGTTACGCCACTGCAACACTGTGATTCCATTTGACTTCTGTGACAGCATCCCGTTGAATCCACGGGGCTGCAGTGTAGGGAGGGGCATTTGGAATTTTCAACCAAAGTGCCTCTGACTAAACTATGAATCCCAGGATTCCATAAAATGCAGCAATGGCAAGTGAAGATGAATCACACTGCTTTAGCTATGTAGTATTAAAGGGAGCCTGGCAGAGAGAGACCAAGCACAAGAGAAGACACGCTCTGTAAGGTGCTTGTGAAATGGTCTTCTTAATGCACTCCATGCTTACTTTGTCCCTAGGAACTGCAGAGCCACAAAGATCACTGAAAAGACAAGAAAAGACTCCTGGAGAACCCTGTACCCATGTTGTCTAGCCCAATTGCTGCCAAGGCAACTGGATTAACAAGAGAGTAAAACAAAGCCACATCCGAAGGAAATAAGAACCTTTCTGTAGGGGCTGGCTAAAATTTATACACATCAAAGTTTCTACAATAGCGGAAGACTCTGGGGAATGTGGTTTCCCCAAGGCAACTCAGCTGAGTAAAAAGAAACATAATTGTCTCCCATAGCTGAGCTCAAAAACTGAATTCAACAGAGAAGTCAAAACAGCCAAAGGTCTTAGGGAACCTATTCTGTCCAATAAGGGACAATCAGCAGATTCTCCCCAAGGGGGGGGGGGGGGCTTCTTTGAGAACAATTTTAGCCAATGCCTTTGAAGTGACAATAGAGATGCTGTCAGCCTCTTCACTCTGAGGAGAGCAACCTGGTAGAGATAACCTGTCATCACTGGAAATTTCTGCCTGGGGCTGAAGGAAGAGCAGCATTTTGTAAGACATGGAGGAAGAAAAGAGAGCAAAAGATGTTCTTAGATTTTGTATTGGGGGATAAAAGAGGGTGTTACTCACTAGGAAATGGATAAGAAGGATTTTTTTGGTCTTCAGCAACAGTGCTCAGAAGTTTGTCATTGTAGGACACCCCATGTCAAGATTGAAATTTCATGGGATAGAAAATGTGTTCACTCTGGCCACTAGCCTTGTAAACAAAGATTTTATAATGGAAAGAAAGGGAATCTGGCTTGCATTGCTTTGCACAAAAAGCCTCTAATCGGATCAAAGAGAAAAATCCCAGAGGGAGAGTGCTGAGTGCTGCAATAGCAACAGTATTTCCAAGAACATGCACAATGTGGGGTACACATCCTCCCACAATTACATGAATTGGGCTGGGAACATCTCCTGATAGAATCAAGGCACAGTCAGAGAGGAATTAACTGCTCCTTCCTCATGCCTCTGAAAGGAAGCTATGTCTACACTTTGAAAACCACGCAGCCTGAGTAGGTCAGATTTTGTTCATCCCAGTTTCCACTCTCCCACTTACCTGTGGTGAAATCTGTGTGCCTTTTGAAGCGGGTTAGGATGAAGTAGCACAACATGTAGAGGCTGGCAAAGAGGAGGGCACAGATCTGAAGGAAGAGAAGGAAACACAAGTTGGTCAGAGTGCTTGCTAGTTGTGGAGGAAATGCCTAACTTCCTCTCTAGCAGTCCAGTGTTGTACAGGTTTCAAGCACATCCTGGACGGGGGGAGGGAGGGGGGCTGTTAACAACAATCCCTAAAATTCCAATGGCTATGAAGGGTGTGGGGAATTCTGGGAACTGTAGTCCAAAAAAGTAACTTTTCCAAATTCTGGTTTCTGCCATGTAACAATTCTTATTTGCATTTTGAGCTCAGAAGACATCCTGTCCCAAGACTAAACCTAAAACAGATAGGAGAGAGGAATAAATTTAACTCTAACTTACTTCCCAGATTAGGTGTTAAACCTCCCATTCCTCACCCACAAACCCAAGCTACCCCTATTCCAAACCCATACACAACATCAGAATTTTAGAGGCACAAGGGGAAATGGGGTGATCCCATTTTTTAAAAAGGCATTTACCAAAGAAAAAATTGTGGGGAAGAGATTATTGGTTTAACCCAACTAGAACATTCTTTCAAATGGGGTCACAGCTGTTTCTAGGGGAATTGAGTGCTTGCTGCCTTGGCACAACATCTGCTCTCTTAATTTCAGACAGGGAATACTCCCTTCCCCCTTTCCAATGTATGGACCCCAGAAGGAAGCTTACAAGAATTAAACACAAGAGGAGCAAACAGGAAATAAATTATTTTCAAGCATGAAATGAACTTGATCCTATGAACACAACAGGTCTGAATCCCAGAATCTGATTGATTGCTTACAAGCATTGCAAAAAGAATCCACCTCCTGTTGCCAGACTCGGGAAGCACATGAAATCGTTCACACAGAATTGTGACTCTCATGTCCAGAACAACAAGTCACTCAGTATTTGTGAGCAAGGCAAGGTCATAGTTTTTGTAACAATGAAAAAATAGCAGGTTTAACTGGAAAGGTCATCTTCTCTCACTCACACATTTCAAAATCCATTTTTCATTTTTTTAAAACATGAATGAAGCAAACCACGAACCATACAAATGAAGTGTCATTTTTAAAAAGGAGGAGGAGAGAATCAAATTGAGATTTCAGTATTGCTGCTTTAAACAGATCTCCCCTGGCCACCTTCGACCATCCCAATGTAGTCCAAAACAGCACCATTTTATACATGAGGAAAGGGTCAACAAGATGGACTGCCACTTTAGGGAGGTGATTTAGAGAAGAACCTTTGAACACCAGTACCTTCACCCGTGAAACAAGTGCAATGAAAGGGGGAGAGGAAGAATAGAATGAAGCAATTAATCTAAACAAATGCATTTCATACTGCCAAATTTTGTTGCAGATGCCACTTTTTAGAGAAATACTGACATTATTTTGAGTGATGAGGCTTTTAAAGTAATTCAAGAAGTTCGACAGACCACCCTGAAAGGCGGACTGGAGCCGGCCGTTTTTGCTCCGGAGGGAGCCTGCAGCAACCAAACCTCGTGGTCTCCCTCTGCACCAAAAAGAACCCACTAAAAGTGGTGCGTCAATGACGCAAGTGTGGCGGCCCGCTGTGCGGATGCTGTGGTGCACTTGCATCATCATGGTGGGCCCCGTGTGGACGCGTGCCAGCCCCATGCACTAGAGCTCAAGAGCGTGCAGATACACTGCACTCTCGAGCCCTAATTTTGGCCCCAGGGTGCCACAAAGTGTCCGTTTGTACTGGGTCCAAATTTAGTCTAACAGAAGTAGGCAAGTTAGTACCCTCTAGACGGTCTAGCACTATAATTTTCAGTACATCAAGCCATCAGATCCTGTCTGATCTTGGAAGCTATGCAGGGTAAGCCCTAGTTAGTCCTTGGATGAGAGACTGCCAATGAATACCAGGTCCTGTAGGCTACATTTCAGAGGGAGGAAATGGCAAAACCACCTCTTGAGTTTTCCTTGCCTAAGAAAACCCTATGAAATTCATGGGGTCACAATAAGTTGACAAGTAACTAGAAAGCACATATATATTCATATAAAACACACACACCCTTTCTGAATAGGTAGCTGACTTGAAGCAGATAGTACAGCTGGGAGGTAATGGGCTGTCAACACTAATACCATCCATTGTTGTCAGAAAGCAATTTGACAATCATAGAATAGGGATTTGTGGCAGTGCTCACAGCAGGCCCTTCTGGTCTGTGGCACCTGAGATCATCGACTCTGTTTTTTTTCCCCCTTCAAAAGAGAGAGAAATGAGGGAGATAGCTGACAAAAAAGATGTCATGCGAGAGAAACAGCCCCTCCAAACTTCCTGTGGCATGTGACTAAAAGATGTTTTCTTTGTTAGCAAGAATAAATTGTGTGTTTGTTTTTGTTTTTAATCTGTTCTAAACTTGTATCAAAAGGTACACTCCCATCCCTAGAGGAACCAGAGTAATAAACTCACAAGAAACAGCTTCAGGGAACTTAAATACACTTTAAGCTTGAAGAGGAAATAATCAGAGGCCCAAAACACACTGCAAAAATAATCCAGTTTGAGACGACTTAACTACTGTGGCTCAATGCTAGGGAACTGTAGTTTTGTGAGACATTTAGCATTTTATGTCAGAGAGCTCTGGTGCCACAATACACTACAATTCCCATGATTCCCTACCACTGAGCCAAGGCAGTTAAAGCAGTCTCAAACTAGATTGTTTCTGCAATGTGTTTTGGACCAGAGTTGTGTACATTCAACATATACATGTTAAGTCTCCCTTATCTGAAATACTTGGGACCAGATGTGTTGGATTTTGGAATGCCTGTATTTGCGATACATACATAATGAGACGTCTTGGAAGTGCAATTTAAGTTTAAACACAAAATTCATTTATGTTTTATATACATGTTATACACATAGCCTGGCGGTAATTTTATATACTATTTTTAATATTTTTGTGAATGAAACAAAGATTGTGCACACTGAACCATCAAAAAGCAAAGTTGTCACTATCTAGCCACCCATGAAAAAGGTTTTGGTTTTTGGAATATTTTGGATTTTGGCATTCTGTTAAAGGAGACTCAACCCTTATAGCCATGGAAGTGTGGTATCTCAGCTTACTTTGTGTGTTGTTGCTTTTAAAAGCAACTTTCTAGTCCTTACTGGTGCAGATGTTTGGAAAAATGAGGATGATCAGGAGAGAGAAGTAATAACCAAGAAACACCTTCAGAGACTGCGCACAAGTTTCTCTTTTCACTGCTCACACACATCCTCTCTGCTCATGGGCCTCATGATTCTCCCCCTGCTTCTCAGAAACACAAAAGGGAAGTGGAAAGTGCAAAACAAGTCATTCCAAGCCAACAGGCATCCTGTGTTCTGCTGTATGAACTTTTTTACCTGGGAGGTGGTATGGGCAGAGCAATATGCAGCAAAGCAGGCTAGGGTAGTTCTCATTCACATTTTCTAAAAAATGCCCTAAGGTTGTCATTTCAAACCGGAAAGAAATGGGACACACTCACCCAAAACAAAGGGAGCAAACCCTTCAGTGACTTCCTGAATAACAGATCTGTAGCCTTATTGGCAGCTTCTGACAAAAGTAAGAGTGAATCTGTGGAAAGGCTTTGCAAACTGACATAAGACAGAATCCAATATTTTACTGAACTAAAGCAAGTGGGCTCCCTTCAACTATTTTATGAATTAATCACAGGTGATTTATTTGCTTTCAAGCTTTAAGAGTAAGAGAGGAAGCTGAAAGAACTTGCCAAGGATTTGGCTATGGGTTCAAGTCATGAGGGGCGGGGGAGATAAAGCATGAGCTCTTCAGATGGCAAGATGAGGAAATATGCTAAATAAGGGAATAGATATCCTTGTGGCCCCCTCCGGTTGGTCTGAAATCCCATAATCCTTCACTGCTGGCTAGCATTGGTGGAAGCTGGAACTTTGTCATATTTGGAGGGCCAAATGTGAGAGGGGACAACTTTATGAGTTCTGACCTGGGAGCTTCCAAAATAACAGATCATCCTACACTCTACAAAGGAAATCAAAAGAATGAAGTCTTTTGGCACCTTTAAGACTAATACACTTATTTTAGCTTAAAGCCACTTTTTCACATGCAGGTACAGTGTCATTATTTTTTAAAAGGACAGAAAAACGTGGGGGGTGTTCTCACTAGGCGAAACCCCGCGTTCTGAATTGAATCCTAGGTGTGGCGTTCCTACTAGGAACCGATTTAAATCTAGAACTGTTCTAGAGCAACCCGCAATCGTCCCCACTAGAAACCGAATCGTGGAGCGGTTTAAAATTTTGAATCGTGTTTTCGTCATTTAACGCGTGTTAAAAAAGTACTAGGGTCGGACCTACGTTTTCCCCTTGAATCGGGATAGGAACCGGAGCATTTAAATAGGAACGACAGCCTTTGAAATCGGGTTAGCTGGATGGGAGGAGTGGAGTGCGATGGGGCTGGCCTTGGGGGAGTTGCCCTTTCTGTCCCCATCCGTCGTTGCTGTCGCCATTTTTGCTTCCCTCACCCCTTTGTCCGCTGTGGTCTTTCAATAAGAGATAAAGATTATTTTTATTTTTTATTTTAATGGTTTACAGGCGCTTAATCTCTTCAGCGCTTTAAGCGCCTGAAGTCCCGGCTGCTCAAGCGCCTGCATCTGCCAAAGGACTACAAGGCTTCCCCCGGTGGATTGCAACCTCCCCTCTGTGTGGGGAGAGCCCATTTCTAACGGAGGAGAGGCAGGAAGGGAAGCCTCCTCTCGAAGAGGCATTCCCTGCCCGCTTGGGCTCTGATCTCACCCAGGCAGGGAAGGGAAGCCTCCTCGTGAGGAGGCATCTGATCTCGCCCAGGCAGGGAAGGGCTCTGATCAATGGGGGGGGGGGGATAGAGCCTTTCTCCCTCCCTTTCTCAAATGGAATCTGCTTTCTCCTCCAACCCTGGAAAGAGAATCTTTGGGAAGAGTGCTCCCTCCCTGCTTTTCCAGCAGCCTCCTTCATTGATCTCTGTGGGCTCTCTGAAGGGATTCTCCCTGGCTGTCTTGGGAGACATGAAGAGGGGATGCTGTCCTGCAAAACCCATCCCCATAGTTTATCTGAAAACAGCTTGGGCTCCCCAAATTTGCTTTGCCAGAAGCCTCTCCCATTGATCTCTTGCTCTTGCTTTATTTGGCTTTCACTCTCTCCTCTCTCTTAGGTCTGCAGCCTCTTGCTGCTGGGATCGTTCTCTTTTCCCCTTTTCTGTCTTGTGTCTCTATCCCACTTAAACTGACTGCCTTCTCCTCCTTGATCCCATTTTCCAACCCTGGGCTTTGGATGCAGAGTCTCTACCCACTGAAACCCACTGCCTTCTCCTCCTTGATCCGATTTGGCAAACACACACACACGCACACACACACACACACACACTACAGACAGACAGACAGACAGACAGACAGACAGACAGACAGACAGACAGACACACACACGATTATATATGAATACTCACACACACACATGCATATATATATAAATGCATACACACACAAACATATAGGTATATATACACAGATATATTTGTGTGTGTGTTTGCACACATGTATATATATATATATGCATATGAGAGAGAGAGAGAGTGTGTGTGTGTGTGTGTGTATATGGTAATTATAAAGTAACAGCTTTTTTTAATTTATGAAAAAACCCTCATCTGTAGTTCCAAACCCACTGTAGAAATAATACAGTTTGAGACCCCTTAACCTGCCCTGGCTCAGTACTAAGGAATTATGGGAACTGTTGTGTTTGTGAGACATTTATCCTCCTCTGCCAGAGTGTGCTGGTGCCATAATAAACTACCATTCCCAGGATTCCCTAGCACTGAGTTATGGCAGTTAATATGGGGAGACGCAGAAGAGGACCTTTGAGCGATTAAGCGCCTTCATTGGTCCATTTGGAAAAAAACCCGCCAAAAATACATCGATTCACAAACTGTCAATGAAATGGAAACGATGCCAAAAGTTAAATCGCTTCCAAATATTTTGGATT
>NC_056523.1:159358908-159371540 GCF_019175285.1 Sceloporus undulatus
AACGTTACGTCATTCTGACGTACTATTGATTGACAGCTCCAAATAAGGTATGGAGGAGAAAAATCGATTTATTTAAACACTGATTTCATGCCAAGTAGGAACGCTTGCAGGTAAAAACTTCGATTTAAAAAACCAGATAGGAACGAAGAATAAAAGCGATTCGGAACGCGGAATAAGACCAGGGTTATTTTGAATCGGTTTTATTAAAAACGTTGTATTTTAAATCGTTTCAAATCTTAAGTGAGAACACCCCCAAAGTATTGCAACACATTTAACCAATTCATTTCAGCATATGCTTTTGTGAACAAGTGAGCTGTAGCCCACAAAACACATACTGAAACAAATGGGCCAGTCTTAAAAGTGTCACAAGACTCCCCTCCTTTTCCTTTCTATACTGAAACACATAGCATGCCACACTGCATTACAGTACACTTAGTTTGACAAAGAACAGTTCAGCCCACTGCAGAAATGAGAGAAACGTCTCCCTGATTTTTTAAAGACAGACTAGAGATGCTGGGAGAAGAGTTGGATAGTGCTGCAGATCAAGTTAATAGAGCTTTGCTATTATGTAGTGGAACCAAGAGATCAATAACACAGCAAAGGACTAATAATCATTGTGGTCAGTATTAAAAAAGAAGAAGATAAAAATGAAAGGCTAAGCAGTCTCATCTCTGTGTATTCTGACTTCTTTTGAGAAAGGCCAGATTTGACTCGCCACACAGAAAGGAAAAGGTTTTCTGGTGACTACTTCATTCAGGCTCAAATGTGACTTCATCAGCTTTCCAGAGCCTGTAGTTATTTGTTTGGACTAAAATCCTCCAGCCAGCAGGGTTAGCAGTTTGTAGCTAATGTATATTTATTCCAAACACCTGGTGAGTGAACAGTCTGCTCTAAAAACTAACAATGAATGAAAAAATGGGGAAAGGCCTTGGAAGTCTTCTGGTCAATCTCCCCTGCTCACTGCTGGCTTTGCAATATGAAATAAAGGAACAGCTGAGATGGGGAGTAAGAGGTCCTCCAGATTTTCTGAGCTGCAGTTCCTATCATCCCCCACCACTAGCTATGTTGGCTAGGACTGATGATACACAGCACTCCAATGACATGGGGAACAGGGTGCTGAACCATCCCAAGCCCTGAACTACAGCAACATCTTTGACAGACAGCCATTCAGCATTCACTGCTAACTAAATAGCCTTTGTTGTCAGGAGTTTCCCCTCACACCTAGCAGACATTTGCCTCCCTCCCATTTCCAACTTGTTTGTTCTAACCCTGTCCTTGAGCAACAGAGAACTGGACTCCTGCATCGTCCCCATGACAACCTTCAGATAATTGGGAGGCAGCTTTTCCATCTCCTCTAGAAAGTCTCTCCTCTGGGCTATTTACACGTAACTTTTTCATCCATTCCCCCACAGGCTTCAGGCTTCCAGATCCTTGGCTGTTCTGTTCTTGTTTGTCATCCCAGCAATTCCTGTACTTACCCCAGAGTTCCTCTTCATATCATGCAGATGAGCCCATCAAACAAAGTATAGCCCAAGTCCACCCTCAAGCACCACTGAAATCTATGAAGAAACACCTTTCTTGCCAAAACAACCACAGGGAGCAACACCCAGCTGTCAGACTATGAAATCCCTAGCCACCCAATAAGTACAGCCTCCTGCAATATATAGCTATCCCAAACTCCTTTATTTGATCCAGATGACTGCTGTCACTGTACCCTCAGTGAAAAGGACAAAAATTGCTTGCAGGCAGAGCTACTGCTTTACTTCACATTTGTCCTCTATGGTAGAATTTATCCTCTCAATGGCTGCAAATTTGGAGGTGGGAAGAAAGAATAAGCACCCTTCTAATTTCCCACAACTCTCTTGGTTTTTAGGACAAGAAAAGCAGGAACTGTGATGCAAGAGTCAATATTCAGAATTTGTGAGCCATGTCAAAACAGCATATAAATGCTCTCTGAGGTTGCCTTTCTGATGCTATTCATCACCACATTTGAAGAGAGTTAACTGGCAGCAGCCCCCCCCTCCCCAAATGTTTTCTGGCTCATTCACTTGCCCTCTACCCAAAGCTGAAGTTGACCTACAGTTTCACTTCTATGAAAAATCACAGTGATGGTTTTTCAAACATACAAGCATCCATGTTTTAATGCTCCTGCTTATTTATACACAGCATCTCACCCATAATCTGTTTGGAGCCCATTAGAAGGGCAGGCTGTGTGCAAAATACAAGGCACTATGCAGGTTAATGGAATAAGGGTGGTGATTTATTTCTCCTTCAGTTCAGAAAGCTACTCTTTGGACCAATACTTCCTAAGTTATCACTTTTTCTGAGCTCTTGGAGCAATGCAAGAATCACCATGTTAAATGAGCCTTCCTTCCAGGTTAGTATTGACAGGATTACAGCCATACCCTATTAAGCAAACAATTGGGGAATTCGGAGATGGATCCAGCAGAGCCTCCTGGTTCCTGAAGAAGGGGCTAGAAGCACAGGACATCGGTGATTTAGAACAGCAACCACACAGATAGACAGGAATGCCAGCACTCTTAGACCTTCCCAGCACAAAGCAGCCAGATCATGCAATGACTGGAATGTGAATCTATCTAGCAATTATGCATCTCTCGCTTGCCATTAACTTCTGGTAGTTGATTCCTGAACTTATTTCAGAGCCACTAAACTGAGATAATGGCAGGAAGAATCCCTCTGGAATTTTATGCAGCCAGAGATGCCCTGATGCAAGCAAATAAACAGAAGTTGAAAGTTCAGTTGTGGAGCTCCACGTTGTCTCTGCTGAGACAAAGAGTTTTTTCAGGAGCCTTGGGCACCTTGGGCAGAGGGAAAGAGCAGAAGATTAAAAGGTCAGAGTCTAAATGGGGAAAAGGAACACAAATCTTAGCAACCAACAGCCCTCTCTTTTTTTCTCAACTGAGTTCCAGGGTTCAGGAACCCACTTAAACAGAGACCAAGGCCTCTTTTTTTGCACACAGAGCAGTAAGTGGAATTGTTCAACAGAAAAAAAAAAGACACGTGTGGCAGCACCTTTAAAACTAATTGTGTGGTTTTTTTTTTAATTTTGGCATGAGCTTTTATTGATATAAACCCACTTTTTCAGATGCAGTACAGAATGGTATTAAGGCATCTGGTAGAAAATGTATATTTATATAGTTGTGGATTGTTGTTAACTGCCCTCAAGTCAACTTCAACTCATGGCGATCCTGTGGATGAAGCATCTCCAGAATTCCTTCCCTCAATGGCTCTGCTCAGCTTCTGCAGGCTCAGGCCTGTGGTCTCCCTGACTGAGTCTAACCATCTGGTATGTGGTCTTCCTTTCTTTCTACATATCTCCACCTTTCCCAACATCAATGTTTTTCCTTATAAGACACGCCTTTCATGATGTGTCCAAAGTACAACAGTCTCAATTTTGTCATCCTGGTTTCCATGCTTGATCTGTTCTGGAACCCATTTTTGTCTTTTTGGCCATCCACAGTATCCTCAGCACTCTTCTCCAGCACATCTCAAATGAGTTTCTTGTCTTTCTAGCAGCTTTCTTCACTGTTTGGCTCTGGCATCCATACATGGTGATGGGGAAGACAATGGCTTGAACTAGCCTCATTTTAGTGTTCAACGTTTTATTGTTGCACTTTAAGATCTTGTCCAGTTCTTTCATAGCTGCCCTTCCTATTCTTGGCTTCTTCTGATTTCTTGACTGCAATATCTGTTCTGTTCGATATTTGATCCAAAGTATGAGAATTCTTTTGCCATTTCAATTTTCTTGTTATCTAGGATGAATTTTTGTAGAACTTCTGTGGTCATTATTTTTGTTTTCCTAATGTTCAGAAAAAGGTGACTGGCTCAACATCACCCAATGAATCCATAGAGACTTGAACCCCATGAGTTATACTACCACTCACATATCTGTTCTAGTTACTGAGTTCAGGCTCTGTGCAATATATAGAAAGAGACATGACAAAGATGTATTCACATCCAGAATACTCAGTTGTTATTTCAAACACACATTAAGGTACACATTGAGCAAATGCATATAGGAGTAAGCCTCTACTGTGACTGGACCCAGTCTCACTAAACATATCTCTTACCTCAAGTGCTCCGTCTGAAGACAGCAACAGAAGCACCAGCCAAACTCCCGGGCCCAGTTCCATCTATTCTGGATGCAGCCCAACATTTGCAGCATCAAGCTCTAACCCACACATATATTGCACAACAGCAATACAGATGGCTGCAGGGAAGGGGAGACCTACTGAGGACAAGTTTGGAGTGGTAAAAGGAATGGATTTGAAATTTATTTGGCAGAAGAAGGCAAGAAAATATATAATGAGCAAGGAATAGTTTGAGAGCTATGAAGACTACTCATCTAGACAAAAGAGAATGGACCAGGAGTCTTGCATTTGTTCATTATATATATTTGCATATACAGAGGACCCTTATTATATGCTGGGGTTTGGGTCCAAAATCCCCTGTGTATCACAAAATCTGTGTAGGCTCAAGTCCCATTAAATATAATGACATAGCAAAATGGTGTCCCTTATGAAAAATGGAAAATCAAGGTTTGATATTTGAAATTAATACTTTTTTTTAACATTTTCAAACCGTGGATGCTTGAATCCCTGTTTTAAAAATCTGTGCATAAGGAGGGCCGACTGTATATTTATTTCACTACAGAAAAGAATGGATCATTGAAAAGTAGTGGCTAGAGAAAACAAAAGCAAGAAGGAAGGTAGAACAACCTTGTAAGAACTGCAGAAAGAATTATGATCTTTCATATTATAGATTTTTGTGGGAGGATTCTGAGAAAATTAATATGATATTCTGTTTGTGGTTCCTAACAAATCATCTAATGTTTCCAGGTGTATAATGCTACACTAACCACTATCTAGAGATCGGAATGAACTTTCCATGGTCCAGTACAGACTTTCGCTTTGTGGCGGCCTGGGAGCAAAATTAGGACTTGGGAGAGCAGAGCATCCGCACACTCTGTGCTCTCCCGGCACCATTTTGGGCGCACATGTTCAGATGGTGCATGCGCTGATGATGTGCCTTGTGCGCCACATCCAAATGGGGCAGCGCATAAGACGTTGCTGCGCCGCTCCAGGGCACTAATGGCACCTTGGTAGCAGCACGGAAAGGAGCTGTGTTTCGCAACTCTTTTTTGGAGTGGATCATTACCACAACCATGTGGTTGCCACGGCAACAATCCGGGGCAGCGTCTCGGTGCTCCTTTCTGCCTGTCTGCATTGGACCTAAGTCTCCATGTTTGAATCACAGCCTCAGTGTACTACTAGAATAGAGGCAGGAGAGATAATGGGCATATGGGCAAATGTGTAAATATCTTCCCACCTACTGGGAGTCTCCCTCCCAGGTAGTGGGTAGTGGAGTCTCCCTCCTTGGAGGTCTTCAAACGGAGGCTGGATGGCCATCTGTCGGGGATGCTTTGATTTGGATTTCCTGCATGGCAGGGGGTTGGACTGGATGGCCTTTGCGGTCTCTTCCAACTCTATGATTCTATGATTCTACTGTTTGGCAAAAAACTCATACATATATGATCTCCTGCTTAGCCTATAATCCATTCTAATTCTCTGAAATATTATAAGCAATTCTGCTCTTCTTCTAGAACAACACAGGCACTATCTGTAGATAAGGGAAATGAGGAGAATTCATTTTCTGCTCCAGTCTTTACAGACTAAAAAGCCAGAAAAAAAAGATAAATTCAGTCAAGGATATTTGAGAAGAATCAAATTGAACCGAAGTTTCAGGAGATGCCATTTATTTATTTAATATTTATTAGTAAACTAATATATCATAGACAAAATAAGCATCCCACAACATGAACTAATTAATAAAATAAAATAGATATATAAACATTTTGAAGGTTGTCTTCTACATATTCCATATATTGTATTCCTTCAGTTCTGCCTGTTATAACTATGCTTGGTATTTGTATATATTATTCTTATTATCCTTTTTAACTGGTGTTAAACCTTCTTGATTCCATCTTTAATAGTTCAACCAATCTGTTCTTCCAGTATACATACAATAATTACTTTCCATTCATCCTTGAAACCAATAATTGACATTTATCCCCATTGGCTTTTCATTGGCTGAAAAGTAGCCAATGCAACTCTAATTTGAGGAGAAAAGGGATGAACGAAGGGAAAGGACGGTTAGACTAACATCGATTCTGGATCAGCTGGTGAAAAGCCTTATTAAAGAAATAACTATATATCTAGAAGGAAACGGCATGCTAAGGAAGAATCAGTGTAGCTTCTGCAAAAAGAAGTTCTGCCTCAGACCTTTACAATTCTTTGAGGGAATCAACAAATTGATTCTCCCTCTAAAATTAGCTGATCATCTAAAGGGGCTTTTGACATGAAATATGCCTGCCTAAACATAGGCTGCCTCCACACAGCAGAAATAATGCAATTTGACACTACTTTAACTGTCATGACTCATGAATTCTTCAAATTGTAGTTTTATGAAACATTTAGCCTTCTCTGTCAGCGCTCTGGTGCCACAACTACTATTCCCAGAATTCCACAGCGCTGAGTCAAACTGGATTACTTCTGCAATGCAGATGCAGCCTTAGTCTTCATGAAGAGGCTTGTCCATTAAATTCTGCTAACTGTTTTAAAAAAAGGAAGCACAGGATAGCCACCAAAAGAGAATTCTCACAACGGAAGGAAGGAAGCAGCACAGTGCTATGGGTCGCTACCAGAACCATTTCTATTGCACAGAAGCAAGGACTATAATGTAGAGAACCCTAGGGATTTATGGGGTAGAAATAGCACAGAACTTCAAAATATACCTAAAAGCAGTTGGTGGCAGGGGGGAGCAACATGGGGAGAAGGCCAGAGCTTTCATGCCCTCATTGTGTGCTCTGCATTAGGGCAGTGGTTCTCCAATAGTGGATGGAGAGGGACCTGCAGCAGGGGCATGAGAACTGCTCAAGGGAGGCCATGAGACTTGGAGGCTCTGATCCCTACTCCTACTTCTCTTCCCAAACTTTTTATGTGTAAAATTTACAAATGCATTGAGTTAAATATTGAATTTACTTAAATAAAACTGTTCTAATTTGAACAATGTTATTTCCCAAAATGTTAAAACATGAATACACATGAATGTGTAAAAGAAAACACATACACAAAATAAACAAAATGTTTTTTATTCATATACTATGGCAAGTTGGGGGGATGACATCTGCATGAAGGTGTAAAGGGGAGTACCAAGGATAAAAAGCTTCAGAGTACCACTGCATTCGAACATCTAGTTGTCCATGGCTAGAAACAAGATACTGGGCTAGCCAGGCCTTTGATGTAATTCAGCAGAGAATTTTTTACACTCAGAACCAGAGCCTGAAAGAGTTACTTTTTGGGGAAACAACTCTCGTAATTCCCCAGCCATCATGTTGCCCAGAGATTCAGGGAACTCTGCACCAAACAAATAACCTTTAGAAGATCTAGTCTAAATCATTCTTTATCCCAATCTGTTACTATGACAATAGCTCAACACTAGCACCTCCCAGGTAAACCCATGCACACTGAATCCCACAGCGAATGCCAAGTTGGCACTATGGGTCTACATACTTTTCTTTCATAACTCCAAACACTCTCTTTGCTAAGCAGATAACTAGTTATGGAACTGAAAATCCCTGCTAATATGCTGGCGTCCACAGATGGATCTCTGGACTAACCTTTGGCACACAAAGCCACGTTGGGAAGGCTGAACTCTCTGTCCTCCTTCCCCTCCCTAGCAAGAGACGTCAGGAATTTCTCAGTTTCCCATTCCTATCATGCATACACTACATGGGTGGTTGTCTCTGGGCAGAGATACAACCACAAATAAAGATGCAATGTGTGATGTTGCCATCCACGAACCTTACCCAGCAACTTGAAACTAAGATAGCTGCCTGGACATCAGGTGTCAAAATGCAGCTCTCAGCAAGCACCCAAGAAACTTTAGTCCAGTACTGGCCATGACACAGGAGAATCCCCATTTAAAACAGGTGGTCAGACCAGGATAACATTCCTATGCAAGTCCATCAAACAGACTGTTTGCCCATGATGAAAACAGCACAGTTTTAAAAAGTAGGTAAGGAAGTCAGACCAGGGCTTAGTTGCTTCTGGTACGGATGAAGACATATTGAGCACTGTAATACGTTTTGCATAATTGCAAACTTCATCAAGCTCCCAAGAATTAAGGGGTTCTTGTATGTGGAGTTTGACAATGTATGCCAGTAGAGAGAAGTGTTTCCCAAGGTTAGACAAGAGCTCCTGGGTATTTCAGCAGAATTGTGGCATGCTCTCTCATCATTTAAGGAACTACTGTATTGTATCATACTAACCACCCTGCCCCAAATCAATAGGACCATAGGGTGTATATATACATCCTATTGATTTGGGCACACAACCACATGCCACAGTGGTTTTATATTTGTTCTTATGCAAGGATCTCTCAGTAGTGCACATTATGTTCTACACAGAGATCACTCATCCAGTTACTGGACTGATCCACAACCTGCTCCTCTTCAATATACAAAGACAACTATGACACACATGCGTACAGGGGTCTTTTGAAGTGTTAAGAAGTGCATGTAGGTTGCACCCAACAAACCCACCAAGCCAGAGAACAATTATATAAGCAACAACTTTAACCCTGAGAACGCCAGATCAGCCTTCCCTAATCTGATGGCCTCTAGATGTCTTGTATTACAACCAACACTTGTCTTCCCAGTCACTGGCTGTGCTGGATGAAGATGATGGGAGTTGCAGTCTACACATTTAGAAGATACACAACTAGGAAAGGCAGGCCTAGACAGCCTACTATGTTAGTTAAATATCATTTCAACCAGGACACACAAATTCCTTCAGAAATTAACTCAAGTCTCTGGCTTTCTCCATTTGAGAGGCAGTCTAGAATTACTACTTAGGCAGTTCAGATTTTTTATAGGTCACAAAGCTTCACAACCACATACCTGTGGGTACATGCACAGAATTCATACTGCATAAGTCATCATCACTATCACACATAGAACACAGCAATACAGCTGCTAGGCCATAGGCTTCTCAAAGCAAAATATGTGTTTTTCATTGGGTAATAAATAAATATTTCTTGGTGGGAATTTGGGCAAGAAAAAGAAACTAGGGCCTGTTACAGACAGCCAAAATAAAGCTGCTTTGAGTCACAGTGGAGGTACTGTATGGTGTTTCAATGAGCCCTAAGGACTGGAGCATGGCTTTGGTGTGGCTTCTGGACTCTTAGGACACATGCATCATTGAAACACCATACCTCCACTGTGACTTGAAGCAGCTTTATTTTGGCTGTCTGTAACAGGCCTAGTTGTCCCGTATGAGTCGCAGGGGATCCGTTCTGGACATCACCACCTCATGAATTGGAAAAATCGCTGATATTGGGGTCCACTGATTTCAATGGCTGTGTGCTCCCATGGGTGGGCATGCCATTTTGTTCCCTTGCCATCCGTGAGTAATCAAGACCACGGATCCCAATCTGTGAATGGGGAGGGACAACTGTAGTTCAATTCTCTGCTTAAGTTACTGAGCTCCCTGGAAAGCCTTGGTCAAATAATTACTTGTTTGCCTATGCTACCATACAGGGTTGGTTGGATATTTACATCCTAGGCTTAACAAAGTTCTTGAAGGAGTCTCTAATGTGTTTAAATAGAATAGATGGATCACTACTAAAGCAAAGATAAAGGAACCATTTGGAGATACACTAATGAAAGAGAAGAGTAGCAAAATCAATAGCCTCTCAACTGAAAAATTAAGTCATTGAGAAGTGAAGAATGCTACTCAAAACTTGTTGGAGAAAGAGAGGTACTAATATGAAGAAATTCGGAAGAGAAAGAGGAGATCATAGAAGCCTGACTACTGAGATAAAGTGCAGCCATGAGAGAGGAGAGAGCAGTGGCAGAGGAAGGTATCTTTGCTCTTCTCCCTCAACTGTCAACTCTCAACTTGGATGTCATTACAGTATATGTCTTTAAATCAACTGACTTAGAGCGATGCTACCATTGGGTTTTCTTGGTGATACCTGTTCAGAGGACGTTTGCTACTACGCTCCTTCTGGGCTAAGAGTGTGTCTCCCAGGGGACTTCCATGGACCAGTGGGGACTTGAACCTTGGTCTCTGTGAGTCCAACACTCAAACTACTACACCATGCTAGCTTTCAACAGGAGGAGATTTGGGAGAGAAAGAGGAGATACTAGTCTTGATGGTGGAAGTGCAGCTGTGTGAGGCAAGTGGGCAGAGGAGGATACCGCTGCCTTTCTCCCTCAACTGTCAACCAGACATGTGTCCCAAACTTTGGTCCTCTAGATGTTTTGGACTCCAGCTCCCAGAACTCCTGACTGATGGCCAAGTTGACTGGGGCTTCTGGGAATCGAAGTCCAAAACACCTGAGTGACTAAAGTCTGGCAACCACTGGTTTAAAACACTTGAGCCTAGCTGGTCCTTTCTAATAAGTGCAGCTACGTTTTGCCTCCTGCTTAAGGCTGGAAGTCTGAAGGAGGACCACTATAGAAGCCGCTGTGAGACCCTCTCTTTTTCCCTCCTAAAGAGCGAGCGGGCAAGCAATAACCACTGCGGTTGTTCTGCAGAAGCAGGCTGCCTTCTCTCCTCCGGATTAGGCTCAGGGCCTGTCTTGCTTGCGCAATGCCACTCTCACAACTGCTCCGCTCTGGGCCCACTCCCACAAGTCCATAGCCTTGAGCCAAGACACAGTTAAAGCGGTACCAAAGCGGATGCAGCCCTCTCCTTCTGGGCGTTACTCACAATGCACTCGCGGACCCTCTCGTGGAAGAGCTGCTCCCGTGCGGAGAGGCCGTCGTGTTCCCCCGCGGCGTCCATCCCCCGGTCAGCATGGCTGAAGGCGAGCAGGGCGGCTGGCAGGGGCGCCGCGGCGGGGAAGAGCGGGGGACGGGGCTCCCAAAACCCCAGCGTCGGCGCCACAGTGGCTTCCCGTTCCTTCGTTACCAGTCACGCGTTCCTCCTCGTTACAGCGCCCCCGCCGAAGGAGCAACGCGTTCCATTCTTAAAGGCGCAGGACGCACTCCAGCGGCACAACAACCGACTTCTTCAGGCAGCGCAGCGCAAAGGAAAGGGAAGCGCTCCTGTCCCCTGACCCCTTCCCCACTGCGAGGCGCCGATTGGTTGCAAAAAAGCTGGGCCCAAGGAGCGCTTTTCATTCGCTGAAGAAGGGGGGCCGAGCCTCAACGGGATTGGCTGAGCTCCACGTCCATTATGACGCAGGCAGCCACTCAGCGTCGTCGACGGAGCAGTGACGGTGACGCCGCGTCTTTGTTTTTCCCCAGTCTGGCTCTGTAGACCAGTGGTCCCCAAAATGTGCTCTTTAAGGGGTTTTGGACTCCAGCTCCCAGAATCCTATACTATCGGGCTACATGGCTGAGGCTTCTGGGAGCTGAAGTCCAAATCTCTTAAAGGACACAGTTTGGGCTACTATAGTACTATTCAGTGGGCCCCAAATTGTGCTCTTTAAGGGATTTTGGACTTCAACTCCCAGAATCCCAGACTATTGGCCAACATGGCTGAGGCTTCTGGGAGCTGAAGTCCAAAATCTCTTAAAGGGCACAGTTTGGGGAACATGGCTGTAGACGTTTCGGCAGAGGCAACGATCGCCCCGCGACCTCCCAGGGATTGAGAGGAACCAGGCGGTTGTAAAGCTAGGGCACCAGCATCTGTGTTGCGGAAATAATCCGGTTTGACATCGCATTAACTGCCATGGCTCCATGCTGTGGAATTCTGATTACACTTCCTAGAATTCAACAACATCATGGAGCCATGGCACTTAAAGCGTTGTCAAACTGGATTATTTCTGCAGTGCAGACCCAGCCTAAGGTCCCAAACATATTGTAGAAATAATCCAGTTTGAGACCGCTTTAACTGCCCTGGCTCAGTAGTAGGGAATCCTGGGAATTGGAGTTGGTTGTGGCAGCAGCGCTCTCTCTGACAGAGAAGGCTCAATGTTTCACAAAACTACAGTTCCCAGAATTTCCTAGCACTGAGCCAGGGCAGTTAAAGCAGCCTCAAACTGGATTATTTCTGCAGTGCGGACACAGCCTAAGTCCTTGTGATTTAAGTATGGAAAGGGCTGAGTGCTCTGAAGAAGAACAAGGGATGAATCCCAGAGGGAAGTCCACTGAATTCACATTGCTGCCACACTGCAGAAATAAAGCAGTGTGAGACCACTCTAACTGCCTTGGCTCAATGTTAAGGAATTCTGGGATTTGTAGTTTGCTCTCTAACAAGGAAGGCTGACCAGCTCGCAAAACTACAAATCCTGCAATTCCATAGCAGTTCAAGTGGTGTCAAACTGCTTTATTTCTGCTGTATACAGTGGTACCCCGGGTTACGAATTTAATTCGTTCCGCCGCCGTGTTCGTAACCCGAAATCCTTCGTAAGCCGAAAAAGCCATAGGCGCTAATAGCGAAAGCCGCGATTTCGTGCGAAAAAGCGCCGAAAAGCACCAAAAAAATTTTCGTAACCCGAAATAACCTTCGTAACCCGGAACAGTTTTTTTCTATGGATTTTTTTCGTAACCCGGAAATTTCGTAAGGCGGCGCATTCGTATCCCGGGGTACCACTGTAGA
>NC_056523.1:159381973-159442871 GCF_019175285.1 Sceloporus undulatus
AGAGTATAATATATCACCCCAATCGGCGGCCCAAAATTGCTGTAAGACAACCATCACCTTTGATTTAAGCAAAGGGAGAAGCATTTTTTTAAAATCGGTTCCGCAAATGTGAACTCTCATATGGGAGAGAGCAGCAGATTTGAAAAAATTTATCGGTGCGAAATAATTACGGAAAATTACATGCGTTCCTCGCCTTACGCAGGGATCTTCTGGATCCCTCTGGTAGGTGAATTATGCTATGCTCAAGCCCTTGTAAACAATGGGGCTAGTGCATGGCGCGCATGCGGCAAGCAGAGCGCCGCGGGGTGCAACGGGCACGCGCACCCATACAATTGAATGGACAAAACCACCCCTTATGCCCCGCGCAGCCCCGCGGCTTGGCACATATGCTCAAGCTGCGTTAAGCGCGCCCGTGTATGACCCGGGCCCGCTGTCTTATAACTGACTCTGGAAATGGTTTGGACACAGTGTGGCTACATACTATAACAAAGATAATTCAAAATATTGTTGGGAGAGCTTGTCAGGAAGTAGGGTCATATTCCAATGTGGTTGGGCAATGTAAATATTGTACAAAAATTTTGGGGGAAATGAAATAGTATATTAGCGATAGAAAATATTAATAATATAAAGATACGATAGAAAACCAAATCATCGTATTGTTCTCACTTACAAAAAATTCTCGGGAAGTGGAATGGAAAGAAGAACAACAAACCTTGTACCAAATTTGTTTACTGCTGCCGATTTTCCTAAGCCAAGAAATGGGAAAACAAAACATAAATGTGAATGAAATTGGATGATTGGTATAAGAAAATTGGCGTTAGCATTAATGATAAATTTACATGTAAATTGCACGTGAACAAGGATTCTGGACAAAGCAATGTTTTTGATGAACATATGGTAAAAATTATTGAACATGTACTAAGAAAAAGAGATGTGCAATACCTCCACCGGGAGGAATTAAAAATTTTGGATGGAGTATAAGAATGGAAGGGCTCCGGGGGTGGGGTGCACATGAGGGGATATTTAGGTTTTTTTTTGTTAAAAATGAATAAGATGTAAAAAGTACATATATGTATGGATAAGAAATCTAACTCTGTTTTGGTTTGTAAAATCTCAAAAATTACTAAATAAATAAAATAATACTAATCCTTAACTGTGATTCTAAGTTTCTAGATCGTTTCAAACGATTTAAGAGGGCGCAACTGCTTAGCCCCTGTTTTATTATGTGACGAGGGTCTTATGGGGATTGGAGCAAGCTAGTTTTCTGCTGCTCCAGAGAAAAAGGACCCGGAACAATGGAGCAAGCTGCAGGAGAAAAGAGATTTACCTAAACATTAGGAGAACTTCTAAGGTAAGTACTGTTTCACCCGTGGAACTGGAACACACTGGAAGGTGGGGAGTCATCCTTCATTTGGAGTGGTCTTTAAAATGTAGAGGTGGATGCAAGGAGGAGTCCGGGGGGGGTGGGGGGTCTGGTCTCACCTCAGTCAGGCCTGGGGGAGTTAAGCGACTTCCTCACCCAAAACTCCTCCTCTCCATTAAACACGGCGCTCGAAGAGGGGAAAGGGGAACGACAAACCAAGCTCTTTCCCTTGCGTTTCCTATGAGTCGCGCTTCCATACTCTCCTTGGCTTTTGCCAAAATAAAAGTATCTTCCAGGGGGGGGGAGTGATCAAGGCACTTTAAAACTCCTCCGTCCCCTCCATCAAAAGGCACGGCGGACTAGAGGGAAAAACTTCGCTCGGGAGCAGGGAGGGCTGGAGGAGAGCGAGAGAGGGAGGGAGGGGCGGGGAATGGGGGTGAGGAGGCGCTCTCCTCCCGCGCCCTGGCACGCCAGGAGGAGCCAGTGCCCCACCCTAACGTCTGTGCGGGGGGCCTGGAGGGGAGGGGGGCCAACAAAAGCCCGGAGGAGGAGGGAGCGATGGGGAGGCGACAGCGGAGGCTGCCTCAGGCTGGCCATCCCACTCAAGACAATAACCAGGGTTTGGCAGCGATTACTCTTTTGGGCTCTTGGCTATGGAATTCTGGGAGGTTAGCATGTTCTGGGGGTCCAGACGATCAAGGCTGGCCCCTTTCGGCTCCTTCCAGCCTTGTTTTTTCTCATTTTTAAAATAACAAATCAAAATAAAATACACTGAGCGGCCCCCCTTTTCAGCTATCAATGGGGGATTGCTTTGATTGAGAGTCCTGCATGCCGCAGCATGGGGTTGGGACTGGTCAGGGCCTCTTGGGGTCTCTTCCAACTCTAGGTTCTAGGATTACATAATTAACCCAAGGACTCAATCTAAAGTCTTGGCCTCTCTGCCCTCCTGCCTTGGAAGGCAAAGTCCTGGAAGCCTCTGCGGTTTTACTTGCAGGAGTTTTATCTTTCCTTATTTTGCCCTTCTTTAAAGGAGTTTCCCAAATTCGCCAGAGGATGGAATTGGGCTCTGGGCGTCCTATGGCTCTGCTCCAGGCCCTTGCTAGACTGCCGGTCCCATCTCCGGCAGCACCCAGCCGGCTGGGAACTGCCGTCTATAAGGCTGCACCCAGCGCAGAATAATCCGTTCAACCCACTTAATGCTATGGAAATCCTGGGATTTGTAGTGTGGTGTGGCACCCGCGCTCTCGACACGAATGCTCAATATCGCACAAACCTCCACTACCCAGTGTCTGTTCGTTGTTGTTGTATTTTCTTACATCCCGCCCTTTCTCCCCAATACCGACTCGGGGGGATTCCATGCCTTCACTATGATATCTTTCTAGGGATGCCGATGGACCCCCCATACCTAATTTGTGCAGGATGCTTTGACTGGGCGTTCCTGCCATGGCAGCGGGGGGGTGGGGTCTGGACTGGATGGCCCTTCTAGGGGTCTCTTCTAACTCTAGATTCCCTGATTCTGTCGCCACTCTGCGCCTACTGTGCTTTTAGTTTTAATGCTAACATTTAAAGTTATAAAGTCTTTATGCAAGCCCTGCCTGATGGACCTATTGCACAATAATTTTGTATTTATTGCTTTATACCCTGCCTTTCTCTCGGAATAGGATTCGTCTAACGGGTGTTTGTTTTTTAAAAAGAAAGGCCGGCATAATGTCTTGGCAATTAACATATGCAGACAGCAGACAGCGACAGACGGACAGATAGATGGTCTTGGAATTCAAAGTGCTGTGTGTGTATGTGAGAGGTGGTGTGTGTGGTGTGTGGTGTGTGTGCTGGAATTAAACTCCCTCTTGCGGAAGTGGGAATGACAGGTGTGTGTGGATGCAGCCTGGGTCTTCGCTCAGCTCAGAAGTGGCCTGCAGGTTCTCAAAGCATGAGCCCGAGTGTCTCTGAGCCCGAACAGAGTGGCTGCGTCTCTGCTTGAAACCGCTGCGCTTGCTTTCCGCGTGAATTTATCGTGTGTAAACGCCTTCAGCGGGGAGGACTCAGTTGCATCTGCCACTGAAAAAACTAATCCCGTTTGATGGCCCACTTTAGCTGCCCTTGCGCACCATTGTGGAATGACTCGGGACTTGTGTTGGTTGTGGCCACCTGCACAGCGAAGGCCCAACGCCTTCTCGCAACTACACACTCCCAAGATCATCAGCCCGGGGGGCCATAACGGAAGTTCAGAAGTCGGGCCCTTGCCATTCTAATGTAAACGCTCACCCCCTTTTGTGTGGGGGGGGGCTCTTCGCCTCTCAAACTGCGTGTCACTTAGTCGTGGACCCCCCCTCCAAACCTGGCTACGTCTCTTGCTGCGTGGCCTCTGCCAGGGATGCTTGATGTGATTTCCTGCAGACAGCCTGGCGTTGGACTGGATGGCCCTTGTGGCCTCTCTTCCAACTCTATTATTCTATGATCTACGATTCTATGTCTATGCTAGCCAGCTGCCACAAAACTGAGGGGAGATCTTCGGGGGGGGTCTGGGCAAGTGCCTGCCCTGGGGGGACTGGCCAGGAAAGCCGCGATGGTGTAGTGGTCTGCGTGCTGCTACTGACTCTAGAGTTAGGGTTCCGTTCCTTGCTTGGGCATGGAAACTCCAGCTGGATGCCTGGACAACACACAGTCTCAGTGCATGACACTGGCCCCCTATGAAGGGACACATGCCAAGCAAACTTAGCCCATAGGTTCACCTCAGGCAGGGATTGTCGCTGGCTTTCTGGAAGGGCGGGCGGGTCCCGACTACCAGGCCACCCTTCAATGGGGCTTGGGTGCCGGCGGCGCCGCCGCCGGCACACACCCCATTCATTTTCTAATGGAAGGGGGGAGGGGGGTCCGGACCCCAAGACCCCCCCCCCCCCCCCCTGGCTAGCGACGTCACTGCCTCAGGGTTGCCCTAGTTGGCATGCCCTGAAGGCACCCAACACCACTAACTGCCATTCCCAGGATGTGGCTGGCGAAGAGTCAGGAATACCTCTTCCAGAACATGGCCACCTAGCCCCAAAATCCCACAAAAAACTATGGAGGGCTGGCCATGAAAGGCCTTGACTCATCAAAAAGTAGACAGCCTCTGGACGCACTGTGAGGCCCTCAGTCCTGGACTATGTGGGCCAATTCCCCCTACATAGCTCCCCACCCATGCGAGAAATGCCAGCCAATAAACTCACTCTTTGGGGTGCCTACACAAAACAAAGGCAGGCAACCCAGTCAAACCTGTAGTTCCTTAAGACAAGCTTTGTTAGTTTCCATTAGAAAAGAACGGTGGGAGGAAGGACTCTGTGGGGCTGTTGAATTAATATTTTTTAAAAACCTAGATCCAATCCCTATTCACATGCATTATGGAATACACTTGTACCTGTGGTCTGATGTGCTCCACACTGGATTTAAAGCACGTGGCAGCCCACCAAATCCTCACGGAGCTGCACTGTCCATAGGACAGGCCTTGCCAGGTAGCATGGCGAGCCAGGCCTTGCTGTCTCCCTCCCTCCCTCCTACCGCTTCTGTTGACCCACTCTCCCACTCTCCATTCACTGTCTCGCGTCCCACTGGTGCGGCCTGCGCCCAACCTATGCACACCCTGGGAACGTAGACGTCCTTTCTCTCCGCCCCCCCCCGTCGCTATTTCTGCTTCTTCTACCTCTCACAGAAAACAAAACAAACACCACCCTATCCAATCATAGTAAATATTTAAGAGTCAATTATAATAGAAATTGATATACCGTAAATAACTAACAAAAAAATCATAGTAATGCCAATCTTACACTAGCCAATTTATCTTTGCACAGTTGAAATGATATAATATCTATAATGTAAGGTCTTTCCATTTCTCCTTCTAGTACTTTACTACTGGAAGACAGTCTTCTTCAATGTTTAAGAAATTTGTTATTTAACAGATTAGAGAGTTTGTTCAGTGCTACAGAATCAATGAGCTTCACCAGCCATTCTCATTGTGCACTTCTTATCTTTCCACTTTTAGCAAAGAGAATATGAGTCGCTGTAATCATATATAACGCTATTCTCCAATATTTACTTTAATTCTTTTTACCTAAAGTATCTGTCATATTTAAAGAAATACTCTTGCTTTAATTGAAAATTCCTTCCAATAGTTTGGCATATTACTAAGGGCTATACAGACCAGCACTTTGTGCCGGCCTTGGGTGGAGTCAGGTCACCGCATCCTCACGGTGGATACCCTAACTCTGCCCCCCAGGGCACCATTTGGTGCACGCTGGTTCCACAGCATGTGCCATCATGGCGCGGACTCCAGCACTGCATCCACATAATGCAGCAGCAAAGGGGTTCATAAAGCTGCGCCATGGCGGCTATGGTGCCCCTTGAGGTTGCAAAAAGGAGCCACTTTCTTTTTGGTCTTTTTTGTGCCCTCCAGAGCCAGATCAAGCCATGGTGTGAGGTTGCCCTGGCCCCGATTCAGCCAGTAAAGGGGCAGCTGCAGGACGCCTTGGGACAGTCTGTATAGTTCTAAGTGTATATCTTTCCAGTATTCTTGGCTTTTGGGACAACTCCCACAAAGGTAGAAGAAGGTCTCTTGTCTTCCCAAGGCCCATTCTAGGCCTGCTTGCTATTAACACTGGTTGTGGCAACGTCATAGCCTCGGCGTTAACATCCTGAAAGGAAGAGATCCTGACTGGACAGACATGTCTGAGAGAGAGCTGAGGTTGCCAGCCTTTCACTTGACACGGCTCCTGGCCTTGGCTGCCTTGACAGTAGAGTAAGAATAATGGGTGTGGTGTCTCTCCTGGCTAAGGAGAGACACTGCACGTGGGGGAGGTGGGTTGGTTGGTTTCTGTGTCTGTGTGTTTTGGTTCAGAATGGCCCCCGATGCATTCTAGGTGACGGGGAGGAAGGCTATTTCCACTTCATTTGGAGCCTCCCTGAGCCTCCCAAGCAGTCAAAAACAAGTACTGTCAGCCTTTTCTGTATCCCACAAGTTCTGCATCCATGGATTACAACCACGCCCGGTTTGGGAAAAAAAATATATATTTTACAATTCAAAGAGCAAACTTGATTTTGTCATTTTATTTGATGGACATTTATTTTACTAACCCTTGCATTTATGGGCATCCATGGATTTTGAGCCTCCATGGATTTTGGTTACCCATGGGAAGTCCTGGAACCCTAACCCCAGTGGATAACAATGTTTTAAAAAAATTAATTCTCCCAAAACATCTCCATAGGGGGGCCAAGAGGTGCATTTCCACCACAATTTGCTGCCCTTTGACCAATTTAAACCAGGAGAGGGGGTTTTTTTAAATAAAAAAGAAGCCCAAAAACTGCTGATTGAATTTGCCACACAACATACTCTACATCCACCAACTGTACCCTAAAAGCATTTAGGGTGGCAAACTTCTTCTTCTTTCTTTCTTTCTTCTTTCTTTTGCCTTTTTTAGCCTCCTAGGGAGTTAATTGTGGCCCCCTAGCTTTCCATAGTTGCCCACCCTGCCCTAGGGAACGCCACAAGTATCCTGGTCCCTTCTGTGCTGTTGACCCTCCCCCCAACAGTTTAGGGAAGTTATTTCGTTTCTACAGCTCCCAGGTTTCTTTTGTCAGAATGCAGGGCAGGACGTCTGGGGAATTCTAGGAGCTATGGTCCAAATCCCCAACTTTACCAAATCTCCTCTCTTTGATCAGCTTCAGGTATGGCCACAGATTCTTTAGTGTGGGAGAACAACCTGGGGAGCGAGCAAGGACAGACAAAAATATTATAATGGTCAATAGCTTGTTTCAAACCAGTATGGACAGTAGGGACTTGTGAAATGAGAGGGGGGTGGCACCACCTTATCCTGCCTGCTCCAGGACTGGAAACCTCTTCCTCAGCAGAAGATTGACATGAGCCCCATTTATACACACCTGTACAGAGTGGATGAGTGTGTGGGATGTTGTGTGGTTATATTGCGAGAGAAACTGCCCAGCAATCAGCATCCTGTTTCCTTGTCTTTTGAGGACAGTAGCTCATGTGTACAAATTTCATGGGCAGGCATCCTTCCAACCTTCTTCCTCATCGTCAGTCCAGGAATAATCAGAGAGGGGGAGGGAGAAGAGAGAAAGAGAGACATCTAGCGTGTCCTGCAAGAAGTTTTAAAGACTCGCGAGGGCTTTGTTCCAAGGCATGCCATCAGAAAGTTTGTCTGTGTTTACTCAAAAGGCATTCAGTGTCTAGAATGTGCATTTTAAATTCTTTGAGAGATGACTTCCGGAGCTGCTCTGAACATCCTGTTAAACGAGAGAGCACCTTTGAGTATGCACAGGTGCATTTCATTTTAACTTGATTTCAAGCCCGTACGAACCCACCAAGAAGAATATGTCCAATAATAACCGTGTTGCAGCTAGCTAACTACAGGTGAGTCTCCCTTATCCAAAATGCTTGTGACCAGAAGTGTTTTGGATTTTAGGCTCTCTCTCTCTCTCTCTTTTTTTTTTTTTTTTTTTTTTTGGATGTTGGCATATTTTCATATGTCGTTGCTGTTGCTAACTCTGTTTTGACTCATGCAACCCAGAGACATCTCCAGATTCCTGAATCCCAATTAATTGCTCTTCTCAGCTCCTGCCGGCTGAGCTGAGGCATCCCTGATTGAGTCTAACCATTGGCATGTTCTTCCTATCATTCTACTTGTTCTTACTTTTTCTAGCATCATTGTCTTTTCTAATTATTTAGTTTTTTCATGGCTGTGACTAAAGTATAACAGCCTCAGTTTTGTCATCTTGGCTTCCGGAGAGTTCAGGACCCATTTTTAATCTTCTTGCGCCCATCCAGGTCACCTCAGCACTTTCTCCAGCACTCACACTCGAATAAATTTATTTTATTTCTCAGCTTCTCCCCTGTCCGCTCTCACATCCGTACATGGTGATGGGGAATACCAATGGCTTAGGATGTCTTCACTACAGTCTTCAAAGCTATATCTTTACACCTTAGGATCTTGTCCAGTTCCTCATAGTGCTCTTGCCAATCCAGTTCATTTTGGTTTTTAGACTGCAGTCTCCATTCTGATCATATTTGATCCTAGGCATGGGAAACTCTTTGACTATTTCAATTTCTCTGTATCTAGTCATTCTCGTTACGCACTTTTGTAGATCTTCTGCAGTCATTTTATTTTGTTTCTTAATGCTCAGCATTAAGTCTACTTAGTGCTTTCTTTCCTTAACTTTTTCAGTAGTTGCTTCAGATCTTTGCTGGTTTCTGGTAGTACGTATTGTGTCTTCTGTGTATCTTAGGTTGTTAATTTTCCTTCCTTGTCTTCTCTCTCCTTCTTCTGAGTCTTAAGCGCTTTCATATGATCTTTTCTGCTTCTAAGCTGGAAACAATAGGGTGATAAAATGCAGCCTTGCCTGACCCCTTTGCTGATTTGGAACCATTTTTTTTCTCCATTTCAGTTCTGATTGATGACTGACTCTTGTCTTGAGTACCGGTTACGCATGAGGGACAACCAAAGTAGTGGCACACCCATTATTTGAGAATTCCATAGCTTTTTTTGATCTATTCATTCATTATTGTATTTGCTGCAGTAATCATGTGCATGCAGTCTTTTTCTGGATGTCCTGTTGTTTCCATTATTCCATATGTTTGCATGTGATCTCTAGTGTCTCTTCCTTTCCTGAATCCTGTTTGCCCTCTAGGGTTTTCTCTCCATATATATGGCAAGAGTCTTTGTTCAGAATTTGAGCATGACTTCACTGCATGGGACAAATCAGGCAATGTCCTGTAGTTATGCAGTTGGTCTTTAATTATAAAATAGAAATATTTTGGAGATGGGACCCAGTCTAAAGATTATTAAACTCCACGTATGTTTTCTATCACCCTTATACACATAGCCTTACGGCAATGTTTTATACATATATTTTACATTTTGAACAAAAACAAACCTGACACAAAGTTTGTTACAATAAAAATCCAAATGCAAAGGTATCACTATCGCAGCCAATGGACAAATTTGTATTTGAAGTTTTGGATTTCAGATTCTGGATAAGGGAGACTTAATCTCTGTACTTGAATGAACCCTTTATTGCTCAGGGAGACTGAAAGTTGGGGGTAAAGAGATTCTAAGGCCAAACCATCCCAGGGCCACATTTTTAAAAGCCCTGAAATTAATTTTCTAAGTGCTTTTTATCATTTAAGCAGAGTAGTATCCTTCTGCGTCAGGATGCTCCAAAAGGTTGCCTACCCCTGCCCTATAGGAACCTGCCAGAGTCTTAAGATTCCCCAGGAAAGGTGTTTCTCTCAGTCCCACCACCATCATAGACCTCATCTGGTGAGGACTTGGGACAGGTGGCTTCCAGTGGCTGCTCCCAGTCTGTGGAACTCTTTTCCACTGGAGGCTAAGCTGGTCCCTTGTCTATTCTACTTTTGTTAACAAAGAAGCTTTTACTTTTCTAAGCAGGCATTTCATTAATAATTGGTAACAGGGAGCCTTTTTACACTGTGTGTGCACTGTATTTTTAACTATTGTTAAGTGTTCAAAATTATTTTATAGTTTTAAAATGTGATGGTTTAATTGTGTTTTAATGTTTTTTTTATGAATCAAGGTTTCAGCTTGTTTTAGTCTTTTGTAAGGCAGTCCAGTCCTATGCTGGGAGAAAGGCCACATATAAATAAAATAAAATAAATTATTCAGTCTCTTCCCTTGTTCAGCTCTGTTTCTTAAAGGAAATATATATATATATTAAAAAAAGTGATCCTAGAGTAGGGGTGGGGGGGAAGATAGTGCTCTGAATGAGATACAGTCGGCCTTTCATATCCAAGGATGTTTTATCCATGGCTTAAAAACATTAAATATATATATACACAGTATATACCGTATTTATTCGACTATAAGTCGACCTCATGTATACTTCGAGGGCAAGTTTTGGAGGCAAAATGATGGCTTTTGATATGACCTGTGGATAAGTCAAGGGTAAAACTTAGTGGCATATAACAAAGGATCTAAAGGATGATGCAAAGGAAAACGATGCCAAAAAAATTCTGGCAGGCATAACTGTTTGTCTGCATCCTAAAGGCTAGATGGATGAGAGAGAACAGGGGACCCCTGTTTCTTTTTGGTGCTCCCAGGATGGACTAAGCTCTCACCTTTTTGCACTCTTTTCAGAGAAAAGGGATCTCTCTCTCTCTCTCTCTCTCTCTCTCTCTCTGTGTGTGTGTGTGTGTGTGTGTGTATATATATATATATATATGAGTTAAAGTAAAGTACATTACTTACATTGACTCGTGGATAAGTCAATCCAGGTTTTTTGGGACAATTTTTTGACTAAAATTTCTAGACTTATACATGAGTATATACAGTATACACACATTCCCAAAAGCAAACCTGTTTTTTGCCATTTTGCACAAGGCAAAATTGTATTTAATGGGACTTGGAACATCCACCGATTTTGGTTTCCACCGGGGATCCCTGGAACTAAATCCCAATGGATACCAAGGGCCTACTATATAAATATACAGAACCATTCTAATGCATTTAAAATAGAAATCAGTACAAAAAGGGAATGTTTAAGGCTAGCTTTTTTCAAACATGATCCTTAAGAGGGAACATGAAAGAAAACTGATCCACTTCAGGGGGCAAGTTTCACACACATTGCAGCAGAGCACTCAATTAAACAGTGATCCGATTACTGTCAGGTGGCCAGATTTTTTTTTTTACCCACTGAATACACAATGAAGCTTTGTCATGCTGCCAGTTGTAATGTGCACTGAACTCAGAATGGAAACAAAACTTGTTTTCTGTGGTCTAAATCAGTTCTAAAAGGTTTCCAAGCTCCCATCCATTTGCTCTCTGTATTGTCAGTATTTACATAGTTTACCTCTCATTAGACTAAGAAAAAGGAATACAGTTATATGCTCAGCATGGGTGGAAGAAGAGTTGTGTTAAAGTATTATGCTAAGAAACCTGGTTTCAGGTCTGGTTAAGGGATGGAGACAACATTGATCACCTTGATAGATAATCTTCTCATGGAACTGGACAGGGGGAAGTGTGTCCCTGTTGGTTCTGCTGGACCTCTTGGTGGCTTTTGATACCATCGACCATGGTATCCTTTTGGGCTGCCTCACTGAGATGATCATTGGAGGCCCCATTTTATTATTTATTTATTTATTTATTTATTTATTTATTAACCTTTATTTATGAAGCACTGTAAATTTACACAGCGCTGTACATACAATCTTTTTAATTAGACGGTTCCCTACCCTCGGGCTTACAATCTAAAAAGACATGACACAGAAGGAGAAGGGAGCGGTGGAGGGAAAGGGTAAGAGGTCCAGCAGTTCTTCTCTACCTCCAAGGCCTGGACCAAGGGAGATGGACTGGAGGGAGGGTTTGGCTTCATAACGGATGGTTACATTCCTTCCTGTAAGGCCAAACCCAGAAGGTAATGCTTTGGGATTCCTGTTCAATATATCAATAGCAAGTACATTTCTATACCACTTAGCAGTGCACTTAAGCACTGTCTAAGCGGTTTACAATGTGTAAGTTAATTGTCCACAACAAACTGGGTACTCATTTTATCAACGTAGGGATGGATGCAAGGCTGAGTCAATTCTGGAGCCTTGCAGGATCAAACTCACAACTTTGTGGCTATGACAGGCTCCAGTGCCAGCATTTAACCACTGCATCACCATTCCTTGGTCATTGGCCTGTGGAGTCCCTCAGGATTCTGTTTTGTCTCCTATGCTATTTAACATCTACATGAAACCAATGTGAGAGATTGTTCAGAGTTTTGGGGTTAGATGTCACCAATATTCTGATGATTGGTGTTGCTGTTGTGTCATTTCCAACTTATGATGACTCTAAGGCAAACCTATTATGAGGTTTTCTGGGGTTGAAAGTATGTGACTCATCCAAGGTCATCCAGTGGGTTTCCATGGCCAAGCTGGGAAGCAAAACCTGTCTGCCAGTCTTAGTCCAATGCTCAAACCACTATACTATGCTGATGGTACCCAGCTCTCTTACTCTTTTCCACCTAATTCCAAGAAAGCCATTTCTGTCCTAAACTGGTGCCTGAGAACTATAATGGACTGAATGTGGGTGAATAAATTGAAGCTTAATTCAGACAAGATAGAAGTGTTCCTGGACAGTTGAAAGACGGATCTAGGAATAGGGATTCCACCTGTGTCAGATGGAGGTACACTCCCCCTGAAAATGCAAGTTTGCAGTTTGGGGTACTCCTGGATTCAGTTTGGGATACTCCTGGACCCCAGAGAATGGATGCCTAGGTTTTGGCAGTGACAAGGAGTGCATTTACACAGTTAAAGCTAGCGCACCAATTTGCAGTCATTCCTGGACAAGCCAGATCTGGCCTCAGTAACACATTCCTTGGTTACATCCCATTTGGATTACTGTAAAGAGCTTTGTGCAGGGCTGCCTTTGAAAACTGCTCAGAAATGTCAATTGTTCCAAAGAGCTACTGCCAGATTGCTAACTAAGGCTGGGCCACAGGGAACAAGCAATTCCCTTGTTCCAACATCTCCATCACCTGCTGGTCCATTTCTGGGCACAACTCAAAAGTGCTGGTGGTAACCTTAGTTCAGGCTGTTTGGAGGACCATATCTTCCCTTGTGAGCCCATTAAAGTACTAATATCTTCTGGAGAAACCTTTTCCTCCTTCTCAGCCTCCTTTACTGAAGCAAAGGAGAGGCCTTCTCTGTGGATGCTTGTCTTTAAACTCCCTCCCTGGGACAGCCAAGAGGGCTCCTTCCTTGCTTGCTTTCCTTCAGCAACTGGAAACATTATTGCGCCACCAGGCTTTTGGAAACTGAATTGGTTTTTAATGATGTGTTGTGTTATTTTATTTTTAATGTTTTAATTTTAAAATTGATTCAACTCTTTTAAAAAATAACTTTTATATTTATATATTTATCATACTTTTGTAGTTTTTAAATATGTTGTTACCCACCATTTATTTATTTATTTCATTTATATGCCACCTTTCTCCCTGAAAAGACCCAAGCTGCTCACAGATTTAAAAAAAAACATTATAATAAAATTTAAAACAGTTAAAATAATCTAAAAACAATATAAAATCACATTAAAAATATACAGAAGGTAAAAGGCATGACAAATACACATGTTCAATATAAAAACCACTATGGCATGGTTATGTTTTAAATGCTTGCTTAAATAAAAATTACTAAGCCTGCCATCGAAAGACAAGCAGCTCGGAAACAGATCAGTAGCCAGTTAAGCTGTTCCAGCAAGGAAGTTATATGTTCCCTATAACTGGCTCTGGCCAGCATTTTGGCTGCAGCATTCTCGACCTGCTGAAGTTTCCGAACAGTTTCCAAAGGCAGCTCCACGTAGAGTGTGTTACAGTAGTCCAAATGGGATGTAACCAAGGCATGTGTCACTAGCGCCAGATCTGGCCTCTCAAGAAATGGGTGCAGCTGGAGCACAAGTTTTAGCTGTGCAAATGCATTCTTCCTGGCCACTGCTGAAACCTGGACATCCAGGCTCAGAGTAGAGTCCAGGAGCACACCAAAAGTGCAACTTTGAGATTTCAGTGGGAGTGTAACTCCATTTAGTACAGGCAATGATTTGCCTTATGACTGATGAGCAGCACCTCTGTCTTGTCTGGATTAAGTTTCAATTTGTTTGCCCTCATCCAGTCCATTAATGACAGCAGACATTGGTACAGTACAGATACAGCTTCCTTGGAATGAAATGGGAAGGAGAAAGAGTTGGGTGTCATCTGCATATTGGTGACACCTCACTCCAAAACTCCAGATTACCTCTCCCAACAGTTTCATATAGATGTATAATATCATGGGGCAAAACAGAACCCTGAGGAATCCCACAGGCCAATAGCCAGGGGGTTGAACAGGAGTCCCCCGACACCAATTTCTGAGTTCTCCCCTCCATGAAAGACTGGAACCAATGCATAACTGTGCCCCAAGTCCCATCTCAGACAGGAAGTCCAGAATATCATGGTTGATGGTATTGAAAGCTGCTGAGATCTAACAGGACCAGCAGGGATACTTCCCCTGTCCAGCCCCCTGCATAGGTCATCCATCAAAGCAACCAAAGCTGTCTTTGTGCCATAGCGAGGTCTGAAGCCAGACTGAAATGGATCTAGACAATCTGTTTAATCCAGAAGTCCCTGGAGCTGGGAGGCCACCACTCACTCCAGAACCTTGCCCAAGAATGGAATATTAGTGACCTTGAGTCCCATTATTGGGATAAAGGCAGAATATAAATGAGTAAAATAAACTTGTCACATAACTAGAACTATTTAAAATGTAGCTGATTGGTCATCCATGTAATAAAATCATAGGGAGAGATATATTGATGCTTTTTCCAGAATTTTGACAGTATATTTGGAGTAATAATTCATCATTTCTGTGTGGTTTAATGGCTTGAGCACTGAACTACTAAATACCAGGGTTCAAACCTTCACTTGGCCATGGAAATCCACTTGAATAACCTTGGGCAAACTACTCTGTTTCAGAGCAAGCCAAAATTCTACCAAGAAAACTCCATGCCAAGTTAACTTTAGGGTTTACCATAAATTGGGAGGCACACAATTTCATTTTGGATGTCAAAAGTCTGAGAATAGTTCTCTATTGCTTGACCTGTAGGTCTTGTCACACCACAAATTACCAGCTCTAGTGTAATCACTGCTTACAAGGGAGGCAAACTAGTTCAGTCCTGAGAAAAGCAGACAAATTTACCATAAACTCATAGGCAAGTACAATTTAATGATATAGCCATTTTAGTCTCTGGAATCAGAGATGTAGTGGCTAGTTTCTCATGCCAATCTGCTTTTGCCACTTCATTTCCAAAAAGGTTACTTCCAAATGACTTTGTTCACAAATGACCAGTTAAAACTGTGCTTGCCACTTCATTTCCATACACATACGATTTGAAATTTGAATTGGCATTCTCACATACCAATGGCATCTGTATCTGTCCCTGGCTTCCACTCCACCACATGCATCTGAGTCTACGAATGCTCATGCTCCCAACTTCCGTTAGTCTCAAAGATGCTACAAGATCTCTCTACGTCTCATTGGTGCATTCCGGACAGGCCCTATGGGGCACCGTCGTTACACGTGAGGGGCGGTGCTTCCTGATGTGCCTTGCCCCTCGCGCGTAATTATGTAAAAATGGCGGTGCCGCATACAAATGGATGCTGCCATTTTGGCGTCATGGATGCATAGCATCCAAACATTGCGCACCGGAAGTGGCGCCGCGAGTGCCACCTCTCGCCTTGTGGCGCCACTTCCAGGGCCCAGGAAGCGCCATTTTGGCGCTTCTTTCTGGCTGCGCCTGGGAACTGTGCGGTTTGGCTGCTGCGGTTCCCGGATGCAGCAACCGGCGGTGGCGGCAGACCGCCCATTTTGGGCAGTCTGTAACACACCACAGGCCCCATACAGACAGGCCAAAATAAAGCTGCTTCAGGTCACTTTGGAGGTATGCTGTTTCAATGATGCATACATCCTAAGAGTCCAAAGTTGTGCACCAAAGCCACGATCTAGTCCTAAAAGCTGGTGCACAGCTTTGGCGCAACTTCCGGACTCCAAGAACGTGTGCATCATTTAAACAGTATACCTCCAAAGTGACCTGAAGCAGCTTTATTTTGGCCTGTCTGTATGGGGCCATAGTAAAATATGCAGTTAGACAATGAACTTAACACTGGGAAAACCTTGGCGTACCTTTCAGGGCTATACTAACCTATTAGAAGATATGAAATGTCAAGCTTGGTTTTACATACTACAGACAGGTTAGTGTGCTGGATCTGTGGAGAGATTACAAAGGGGACAAGTGGGGTACAGCTACCTTTCTTTAACACAAAACCCTAAGCCACCAAATGGTACTCAACGCAGGACATAAAGTGGAAATATTCAAGGTAAGACTGATTAGAGGCATCACCTATCCACAAAAAAATTCTAATTTTTGTTATCCAGTTTATAATAGCAGTGTACATGGGACTGAGTAGGGAGTCATGTCAAGGAACTGGATGCAGAGCAAGTATCAGGAAGAGGAACATGACAGGAGCCAGCACTTCTGATACCTTCTCACTGAAACACATTATTACTTATCATGACCATGTTTTGAATTAACACACAGCCACTATGTTTTTAAAGCCTTTTATTTCACAGACATGATACGTTTACAAAGACATGGAAAAATGACATTCACATAGTGGAATGGCAAGACATCCTACTGAAGATTGCTGCACTCCATAGTAACACTGCCCCAGTTAACAAGCAAGCTAAGTGTGTTAAGCTGAAAAGAACATGGAGATGAAGCATGCAGCCAAGAGATGTAAGGGAGCATGTCTAATATTCTTCTCCTTCCTCCTCCCCTTCTCCTTCAATAGAATCCACACCCACTTCTTCATAATCCTTCTCAAGGGCAGCCATGTCCTCCCGAGCCTCTGAGAACTCTCCTTCCTCCATCCCCTCCCCAACGTACCAATGGACAAAGGCACGCTTGGCATACATCAGGTCAAATTTGTGATCCAGGCGAGCCCAGGCCTCAGCAATGGCTGTGGTGTTGCTCAGCATGCAGACCGCACGCTGTACTTTGGCCAGGTCGCCTCCAGGGACCACAGTGGGGGGCTGGTAGTTAATGCCCACCTTGAAACCAGTGGGACACCAGTCCACAAACTGGATGCTACGTTTGGTCTTGATGGTGGCAATAGCAGCATTGACATCTTTGGGAACAACATCACCACGGTACAACAGGCAGCAGGCCATGTATTTACCGTGACGAGGGTCACATTTCACCATCTGGTTGGCTGGCTCAAAGCAAGCATTGGTGATCTCGGCCACAGAAAGCTGCTCATGGTAAGCTTTCTCAGCTGAGATGACGGGGGCATAAGTAGCCAGAGGGAAGTGGATACGGGGATAGGGTACCAGGTTGGTCTGGAATTCTGTCAGATCTACATTCAGGGCACCATCGAATCTCAGGGAAGCTGTGATGGAGGACACAATCTGACTGATCAGGCGGTTGAGGTTGGTGTAAGTGGGGCGCTCAATGTCTAGATTCCTGCGGCAGATGTCATAGATGGCCTCGTTGTCTACCATGAAGGCGCAGTCGGAGTGTTCTAGGGTGGTGTGGGTGGTCAGGATGGAGTTGTAGGGCTCAACTACGGCTGTGGAGACTTGAGGAGCTGGGTAGATGGAGAACTCCAGCTTGGACTTCTTGCCATAGTCAACAGACAGCCGCTCCATCAGCAAGGAGGTAAAACCAGAGCCCGTGCCACCACCAAAGCTGTGGAAGACCAGAAAGCCCTGCAGGCCTGTGCACTGGTCAGCCTGTGGGAAAGAAGAGATATCCAAGGTTTTTTTTTTTTTAAATAAAAGATTCTGAATGTAATATTAAATATCTGCTTCAAACCTCATTGGTATATAGGAAATAACCTTTTCTGATTATGCTTTAATTTGTGCACATGACATTGGGCAATGGCTACACTGAAGCATCATTTTGTTCAGCTGCATGGTTTGTTGCAGGTTGGTCTCTGCAGCCACAGAAAGCCCGCATGTAATGTAAGTTTCCCAATCAAAGCACTGACTGCAGGACCAGGTCAGTTTTGTCTGTCTTGCACCTTTCCAATTTGGGGGGGGGGGGTGAGTCCAGTAAAACACTAAGGGGGATCTACCAGCTGTTGTTTCAGGTTATGTATCTCTGCCCAGCCATAGACTTATTAATGAAGCAGAGCCTGCTTCCATAGGTCTATAGGGGCACTTTTCAGATGGACTGGAAAGGATAGCAAGGGCTGCTGCAATGTACATTTCCTACATTTGGCAGGCTGCACAATTCCTATCCCTAATTTTAAAAGTAGTTGGTGCCGTTTGAACTAATGTTATTGTGAATGCTACCATCTCACTTCAGTTTTGCTTTGGACTTCATGGCCAAATCCTCGGTACTAAGCTGGTGATGACAGACTGCAGTAATTTCATTTCAGTTACTTTGCTGTTGGTTTATAAAAAGGCATAAAAAAATCCAGTAGCATCCACGAGAATAACTGAAGAAATGTCTGCCATAAGCTTTTGTGAACTCAGTCAACTTCATCAGAGTTTTAAGATGCCCAGTTCAAATTTGTTTCCTTGTAACCCCAATCAGGGATGCTGGGGTAAAGAGAAGAGCAAGGGGTCTGAGGAACTACATGCTATATCACAATAATATCTATGCATAAACTTGCAACTGAGAATGTCAGGCAACAAGAATGGAAATGCCAGCAAACTTGTGTCAACTGGCTATTACTAAAGTGTGCTGCAAATGCTTTCCCACAACCTTTAACTATTTCCATATGCCATGTGTTGCTTGCCAAGTAAATTTAAAGTATGTTAGCCCTGCAGGGGATGGGGGCTTTTTAGGACTACTGGCTCTAAACTATGCCAAGTCCTTCACCAAGGAAAAGCTGTGAAAATAAAGATAAAAAGAGGTCCAGGCAGATATGAGAACAGGGATATTCCTTCTATAACTGCCCCCCACCCCCAGCCATACTTAGCTCTTTTAACTTGGTGCCAGAAATGTACTGGTAAAAAGTAAAGGATAAAAAAGGCAGTTGATGCCTAGGCCTTATGTAAACAGCAAGCTACCAAAGCACCACTCCCTCTAATGCTGAACAGAGGCCCAGGTCAATTGTTTTTTAGTCAAAACAGGACCACCTACACAGAAACAGGATGATTAAGTATTGGGGGAGGAGCAAGTATGCATGTAAAAACCTAGTTCTGCAAATACAGTTTTCTATCCTTTCACTGCCTGGCAGCTGTCAGGCCCTGGGTTGGGCCCTTACTGCTGTTGCTTATTAGCAAGGAGGGATTCGGACCCTGGAGCAGCTGGTCTCAGTTGAATCGGGTGAAGAAATGAGAGTGCACTCTACATTGGAGTACACTGGTCTTTTTCTTCCCCCATAGAAGTCTTATCTTCATTATTTGAATCACTTCCTATCTCCTCTCTGGTAAGAAAAAAACAGCAAAGGCCCCTCCTGGGAGCTGACAACTGCAGGATGGTGGGAGACTGCTAGACAAAGCGCAGGAGCAAGAGCACAGGAGTATCCCATCCAAAATGGGGGCTGAATGCAAAAATTCCCACAGAAGTAATAGAAAATGACAGCACACGTAATAACCCCTCATAATTTCTCTTCCATTCTGACCAAAGATCATACTATTGACTTTCTGGGTCTTGCCTTCATACGTACGTATGTCTAGAGGTTAGGAAGCAAACAGTGTTGGGTGGAAACACTAAGAGAAGACATAAATAGTGAGGGGGAAAGCTGGCTATTACTTCATGTGGAAACTGCTTTCAGCAGTTCCAGTATGGTTGCCCATGTTTAAGACAAAACCACTATTAAAAGGAGAGCACTTAAACCCTTACCAAGTAGGTTACAAGAGAAATAGTCCTAGCATTTTACAGTCCACTAATTTTTAACTGCCTATGGCCTGTTACAGACAGGCCAAAATAAAGCTGCTTCGAGTCACTTTGGAGGTATGGCATTTCAATGATGCATGCGTCCTAAGAGTCCAAAAGCCGCGCTCCACTCATGCATCATTGAAATACCATACCTCCAAAGTGACTCGAAGCAGCTTTATTTTGGCCTGTCTGTAACAGACCTATGTGTCTATGGGCTATTGATTTCAAGGCGCAGACAATATACACATTCTACCTTGAATGTCTTCAACTCCTGAAATAATATTTTCTGAACCCCTGCATACATTCTCCAACCAATCATCCACCAATCTTGATTCAAGCCTGCCCCCAAGTTATTTACCAGCTTTCTGATCCTGTCAAGGACCAAGTCAATGATCTCCTTGCCAATGGTGTAGTGGCCCCTGGCATAGTTGTTGGCTGCATCTTCCTTGCCAGTGATGAGCTGCTCAGGGTGGAAGAGCTGGCGGTAGGTTCCAGTGCGCACTTCATCTGTGGAAAGATTTCAATAATTAAGATATCCTTCAGTGTATATATGCAGAGAGACTAAAATGCTGTTTGGAGTGGCTCCTTTGCTCACCAATCACAGTTGGTTCCAAATCTACAAAGACAGCTCTGGGGACGTGTTTGCCAGCTCCCGTTTCACTGAAGAATGTGTTGAAGGAGTCGTCTCCTCCCCCGATGGTCTTGTCGCTGGGCATCTGCCCATCAGGCTGTATACCATGTTCAAGGCAGTAGAGCTCCCAGCAGGCATTGCCAATCTGGACTCCGGCTTGGCCAACATGGATGGAGATGCACTCACGCTGTATAACAGAGGGGGGGGGGAGAGGGAAAGTAAACATTTGAGAAGTTTAATAGGTTTGTCTTACTAAGACCAAGCAACATATATAGGTTTGCAAATGCATGAACATTTATGACAAAGAGGCTGAGTGGAGAACTAACAGAGAGCCTTGCCAACTGTTTATGTAGTCCTACTCTTCCCAATTTTCCCAGTTGCAAAAAGCCTCAAGTCTAGACTGGAAGTTTTAAAAAAGATTGGTTGCGTGAACCAAGGAAGACTCTATGAATGCCTATTTGCAAAGTGTAAGTTCAGACAAGATATGCTTCTGAATACCTGTTACTGGTGACAAGAGTACTACTGCTGTGCCCTTACTTGCTGGATTCTAGGGCACATGGTGGGGGGGGGAGGAGGAGACAGCATGGTGGGCTAGACATGCATTTTCTTCTGTTAGCAACTGTTAGAAGCCACCCTGCCCACTCCCTTTCTATCCATATAAGAGTTTTTATACCACATTCTGCCTATTGGTATACTTGCCCTGCTAAACATACTGAGACTGCAGAAAAAGGTGGCAATACTCTAGACCTTAGTACCACTGGGTGCAGTTTATAGCTCTCTGGCAGTTAGCATATCCATAACCTCTACTCAGCTGGATCAGGCTGGGTTAGAAGCTGGATGGAAGAAGGCACGTGGATTCTGCTTACAGGTTACTCATAGAACCACAATCCACTTGGCCTCTCCACGAAAAATTACTAGTGGCAGAAGATGGAGGCAGCAGCAAACAGATCAGTGTAACCATTTAGGCAGGAATGCTCACTGGTTCTTAACAACTGCAGCATCATTTTTTTCTTAAAGTGTAGTCAGGCAAGGATCATGTTTACTATTTTTGCTTTTAAAATATTTTATCTTTTTCTTACGACAAAATGGTATTTTCCCCAAAGCAGATGTGATTATTTCCTTTTACTGAAGTAGCCAGAATGAGTGTTATGATTTATGTCACCTTAAAATGTGTTGCTGCACATTTTCAGAATATTTTTTAAATGAGGGTTAGCAAATTGCTTTTTCTTTATTGGTCTAACATAACTGGCACACAGAAGCATTTGCAGAACACAGAATAGTGGGCAAAGTGTTAGTTTTGTGCTCAAGACAATGGAAATAATACAAATGGCCATCCAAGTAGAGCTCCTGTTAAGTCCAGGGTCTAAAATTACCCAGTTTAGTGTGCAGCTGCCCTGATCAGACCGTGGTGAGTGGCATCAGAGCTCTGGGATGAAAACACTTTTTTTAGACTATAGTGCCCAGAATCCCCAGCTAACATAGTGGCCGTGAGGAGATTCAGTGTTTCTGTGTACAAAGTGAACTTTCCCAAGCTTTTCCTGGCATTCTGGAGCACAATTAGCACTACAGAAACCAAATTCATTGATACTGTTTGTTTCTGAATTTTCATCTTAAAAAAAGGATAGCAGTGTGGCAGTTAAAAATTGCAAGTTTTTTTTTAAAAGAAGAGAAATTGGGTAAAATTTTGGTATTTTGTAGAAGAATTCTCCCAAGCAATTTTTAAATCAGCAGTTCTTTAAAGAACTTCTTTAGAATATGTTTGGAGTTAGAGGTGCTCTAAAGCTATCCTCCATTTTGTTCTTGAATTTGACTACAGCTTTGTGTTAAAATGCTGCACTCCCTCAACCTTTTCTGAAGGAAGCACTACAGTTATGTAGAATGCACTGGGCCAAAGAAAAGGAAAAAAAAAGGTATGACAAAAAGACTGATCTAGTTTAGTTTGCTGCTGAAACAAGGCAACAGTTTAGTTTGTGGTACTCCTCTGGCTGGAACACTTCTAACACTAGTTTTTACAGCATTACGGAAGACTCTGTCACAGAAAGGAATTTTGTGATCTATAATAACATCATAAATAAGCTGCTCAGCACAAATCAGTGAATGTACTCTTTTCCAGCTACCACCCTGAATGGCCTGTTGGCAGTCTCACCACTTCCAAAACAACCAGCTGACTCAGAAGGAAAGCGGATGCAGCAGCCAGACACCCGTATCTGCAGAGCATGAAGTGCAGAGGGAGGAAAGATGATGGGCCCAAGCAAAATGGCAGTTCCACAGCAAGCATGGTATTTCCTCTGTCAAGACATCTGCCTGCAGCCTGTCGCTAGGATTATCTCAAGGCCCAGCTCTAGATTCCTTCTTGAATGCCTTTCCTTCCACCCCTTCTTCCACTTGGTTCATTACCACAAACCCCACCCATCCAACCCAATGCCACCTGCTTCAACACATTCCTTTTAGCCCTCGGTAATAATCTTCCCAGCAACAGATGTCATCTGCTGCTGAGAGGCTTTCAGGAGTTGGGAGACACCTAAGCCAAGAGTTACAGAGGCTGCTGTAAGCACCCCAATAATTTAAGAGCTATTTAGCAACTTCCAGGGCAGCCTGCAAGGCTTGGGCCAGACCCTCCCTTCAGCCTTTCACTACCTTCTCATCAACTGAGAAGCTGGAGAGGTTCAGGAAGATTTTTACATTAGTGCTTGAGGGCATTTTTGTGAAACTCACTCTACATTCATGGGAAAGAGCTGCATCTCAGCCAGCTATTTATGACTACCATAGGATTCCCCCCCCTCACTTGCATATACTGCCCAAAGCAGCTTATGTAACCAAGGTTTTGTTTGGTTTCACAGGCTGCCTTTCCAAGCTAAGACCAGAAAAGTGGTTTTGACTATACAGTGGGCCCTTAGTATCTGACACTGCCCCCTCCCATGGACACCAAAATCAGTGGATGCTTAATTCCTATTACATACAATAGCATATAGTAAAAGGATATACCCCTTATACAAATGACAAAATCAAGGATTGCTGTGAAGTCGAAGGCTTTCATGGCCAGCATCCAGGGTTTTTTTTTGGTGGGTTTTCCAGGTGATTCTTCTAAAACACTTCTTCTAGAACATGGCCTCATAGCCTGAAAAACTCACAAAAAACCTCAAGGTTTGCCATTTGGAATGTATAAGTAACATTTTCAAGCTGTGGATACTTGAATCTGTATCAATGGCGGGCTCTGTATGGGCTACAGGAGCCTGGTTGTGTCTGGATGGGCGGCTGACTGCAGTGTCTTGCTGTAGTAAATGCAGAGGTTCATACTGCAAAAGCGCAGTGAAACTAGCAGGGAAGAACAAATGTGGCGCCCTTGGCGTCTTTGTGCAAGGGAATGGGAATCAACCTGGCATGCAGAAGATACTACTAAGAGTCCATCCACACTGGAGAAATACTGTATCCCGCTTTGAGTCCACTTGAACTGCCACAGCTCCATGCTATAGCATTCTGGGAACTGTAGTTGGTTGTGGCACCAGAGCAGCCTCCCGGCGGGTTATTCCTCCAGTGTGGATGCAGCCTTAAAGACTTCTTCCTCAGAAAGAGCGGAACCTCTGCAGTCCTGCTACTAATGCTGCAGCGGAAGCAGAGGTCCGGGAGCGCGCCTGGGGGGTGGGGAGCGCGCCTGGCCTTTTTGGGAGGCCAGCTCCTGCGCGGGAAAAGAGTAACGGCCGGGGCTGGGAGGAGCCAGAGGCAGCACCCCATCTCCTCCACGTGCCTTTGCCCCTCTCAGCCTGGCTGACCATCCTCCTGCCCTTCCTAGCCGAGGCGGAGCCAAGGGTTAGGGTCAGGGTGGCCCCAAGTCCTCACCGCAAGGGAGGCACCGCACCAGCCCCAGGGAAATAGGAGGAGGGGGGGGCATTATACGAACACTCCCCGAAATGCCAATCCCTGCTCGAAAGGGACCTTTGGAAGTTCCTCCTGGACAGACTAATCAAAGGGAGGGACGCGTCCAGGAAAAAGGGAGGGCGGCTGGTCACCCTGTCCCCAAGCAGCCATGGGTTGTTCCCTGGCCCCAAATCTTTCTTCCTAAGCCCAGGCTACCTCAGAGGGTGGCTGTGAGAGTGAACGGGGCTTGGGGAGGAGGAAGGAACTGAGAAACCGCACCTCTCTGAACCCCCCAATATTGCCCCCTGGCGCGCTTCCTCTGCTGCTCGCCAGTCCTGCCCTTGGAGTCACATTTCGAGGAATGGCTTTCGCCACTCTCTAGAACCTTCGCCCCCAATTCCCCCCCCCCCCCCCGAGGCCAGAGAAGACCCGCCACGTTTCCACCCGCCCTGACCGGGTTCCCCACACCCACTTTAACCCACTTCGAGAGCGTTTCCCTTTACACCCCTTTTAAAAATCCACATCTCCACCTCCTGCTCCTTTCTCTCCTCTCCGACCATCCTGTCTACCCCCCAAAACCATTTCTAATGGGGATCTCTAGAGTTCCCCACATCAAACCCCTTCTTTCTCCTTTGAAATGACCTCAGACCTTTCCATCCCCTTGGAAGCCTCCAAGCCGGCCATCTTCCTACCGGCATCCTTTTCTAAGCCTCCATAGGTTTCTGCTCAGCCCTCACATTTTCTCCTTCCTTCCTTCCTATCCCACTCCCAGAGTTTTAGCCATGAGACCCCCAGGTTTTCTGCCCCCAACTCCAGCCCCCTCCTTTCCTTTCTTCCTTGGCTCTCCTCTTGCGCTTCCATCCCCCCTGTGCCTTTCCCTGCTCTCCTTCAGCTGGCCTCGACCCACTCACCATGACTGCTGACGAGGACGAATTGCAGGAAGCAGGAGAAAGAAGGGGGAAAAAGGAGGGGAGCAAAAATATATATATACTGTATCTAGGAAGTTGCTGATGTTACTTCTCCCGACAAGCTAAGAGTCGACGTAAGTAACAGAATGGGAGAGGAAGGGGCTGCCCGGCTGCTTTTATATCACAGCTCCCTCTCGGGGGCTGGGCGGGGAAGCGGCCCTCACAGGCATTTGGGATCCTTGACTCCTGGCGCGGCTGCCATTGGGCAAGAGGACACGTCCATCTGTGAGCTCACAATCGGGGATTGGCTGGGACCGGTGACCCCCTTTTTGCTGGGAGAAAGCGGAGGAGGGTTTTGTTTTGTGTGTGAGAGAGAGAGGGAGGCAGACGTGGAGGAGAAGAGCAAGGCTTCCTCTTTCGCAGGGAGAGGTCCATCTTGGGATGCAGGGTGACCAGAGGGGCTACTCCCCCGGGGCAGCTCCGGTTTAGCCTCCTGTCCAGGAGGAATCCCCATGCCCTCCCTTTGGAGCATGGCTGGGAAGCCGGAGTTTACATTGTTAAGAGTGTTATTCGCCTTTATTTGGCCATGACTCCCATCGTTCTTGAATGCCCTCCCTTTGGAGCATGCCTAAGAAGCAGGCATTTACATTTCTTATTCCCTTTTAGTCATGTCCTCCCTCTTTCTTGAATGTCTTCCCTTTGGAGCATGCCCAAGAAGCAACAGTTTCCATTTCTAGGAATGCTTTTCACTTGTATGTCCTCCATTTGGCGGTGCCTTGCCCTCCTGTGCGGTGAGGACCTATCTGGTCCCTCTGCTTTAGAGAGCACCAAGCTCTCAGTCCATTGCCTCCGAAAAACCTGACAAGACCAAAATGCAGTTATTAATTTTCAGCTAGGGAGAGGGATCGATTTGCTTTCGAAGTAGTCGTTCTAAATGGAAATTCAGGAAAGATGTGTATACTGTGCTACTGTATAAGACTTTGTATTTGAAGAGCTGAAACAAGTGGAAGAGATGCACACAGCAGCACACAGCAAAGCCGCCTTCAGCGTCTGGGTTTTTTCCCCCGCCGGGGCATCATCATGGCGCCTTTGGAGCTAGTGTTCTGTTGTGTAGCCCTGCCTCCTCAACACAAAAGCAGGGCTCCGGTGGCATTTGGTGGAGTACAGAGAGGCATGGATTCAAAGCACGTGCACAACCCCCCTCTTTTCCTTCCCCCTTTTTTCCTTTTGCACTCACACACTTGAAAACCGACACAAAGTTAATGCATTTTGTACTTTGTTTTTAGCAAATTTTCTTCCTCCATGTTACTAATTTCTACTCGCTCAGAGTGGCCAGATATCTTAAAGGAAGACGAGGCACCACAAAATGGAGGGCATTCAAGGGAAAAAATGAGGACGTTACAAAAGAAGAGCGCGAAACACATATTTCCCTTTTGAGCATGACTAAGAAGCATGAACTTATATTTCTATAAATGCATGTTTCTTAGTCATGCTCAAAAGGAAGGACGTTATTGAATTCATCCCGGACAGAAGGTTTGAGATGGAGAAGGTGTCCTGGAAAAGGAGGAGGGGTGGTCACCCTGGGCCTAGTGTAAAAAGAACCAGTTCGTCATTGCAATGTTTAAAATAAAATTCACCCTATATTGAAGATACTTTATTTTAAAACCACCCCAAGACTTGGGCCTGCTCCCTCTCTGGCAGAATCCGGTGGTGGGTGGAGAAGACAAATGGCTGACAGCTGCAAAGGCTGCTTCTCCCCGTTTCATGTGCAAATAATTGGGATGTTTTTTGTGGCGGGGCTTCGGTGTGAGTGGATTTGAAGGGAGATTCCTAAGAGAGCTGGCTAAGGTTACACAATTGCATTGGGATGGAGTCTTGTCATTTCTGGAATTTGCCACAACTGAGGAGGTTCTAGCAGGCCAACAAAACCCATCTAACCAAACCGGGGGGGGGGGGGGCGAGGGGTATGAACATTAAAGGAGGACAAAAGGCACCACAACATGGAGGGCCATCAAGGAAACATTCCTTATTCTTCGTCACGCTCCAAAAAGAGGACAGGAGTTTGAATTGGAGGACCTTTGGTCACCCTGACCGAACCGCCTCAGCCTCTCTGGCTAGATGTGTGTCTGTAGGGTGACCAAAGGCCCTCCTTTTCCACGCCAGTTCAGCCTCCTTCTCTGCCCAGGAGGAATCCCACAATGTCCTTCATTCTGAGCTTGACTAAGAAGCAGGCATTTCCATTTCGAGGGGGAGTGTTTTGAGCTTTGATTGGGTCATGTCCCTACATTTTTCTTTTTCCTTGAATGTCCTTCATGTGGCGGCCTCCTCCTTTAAGCTTAGGGCTGTGTCTGGTCACTCTGTGTGTTTTAACAACGTGGTCGTTTGGGAAAGGCTTTAAAGGCGCCCAAAGAGAAGAGCCTGGAGCCCAATGGGAGGCAGGGGGGAAATATCCCGGATGCTATAAATCATGGCAAGAGCCGCAGCGCGGGGGCGAAGGAGGCGACTGCGGCTCTATCCTGCAGAGGAATATTGCGGCAAGTGCGGCAGTGACGATGCATGGCAGCCCCTCCTGGAAGACCACCAGGACCAGGGGGACCCGATGCCCTCGCCGCCAAGGAGGACGAGGCCCCGCGAAATGGAGGACATGCAGGGGAATGTGTGCGATTAAAGAAAGGCTCAAAACCCTCCCAGAAAGAGAACATTCCTGCTTCTTAGTCATGCTCAAAATGGAGGACCTTTTGGAACGCCTCCTGGACAGAAGAAGGCTGAAATGTAGGACGTGTCCTGGAAAAGGAGGACCTGAGGAGGAAGAGGAAGGAGTGCAAGAATAGCTTGGCGCTTCCTTTGGCCCTTGATGAAGCCAGGGTCGGCCGGAGACTTGGCTCCCGGCGGCGCTGGTTTCAAGAGCAGGAAGGCGGGTTTGACCGTTTGAGAGCCGGGGGGGGGGGGCAGAGCGCTGGACTAGAGTTCGAATCACGGCTCGGCCATGAGCCTGGGCAAAGTCACACTCTCTCAGCCTCAGGGGAAGGCAGTGGCAAGCCCCCTCTGAAGAAACTTGCCAAGAAAACCCCGGGATAGGTTCTCCTTAGGGCCGCCATAAGTCGGAAATGGCTTGGAGGCACACAACAAAAACTAAGGCTGATTTAGGCTGCTGTCGGGTGGAAGGGGAAGAAGCGAGGGCGCCATTTTCGCCCTGAAAGGTTGGCTGCCCTTTTGGTCTGGAGAGCTGGTCAAATTCGGCCTTTCCAGGACCCCCACATGGCAGGCTCTCCCCCTTGACTCCGGCTCCTTGAAGCATGTTCCCCCGGCCTGCAGCTCCTTCCCTTCTTCTCCCCCCGATGCCCTCCCCCTTCCGCCCTCGTGTCTCCCCAGGCAGCCTGCCCTCCTCCCTCTCGGCGGCGGGGTGCGTGGCCACCAGGCGAGGGAAGACGTGGAAGCCAGCTGGATTAGGCGCTCTCTTCTGCCTCTCTTAAATCGCGGCTAAAAATGGCAGAGGCAAGAGTGACCCATTTCTCTGGCCTTGAGCAAACCAACCCTGCAGGAAGAGCGAGGGGGACCCGGGGCCCTTCCCATTCCCGACGCCAGCCTGCCTCTTCTCTCGAATTTTGCATCAGTGCAACCAACACTGGTCTGGCATCTTTAAATAGGGAGGGAAATCATAAAAGGGAAGATCTGAGCATCTTGGCATGGCACCAGGTCTGTAATCATACCCAGGAGTAGCAGCGTTGGCCATATAGCAGAAGTACTGTACCCTCCAAAATCCACAAAACGCTGACATCTCAGGCAAAATGCACGTTATACATATTGCAAACTTTCCAAGCTCCACTGGCTTCTTCATCAGGCAAAGGTGTTAAAAATCATTTGGTCAAGATGTTGTGTCCCGCCATTGTCCCCAGTTTAGATGGTATGGAAGGGTATTCATGCAGGCAGGCCTCTCCTCTTTTTGGCCATGTGGGTGCTGGGAGAATCAGTCTGGGAAATAAACGTGAAGTCTTTTCTTTCTTTTGGAGGAGAAGCCCACCTGCATGAATACCCTTCCATAGCATCTGAACTGGGGACAACCACCACAGTATCTTGACCAAATGCAGGGCTAGGACTAGCATTGCCAATTTTCTTCCTTTCTCCCAAATGATTTTTAACCCCTTTGCCTGATGCCAGTGGAGCTAGGAAAGCTTGCAACATGTATAGTGTGCATTTTGCTTGACTCAACAAAGATAACTGTTTTGTAGATTTTGGATGATACTGTCCAAATCGGTAACAAAAGTGAACTGTGTGTTTTGTAATGGGAGAGGGTTTTTCCTTCCTTTCCATTTTTTCCTGAGCTGATCAGATAGCAAGGAGCTATTGGCACACTGGCCTGTTACTGATAATATGACCAACACAAATTTGAGTTTCTTTGGTCCTCACAGGATTTCTAGGGAAGCTCAGTTAAGTCAGATATTTGAGGACCTACCTAGTACTGTCGGAAGAGACTACAGGAAGACACCATCTTTCAGCTGGAAACTCTCTTTGTTGTCCTTCTTCTAATGATTCTTGAATAACTGAAGTGTATCTTTCTCCATCTATCAGCTAAATTTTGAAGTTATAAACCACATATATAAGCCACATCCACCTTCCATCTTTTAATTTTAAAAAAAAATAAAACACAGCATTTTGTTAATACTGAAAACATACTGAGGGGTAGCCATGTTGGCCATAAAGCAAAGTGCAGTAACATCAAAAATCCACAAAACACCTTTATTGGGACAACCAAAATGCACAAAAGTACATGATGCAAGCTTTTGAAGCTTCACCGGCTTCACAGGCCTACATTTTGTCAATAAGTTGTTGTTGTTGTTCTCAGTTAAGATGGTATGGATAGCCATGCAGACAGAGGCCATTCCTTCTGGCCATGTGGCTTCGGGAAACAAAGAGTCTTTAAGTTCAGGAAATAAAATTTAAACTCCATTAGCAACACAAAGATATGTTTCCTTATGGCTGGACTGTACATTAGGAGGATCCCAAATGCCCCAAGGCATGGCAGCAATGAGGACCAAGCCAGGGAAATGCATCCCATTTACAATAATGAAGGAAAGGGAGGAACAGCAGCACACAAGGGGTTCTTCAGACCCTCTTACTGTCTCCTGTTTAGACAAAGCAAGATCTCCAGAAGTCTTATGCTCTTGGAAGTGGGCATCCGATTGAATGGACCCAACCACTGAATATCAAGTTCTAAGCATACAGAGATAGCAGGCAGAGGTCCTACTTTCATGCATTTAGGAAAGCCAAGCAGGTACTTCTGGAGGAAGAACTTTGTACAAGGAGGATTAGATTGATGTGCAAACTGACTCATTATGGTCATCATTTTGGGCTATTTCTATCAAGCAGTGGTGCCAGACAGGCTGGAGGCCTCAGCACCACCTCCTAGCAGCAGCCATTGCTGGGGGATGGTGTCTTCTGTTGAGGGTCTGGTGCAGCTGTTTTCCCAAGTAAAACGTGTTAGGAGACAAGCTCCATGTTTTCTGAGATGGTCAACTGTTTATTCAGTATTTTTAAAATATACTGAATAAATATTTGACCATTTCAGAGCATGTGGAGCTTGCCTCGTTGTTTTCTGCTTTTCAACATGCTTTTCATTACTCACTTCATGACTGTCCACCTAAGTAGCCACATCAGAGCCTAAATGGGCCCATCCAGAGGCCTCAGCAGTGCCTCTCCCGAAGAAGCAGTCTGGCCAGGTGGCAGGGGCAAGTGAGTGAGGCAGCAGGAGAAAGAGGTAGGGTGCCACCACCACCCCATAACAGGTGGCACCAACCACAATAATGCCACTGATTATAAGCCTGGTGTGGTTTTGGAATGCAAAGACTTTCAAATGGTATGGGAGAAGCCTGTACCAGTTACTTGTTGTAACTCTGGATTGTACACCTGTCCAAAAAGGACACTTAAACACCAATGTATGTTTTGGGGAATTATGAATTAGCTCAGATGTAGTATTATACAGGACACCCGCATCATATGCAGGTGCGCTATACAAAGGGGAAATGGTGCATGCTCCACAGCACACTGCGTGCACAAGCCCCATTAGTTTCAATAAGGCTCAAGCATATGCAGAACTTGCCTTATGCAGTGGGGTCCGGAACGGATCCCTGTGTAAGGCAAGAGCACACTGTATAGTGGCTGGATTATTTGGCCTTGGGACCAAATCCTTATATATACCAAGTCCAGAGACGCAAAGAATTTCAGAGGCAGGTTTCCAAACTAGTAGTATTTTATTTTAATAGGGGATTCAAGAATCATACATAACACGCATAACCACACATGCTCACAAGGACTAATAAATTCAAAGGTGTTTACATGGGAATAGAATAAAACTTACAAAGAGATACTTCACCTCAATGGAGCTACTTGCTGAGGGTCCTGGATGGGATGGAGGACTCTGCAGCTTCCATGGCGGTGGGGGGTGGGGTGGGGTGGGGCAAAGGAGCCTAAGTCAGACAAACTGGCAGCATGCTGCCTGCTGCTGGACTAAGCAGATGAACAAAGGAAAAGCGCGCGCACACACACACACACACACACACACACATATATATATATGGACTTTTAGCCCTGGGGCAAAATTCAGGGTATAGAAAGAGCCAAATTTGGGTGCATCCTCTGAAGTGGGTTTGAATCACTTTGAAGTTGGCTTTCAGAGGTGGTAACACTGAGATGTGAGTATGAATGATGGAAGCACATTTCCAAAGTCAGATGGATTAGTGGGCAAAGATGTCAGGGCGGTTGACTCTTTGGCATCATCCAATAGTGGGCATTTCACACCTTTTCAGAGATGTCTGGAAAAACAGGGCCCAGGCAACTGCTATTGCTATCTTATGTGCAATGAAGGAAAATGGCATTCACAGTAGAGGGGCAAATTGACCTGTATTTCTGATATCAAAAAAGGGGGGGTGTAAGGAGGCTAACACTGTCGAGGTTGATCCTTTTCCAGTTATCAGAATAGCTATTATTAACTTGTTTATAATTCAAAAGCAAAACTAGATGTGATTATCTTGAAGCATGCATTCAACAGAGAACAGATGTGATTGGTTGAAAGTAGAAATATGCAGATAGACCAAGTTCAGCCTTAAAGCCCTCCAAAATGTCAGTGAAACAGCTTGGTGCAGATCAGAAGAGCCAGTGTAGCTACATCATTGGCCTGGGGTATCTTTGTTGGAACAATGGATTTGAAAAGATACAAACTGAGACAAGGTACTATAAATAAGGCTTTCTCTATCAATGCTTAAAAGAATAACAAACAATATTTGTAACAGAATCATACAAAACCCATATATACAAAGGATACAAAATAAACCACAGTAGTAATGGCAAACATAATAATAACAAATAGCAAGTAATAATACAAACTATATAATACAAACAAATAACACAAGTATAATGCAATAGAAAAGAAGGCTGAGAATAGAGTGATCAAAGGAGAGAGAGAGAGGCTACAAAGCTAGAGTTAATAAGACCAAAGTTGATTAGAGCTATTCATACACAGCTGGAAATCATCTGTTCTCAGTAGCTCTCCATTAACCCTGTAGTGGTCATTAACCCTATAATGGTTCAAGTGTAGAGCTTGCTACTATTCCAACAATCTTCACAGTTGCTTTCCTGGGGCCTCCCTATAGCAAAAGGGAAACATAACCTGTTCCATGGAAACTGCTTTAGATATATAGGACTTGCTCTAGCATTTATAAATGTTGCCTGCTAGTTAATAAATCTGTTAAGCCTTCCATCCATTGGTGTGTTTTTTGTCTCTGGACCAAAAGAACCACCTCCGTTTGCAAAACTATATTAAATATGAATAAAGTAAAAACATGGTACTAAACTCTTTAAGGTGTCATATTCACATGTAAGAATTTAACCACACATAGCTTTTCTGGATTGTAAAATGGATGGAGTACCCAAGAAGAACTTTTTAAAAAATGGCACCCATTTTTGGTGATATGTGTAGTAGCACACTCTACCAGCATATAGGAGGAAGGTTTCCTTTAGTTGGGCTGTGAAGATGACTGAAGAAGCTTCAGGCCCAAAAGTTTAAGGAAACGGCACACTGAAATGTAGCTCTACATCACAAGAGGTTCTCACTGAGAATTTTAGTACAGTACGAAATTGGAGGTTTCTGACAAAAGTTTCCATTTAGTTGAGCTACAATTCTCTGAAGCTAATTTCTTCCAAAAATGTGAAAAAGGAGAAGCAGGTTAGCAATAAATTACATTATAGATTAACTGCACATCCTTTGATTGGTGGTATTTGGCATTTTGAGTCACACACATGCAGCATTCATTTTGGTGACAGATTATACAACATGCATAATTCAAAACAGTCACTTGCTATGACAGTCTGGTTAAACCGCAATCTATACTAACAGAGGCCCAATACAAATGGGCATGAAGTGCCGTGCTGGTGACGATTTTAGGGTTAGGGACTGCATGGCAACCGCACGGTCCCTAACCCTAACATGGTGCCGTAACAATGGTGGCACCCCGTGTACATGGGTGCCGCCATTGTTACATAAGCACCACATGGTGTCTGCACGTCGCCGCATGGCACTTACATAAGAGTGCTCCAGTGGCACACTTATTACATCAGCCCTGCAGTGCAAAAAGAACCCAGTTTTTCCGGGTTCTTTTTCCTGGCGGCTGTGGCTTCCCTCTGGAGGAAATGAGGCTGCCGGCAGGCTGCCCTTTTCAGGCAGTCTGTCCTGTGCCAGAAGAACCTCTAGATGTGGAAATTAAGCAAGTTACTTGCTTTAATGTAACAAGCAGGGGAAACAAATTTTCTTTCAAAGCCTTTTCAAAGTCTGCAGAAGATTATCTTTGGGTTTCTCCTGCTGCAGATGGATAGCAAAATAATAATAATAATAATAATAATAATCATCATCATCATCATATATATATTTTAATAGTGTCCACTTTATTATTTTTTCCTTAGTATGTCACATCTCAACTTAATGGAACTATTCCCTCTTGGGACATTTTTGTTGCAAATGTTAATGTGTTCTTCTTGGTCTTCTTAACTTACACATCTCAAATTTCAGACAGATCCTTAGTTACTTTTCATTATTTATTTAAAATATTTACTCCTTCCTCTGTCTGAAACTCTGAGGAAACACAGTCACTTTAAGCACTTTACAGAGCAACCTTGTGCATGGCTACTCAGAAATATCCCTTGGTGGTTTGCAGGGGACTTATCTCCAAGTAGGTGGATGTACAATTTCAGGTAAGAAATTTATTGTGTTGCCTGTGAGAGCTTCTACTTCCCCAACTACTACCACCAAATATTAGGGCTTTCCACAGTCTCTTTGCTATGGCCACCAAATGTGATTATTTTCACTAATCCCTCTGTTGCCTTCAAATGTGAGGGCTTCAAGTTATCCCCATTTCTGCTGCCAGTGTTTGCACATCCTTCTGCCCCACTGCTCTTGTCATCAACTGTGTGGAGCTTTCAGATGTGTTGTAGGAGAAAGGCTCACATGTATAATACAAATATAAATATGTATTAAATAGAAAGTGAACATAACTTCATAGATTACTTAATACATATAAATCCCAACTGACGCTAACATACATCTCTCACTTTCTCATATCCTAAGTAGACTGACCATACGTACCATTTTAAACTGGACAGTATCTTTTTCATATTTACAGACTGTCTCATGATTTTAATATAAATGTCAGTGTTGTCCATTTTGAGAAAAATGCCCTGTTATGTTGCAAAAATGGTTTGAAGATCCCTGTTTGAAATTGTAGTACTGTATCATGGATTGAGAGAAGTTTTATGATAAGGTGTGAAAGACCAAAATTTGCTGTGTAAGATTACTCCATTGGAGAAATATTCATGATACGATTGTCGTGAAATACAATCTGCCCTCTAGGTCTACCTAAATATTGGAATGAGTTCTGTCACTGAAACATAATTGTTAGCTCAGTATGTTCATGTAATAAAACTTTTGTTATTGTCTTACTTTTTAATGAACATGGAACATTACATAACCCCATCATGTTTTTGCCATCCCAATATCCTGTTTTTGTCTCAAGGAAGTATGGTCACTTTAATCCTAGATAACTCTAACCCTGAGTCCAACTAATCTCTGTCTCTGACCCTGACTGACTCTCCTAACAACTCAAACTCCAATCAATTAATTCCCAGTCATGGCAGACTCCACTCACACTCCCTGACCAACTGTCATACACCAACTTTTCCAAAAATCCCCTCAAACGTTCTGCCAATCATTCTCCCAACAGTCCATTCCTTTTTATATCTCCATATTGTTGTTGTTGTTTGATATGGTTCCATCAATTTACATGGTGCTTTATAGGTAAAACATCTGAAAACAATGGTTCCTTGCTTGAAGTGTACAATCCAAAGTGTATCCATGCATATACATACAGAGGGAAGGAATTACACTTGGCCTTCCACATTTGTGCCTTTGACATATGTGGCTTTGATTGTTCATGGATTTTATTAATATGTTCTCTCTAGAAATATCTAGGTCCTCTAAGGCAGCTCTGTGGTTAACTTTAACCAAAAGTCACACTGAAGGAACTAGAGATTGTGAAGTCGAAGGCTTTCATGGCCGGCATCCATAGATTTTTGTGGGGTTTTTGGGCTATGTGGCCATGTTCTAGAAGAGTTTATTCCTGATGTTTCACCAGCATCTGTGGCTGGCGTCTCCAGAGAATGCTAACGATTCCTAGAGGGAACACTTCACTAGGCGTTTGTAGCTCCTCCAGTGCATTCTGTTGACAATGTCTGGCATATGTTGACTACAGGGTTGCACTGGAAGACCTAAGGATTCCTAGAGAGCTGTTCTGTCAGGTCAAAACGCAAGTGTTTTTGTTATTTGCAGTTTTTCCACATTCATGAGGGCTCTGTGCCCCTAACCCCAGTGAATGTGGAGGAACAAGTGTAATAATAAAATAAAACTATACAATATAGTTAAGAGCAAGCGTGGCATAGTGGTTTGAGTGCTGGACTACAACTCTGGAGACCAAGGTTTGATTCCCAGCTCAGCTATGAAACGTACTAGTGACCTTGAGTGAGTCACATTCTCTCAGCCTCAAAGGAAGGCAATAGCAGAGCAGTGCTCTCCCCTTTCAGCCACTGCCAGCCATGTTCTGGGAAGCTAATGGATGGACAATAGCCTCATCATCAGGATTCAACGCAATTCATCACCCTGGAGGCCAGTGGCAATCACGATTTTTGTGTGTGGCAGGGTTTCTTGCTCACCAGGGACGTTGCTACATCAGCAGAGCCCCCCCCCCCCCGCCCCAATGCTGGGTGACCAAATATCTTCATTACAAAGGAGGGCAAGGCACAGCAAAATGGAGGACATTCAAGAAAAATTGAGGACACAACCAAATAAAAGCTAAAAATACTGTTATAAATTTTTGCTTCTTAAATCATTCTCAGAGTGGAGGACATTCTGGAAGCCCCTCTTGGACAGATGGCTGGAATGTAGGACATGTCCTGGAAAAGGAGGGCATCTGGTCACCCTTCCTGTGCACAGTCCATGTGCTGCCCAGACTATAGCAGCCTCCTTCCACCATTGCCCAGGGCATGCCACGAAATAAAGTTTCTTTGTGCTTTTCTGGAACCAGTGGCTTGGGACTGGGCGGTGCCATGATTTAAGTGCAGCAGCTGAGTGGGCTGAAAAGAAGGTGCTTTGTCTAATGTACCAGAGGTGTCCCACCCACACTCCTAGGAAATGCCTGGTTAATGCTGGCACCACCTGCAAAAGTATTATCACATCTGAAGATGAAAAAGTCTCATTTCTAATTTTTGAACTGCAAGTTGAACCATATGCAATATTGCTGGCTGAACAAACTGAACTTTTAAAAAAAGCTTTTAAATCAGTCTAAAATGCAAATCTAAATTGAGCAATTAGATTCTGGTATATTCAGGAAAAAATGAGTGATGACTTGTGAGCCACCTTGGGCCCCTTTTTGGGAGAAAGGCAGCCTAAAAATGAAACAAACAAACAAACATGACTCATCACTCAGTATCACAAGGCACTCTTTCTCTCATCCCCTGAAATTCCATGTGGCACCTGTTGGTTCCAGGTTGGGCACCCCTGTGGTAGTGGATTCTTTGATCCTTGTGACCCTGTATTCATTGGGCCTTGCAACAACAAGAACATCTCTTATTGGAGGTCCTCTTATTAAAGGTCCTTCTTCAGCACCAGTTCACTCCATCTATCTGAGGACATAGACCCAGTTTGTGAAAGCTTATGCCACAACTTCTTAGCCTTAATGGTGCTACAAGATCACTTTGCATAAACATTGACATGGTTCACTTTGTACACAGTCCCATCTTCATGCCATATGTCCACACTCTTTTCATGCCAGTTGTTAGATGTTCAGGGGCTTAGCCTGAGATCCTTACTTCCCCTCAGCATCCTACTATGTGACCCCTCTTTTGTTAAAATTCACAAACTCCTTAAAAGTTACCTATATGCTTTCAAATCCCTTGCTGAGTCATGGCAACCTCATCAATTTCATAGGATTTTCTTCTAGCTTTTTCATCACTTCCTGCTGACTGAGTTCTCCACACTCCCCCGCCAATAGCAAAACAAGACTCACTCACTCAACATTTTTGCTGAGTTCCAGGATATTCTAAAGAGAGAGAGCAAAGTTAAAGGAGTCTTCTTTTCTGAGCAGCTCTGAGCCAGCTGAGTATCAAAAGCTCTTTAACTGTTTGCACACTCAGGATGATAACTGATCAGGCTGATCAATAATTGATCAGAATGGAGACTGCAGCCAAGAAATCAGAAGGAGGCTAGGACTGCTATGAAAAACAAGACCCTAAAGCACAAAGATATATGACTGAATGTTAAAGTTAGAATCATCCAAGACATAGGAGTATCAGATGGGGGGGAAAGCCAGGAGTAAAAGGCATACTCCTGGCATAATCATGTGATCACGATGAAGATTTTCAGACTTCCCCATGAATGGTTTGTTGCTGGAGCATTCCTGGATCTTCACTGGATAAGTCCTGGATGACAGCAATGTGTTCAAAAATCTTCATCTCGATTGCACGATGATGCCAGGAGTATGCCTTTTACTCCTGGCACTCCCCCATCTGATAATCTCCATATTGTTTCCCATCACCATGTATGGATGTGAGAGCTGGACAGTGAAGAAAACTGATAGAAGGAGAATTAGCTCATTTGAGATGTAATGCTGGAGAAGTGTGCCATGGACATGGACAGCCAAAAAGACCAACCAGTGCATCCTAGAACAGATCAGGCAAGAACTCAGTCTGGAAACCAAAATGACTACACTGAAACTATTGCACTTTGGCCACAACATCATAAGGCAGGATTCACTGCTAGGAAAGGTGAAAGACAATAGAAAGGTGGATAGACACAATAAAGAAGGCCATGGCCATGATCCTGCAGGAGCTGAGCAGAGCAGTTGAGGACAGGAGATCTTGAAGGTGTTTCATTCATGGGGTCACCATAAATTGGAGTCCTCTTAGAGGCAATTAACAATAAGAATTCAGGTACTCTTGTTTAGTGAAGCAAGATCATACAGAGAATAATATTACAATTCTCCCTTATTCATGATACAGCAATTTATAGACACACTCAGAACCAAGAGGGGGAAAAAAGAAGATGGAGGGAAGGGAATGTAGCAGCAACTTTAAGACAGATTTTTATTTTAACATGATCTTTTGTGGATATCAATGCACTTCTTTAGATGCAATACAGAGTGACATTAAAGCCTCGGGTTATTAGCCATATTTATTAACTGAAGTTGTTGGATACAATGTAGTAGGATCCTTCAAGATGGAAATTGTGACCTCTCAAAGGGAACCAAATAAAATGGGAAATCTGATTACAGCCTAAGGAAGGCAAATATGCCTGTAAACTCTAGCAATTTCCCTCCTGATTGTGTCAACTAATGTGGTTGAGGTAAACAAACAAAAAAGCAAACCCCAAGGCACACCCTCCTCTTCTTTTTCAACTTTTCTCTAGGCCCCTGACTCAATTCCAGTGGATTACTATATCTACTGGATCTTACTAGATACTCATTGGATAAGACATAGCTGATACTCAGCCTTGAAGTTCTAAGAGGAGTAAGATGGGTTGCATGTAGCCCTCAATATAAAGCCCTCTGCAAGTGGGGGATTCAGGTCTTTGAGAAGAGTACAGTGTTTCTTGCAATTCAGCTGGCTGGCTTTTAAGGGAAAGGGAAGAAAAGTGATAGCCACACCCACTTTGAGTTCCTACATTGCCACCTTCTTTTTTCCTGACAAACTGCCCAAAAGAATTAGGGTTGTCAGCCGAACAAGCTATAGGGATCCTATAGCTTTAATGACTGTAGAAGAGGGGATTTCAGCAGGTGGGGGGATTTGTTTTCACCTGGCATCTAGAAAAGTAGATAAGTAAAAGGAAAAAAGAGGAGTTTGAGCCTAAATAACCTGAAAGCATCAAATCCCTTCTGATTTTGGAAGATAAGCAGACTCAAACCTGGCTAGTATTTGAATGTGAGACCGCCAACGAATACCAGAGGCTGTAGGCTTTCAGAAGAAGGAACTGGCAAAACCACCTCTGAGTATTCCTTGCCTAACAGAACCCTATGAAATTAATGTGGTTGCCATAAGTCAACAGGCAACTTGAAGGCATAGGATCTGGTGCCCTTAGGCCATAAACTTACTTCTCTCCTCCTCCTCCTCCTCCTCCTCATTATGCAGAGTACTGGCACCTTACAAAGTACATAGAAGAAGGCATAGATGGCGTCAGGTACTGAGTTAGCATCACAGATCAAGTAGAGAAGTCAAATAAGAGTGTAGATTATTAACAAGAAGTTTGTTGTATTTTAAATAAAATGTATTTGCTTTGAACCCCTACACTGCATTCTTCAGCTTTGAAACGTTCTGCAAAGCACTGACATAGCTAATTATGGCTGACGTCCAATTTATGAGTTATGATGGTATTAATCCAATGTACATCATGTTTTGTTGTGGTGGTGATTGCTGCAGAAGTCAGAATTCTCTACTGACTTCACACAGTGACAAAAATGCCACCAGGACTTATCTTTTAGGTGTTGCAGCCCCGCACTCCACAATCATTTCATGGCCAGTTGAGAGCAAGAGGCATAAGAGAACTGATTGCCTCTATCCTTATACCTAGATGCAGAACAATTACATCATCTGCTGAGACCTTCGTCAACCCTCTAGAGTTCTTGGAGGATGATATCATTGTTCTGCATCTGGTTACAGGGACACTGCCAGACACTTATTTGATGATTTACCACTCTCCACTAAATGATTCTGGAGTGCAGCTAAAATGAGGTCTGGAGAGATGTGGGGACATGGTGTAGTTCTGCCTGCAGAACTTTTACACTGTCTCTGCAATGCAGGAATTAGGCGTGTACCTAGGATAATGCCTATAGACCCATAACCTGATTCAAGTACTGTAACAGTGACCCAGTTTCCATGCTATCTCAGGTATCACTGTAAAGTGCACATGGTTGGCTTGTGATCCAAGCGGACAAGGGGCAACCTATCCCAAAATTGGGTGTCCCTAGAGTGCTCATACCATGAGCCAATGGCGATAGCAGTTAATTCTAGACTGCTGTTGGGCCAACTTGCTTATTGCAAGGGGTAATGTTGCAGACAAGGGACTTTCTAGCAGTGCATCCAAAATTATTCTGGCAAAACAAGAGCTAATAGGTTTGTATTCTCCCCCACCCCCATTCCTCTGCTACCTACAGTTCCAGGGACAGGAACATGGCTGGTAGGGTACAAACTCCATGAGCTGTCCCTTCACTGTACACCAAACAGATACCTATAACTATCTCCCCCCCACCAGCTCCCTCAGTCTTACCCTCCAGTCCCGTACCATACCATGCTATGTCTTCCCATGAAATTGTTCAAAATGACATCCTTAGGAGCATGTGCACAATTTCTTCTATGTCTCTATAACTGTTCTGACCATCCCCTCTTCAATGAATAATGGCTATCAAGAAAAGAAAGAGTTTCATGTAGATTAGAACAGGCAACTTCCTTAAGCATGTTTGTGCCTGCTTTGCAAACCTCACGGAATGTTATTGTTTCTTGTTGCTGCTGAATTTTGTTGCTAGAGCAGAGGAGGAAGATGTTTACTCATGGGGAGATTAAAACAAGTGGCCCCTTAAACACAGCTGCACCTACTTTAATAAAGAGCATCACTGGAAATCCTTGGATGCACCTGCTGCCATTTTCTCATTTCTTGCACATTTCAGTGGGTGAGTGAGAGCAATATGGCTGGAATACATTGGGGCTGAACTGTATGGTTTGGCTCCCTCTGTGGCCATGTGTGCATAGTAACTTGCACCAATGCTGGTTCATGGGCTATTTTTCCAGACACTATAGATATATCTTTTAATCTTCCCATTGTTTGTGTGTATTTCCGCTGCCTCATATCAGATATGACAGTGATTCCACCAGTGGTGCATCCCTGTCCTCCACAATGCATGTACAGGTTTACTTTGTTAGCTCCCAACCCCAGCCTCAGAATGTGCAGAATAATGTTATATATGTTTAGAAAACAAGACACAATGTTTCTAGGACAGGGAATGCTTTTTATTCACAAAGCCATCATATTATTGGATGGCTTGGGTCTGTAAAACGTTCATGATTTAAAGCGCAGATCAGTTATTGTAGGGCAAACAATTTACACAGCTACGTAAATTAACCAATCAGACTAGTACTTGAATGTTGTTAAAAACAGTGGTGAGAAAAAGTTCATGAACCCTAATGATAATTATGGATATTCCATATTTTTAATAGGACATAATTAAATCCAGCATTATTCTAAATATCCAGTAAGGTTTAAATTAACCTATTATGTTTCTTGTGTAATAAAATAATGTATAAATTAGGCAAACAGTGAGTATATAAAAAGTCCAAATAAGTGCAAAAGCAAGTGAACTTCTGGCTGCCTAAGTTCAGTTAAAGGAAATAATTAGTATCATTCCTTAAGTAATTTGATATGTCTGTGGGGTGAGTTGTGGGGCACTCAATAAAAGGATCAGAAACTTTGTGAGTTTGGTTGTCAGCACATAGTTGTGTGGAAACATATTACACCACAGTCAAAAGACATCTCTGAAGACCTCAGAAAAATCAGTTACTGCTACTCACCAGTTTAGAAAGGGCTATGAAACAATTTCTAAGCATCTGGGGATGTACCAACCCATTGTTAAGACAGCTAGTCTACAAATGGAGAAGGTTCAAGTTCACAGTCACTCTATTCAGGAGTGTTTGCCCTATCCAAATCCCTCCAAGAACTAACCAGCACATCATCCAGTCACAAAGAACCCCAGAGTAACGTCCAACAATCGGTAGGGCATGCTTGCACACTGTGAAGGTTCATGATTCAATGATCCAGAAAAGACTTAAGAACAATGTTGCCAGGAGGAAACCACTGCTTTACACAAAGAACACTGCTGCCCATCTGAAGTTTTTTAAAGATCATTTATGATTCCCCCAAGACTTCTGGAACACTATTCTCTGGATATATGAGTCAAAGGTAGGTTAGGGCCTCAACAAGAAAATTTGGTCAAATATAATGGGTTCAGTCACTGGGATTCCCCTTGTCAAGTATGATCATCAGACAGTGTTGGTTTGGGCCTGCTCTGCTGCCTCACAACCCGAACATCTTGCTATCTTTTATATACTCTTGAATTCTTCAGTGTATCAGAAAATACAAGAGGAGAACATCAGGTTACGACTTCCTAGAGCCGATGGTGAACCAAACCTGGATCATGAAACACAAAAATGATCCTAAACATACAAGCAGATCTATCAAATAATGTCCTTAGAAGAATAATTTCAGTGTTTTAGAATGGCCTAGTCAAACTCTAGCTCTAAACTCATTAGTTTAGACTGGCCTAGGCAGGTCTAGGCTGCTTGCTGTGGCAGGACCTGAAGTGAGTTTTTAATGCAACAAAGGCCTTTATTCAGAGGAAGCAGTTTGGCAACTCCTCGAAATGCTTATCTGACATTATTGTTACTCAAGGGGTATCACTCAGTCTAAACATTCATATACTTTTTCACACTTGGATATTGACTAATACAGTGATGGCAAGCCTTTTACAGACCTGAGTGCCCAAACTACAACCCAAAACCCACTTATTTATCACAAAGTGCCATGTTCCCCTGGCTTTCTAGTAACAAACTCTGTGGTGGGGTGACAGAGCATGTGCCCACAGAGAGGGCTCTGAGTGCCACTTCTGGCATGCGTGCCATAGGTTCGCCACCACTGGACTAATATATCAGTCAGATAAATACATTTTGAAAATGTATCATCTTTAGGTGTCAATTATTTAATCTAGGCATCTAATATATTTAGGATTATGGGGTTACATTAAGATCTAGTAACTTTTTAGGTGAAATAATGGCAACTTTAAGGGGTCGCAAACTTTTTCTCATCACTGTAGCTTTAAAATTCCCTGTAAGAGCAGCACCATTGTGACATTTTCATTTAGTATTCTTCTCCTTCCTCCTCCCCTTCTCCTTCAACTGAATCCACACCCACTTCTTCATAATCCTTCTCAAGGGCAGCCATGTCCTCCCGAGCCTCTGAGAACTCTCCTTCCTCCATCCCCTCCCCAACGTACCAATGGACAAAGGCACGCTTGGCATACATCAGGTCAAATTTGTGATCCAGGCGAGCCCAGGCCTCAGCAATGGCTGTGGTGTTGCTCAGCATGCAGACCGCACGCTGTACTTTGGCCAGGTCGCCTCCAGGGACCACAGTGGGGGGCTGGTAGTTAATGCCCACCTTGAAACCAGTGGGACACCAGTCCACAAATTGGATGGTACGTTTGGTCTTGATGGTGGCAATAGCAGCATTGACATCTTTGGGAACAACATCACCACGGTACAACAGGCAGCAGGCCATGTATTTACCGTGACGAGGGTCACATTTCACCATCTGGTTGGCTGGCTCAAAGCAAGCATTGGTGATCTCGGCCACAGAAAGCTGCTCATGGTAAGCTTTCTCAGCTGAGATGACCGGGGCATAGGTGGCCAGGGGGAAGTGGATACGAGGATAGGGCACCAAGTTGGTCTGGAATTCTGTCAGATCTACATTCAGGGCACCATCAAATCGCAGGGAGGCTGTAATGGAGGACACAATCTGACCAATTAACCTATTCAGATTTGTGTAAGTGGGGCGCTCAATGTCTAGATTCCTGCGGCAGATGTCATAGATGGCCTCGTTGTCTACCATGAAGGCGCAGTCGGAGTGTTCTAGGGTGGTGTGGGTGGTCAGGATGGAGTTGTAGGGCTCAACTACGGCTGTGGAGACTTGAGGAGCTGGGTAGATGGAGAACTCCAGCTTGGACTTCTTGCCATAATCAACAGATAGCCGCTCCATCAGCAAGGAGGTAAAACCAGAGCCTGTGCCACCACCAAAGCTGTGGAAGACCAGAAAGCCCTGCAGGCCTGTGCACTGGTCAGCCTGTGGAAATAAATTACTGTTAAATAATTGTATCAATAACCATCTAAAATAGGGTTGGGGCAATATAAAGTCCTCTAAGAGTTGGGGAACTGTAAACATGCACCAGCCCCACCCAACATAGTCCCTTACAATGTATAACAGGGGTTCCAGTCCAGCACCACTTGGAGGGCCATGAGTTGCCCATGCTTCATGTAATATGCACAGGAAAAAATAAATAAATTGTCTGTCTATATTAGAGATAGCATAAAGCTACCAGTCAGCACTATTTGACACTGGTTGGGATTTTCCCAGTCTAATTTGGCAGCTAGTGAATTCAGAAGATATTTCATGCACCTATTCCAATTAGTACATACTTGCAACTTTACTATTAATATGTATGCTAACCATGGCTATGTTCTTTGAATGTACAATTTGCAACTTGCTAATATTCTATGTGACAACATGAATTACTGGTGTTTTAGTATCATGTCCAGTTAATCTTTTAGTCAAAAAATGTTTACCAGCTTTCTGATCCTGTCAAGGACCAAGTCAATGATCTCCTTGCCAATGGTGTAGTGGCCCCTGGCATAGTTGTTGGCTGCATCTTCCTTGCCAGTGATGAGCTGCTCAGGGTGGAAGAGCTGGCGGTAGGTTCCAGTGCGCACTTCATCTGCAGAGAGTCAGGAGAAATGATTAGAATTAGCTTACTGTAAAAGGATAATCTAACTGCCGGCATTGTAGTTATATCTTTTAGGCTTTATCTGGAAAAATGTGCTATTCCCTTGGTATTCATCAACTGATAAGTATATAATAAAAAATACCAGTGATATTATTAGGTCTTTTTTTTTAAATGGAACCTATGGAAAGCAAGAATTGTAATCAAATGGGAGATGCACTGAGATGTTTAAAGAGGATTTATACAACACTTTATAAGTATGTTGGAAGGATAAAGCAGCTAGGAAAGGAGACACAGATGTCACTATAAGCTTCCTGCAGGGAAAGTGAGATAGAAATATAAGAAATAAAACCCAGAAGTAATATTCCTCATATTCAGGAAAAGCCAATGTCTTGGAGTCTGAGCCTTCCCCAACCTGGTGCCCCTACAGAGAATTTGGAATACAACTGTCATCATTCACAGTCACCACAGCAGGGGATGGAAGAAGATGAATTCTAACACATCTGGAGGTCACCAGTTGTGAAAGGCTGCTTTTCTCCTTAGGGGAAAAGCTCATGCTCAGCAAGATGGAGTTTACACCTACCAATCACAGTTGGTTCCAAATCTACAAAGACAGCTCTGGGGACGTGTTTGCCAGCTCCCGTTTCACTGAAGAATGTGTTGAAGGAGTCGTCTCCTCCCCCGATGGTCTTGTCGCTGGGCATCTGCCCATCAGGCTGTATACCATGTTCAAGGCAGTAGAGCTCCCAGCAGGCATTGCCAATCTGGACTCCGGCTTGGCCAACATGGATGGAGATGCACTCACGCTGTGTAAAAGAGAGGTAAGAGAAAGAGAGAAAAGAAACAATTGAGAAGTTTAATATGCTTAATTTACTGAGGCAAGCAACACATGTAGGTTTTCACATGTAGGAGGAAGAGGCTGAGTAGAGGACAGAGAGCCTTGCCAGCTGTTTATGCACTCCCGCTCTTTTTTCAGTTGTAGAAAGACCCATGTCTAGATTGGAGATTTTTAAAAGACTGGATTAATAACGAAAGAAGACTCTATCAATGTCTGTCTGCAATATGGAGGTTCAGATTAGGTGTGCTTCTGAATACCTATTATTGGTGACAGTGGGACAGAGCTACTGCCTCTGTGTCCTTATTTGCTGGCTTCAAGGGCACACAATTGTCCATGGGGAGGATGACAGCATGATGGACTAGAAATGGCATAAATGCACTTTATTAACTGGGTTTCTACTTTGCTGTGTTACAGTATTTTAATAACCACATCTTTCTCATTAAATAAAAACACCAGAAATCTACCATAGTCCTTTCACTCGACTATAGGAATAAGACTTCAGATGCTCTTAAGGTTTGTGATGAATGCTCACAAAGCAAAAAGAAGAGACCAATGTAACAGCTACTTGTTCATTGTTCAAAATTCTGTTGTTCAAATGAGGATACAAAATAAAAGATGTATTTGTAGAGAAGGCACCAAACTGTTCAGCTCTAGGGAAAGATAAATCAATTGCAACTAAAGTGATTTAGTTGTAGCATCATACCTTTGAGTGCCAGGGTGCCACACCCACCCTTTGTTCCTGAATACTGCAAAGCTGTGTTCAATGGATTCCCTATCCAAATTTCTTTTTGATATCCATGTTGAACTGGAGATAAATTATTATCCATCAATGTTCAACCTCACAATATTGGGAAGAGACTAAATTTTGAGAAAACTCCAAAGTTCTGCAGCCCCTTAGCTTTGGGGTTGTATTCTTTCCTCCCTGCTTTGCAAGCTGAAATGTGCTCATCCTCAGGTACTTTTTCCTTCTGTTCTTCTATTGTGCTACAGAATATTCAGCCATTTGGTGAGAGAAAGAAATGGGTCTAGGCCACACCCTGTCTAGCAATACTGGCTATACTCTGTAGTAGGAACAAGATTCGAACCATTTTCTTTTTGCCGTCCACACCTACATGGATTGCTGGTGTCTGCCATCTGCAATGGATTAATACAGCTGGGTCTATTTCCAGCATGATCTCATTATGCTGTTTTGCCTATTTTCCCTCCTCTGACCTCAGCTCAGCTGAGAACACGCTTGGGAATGAAAGAATTGAATGCGATGGCTGAATCAGAAGACAAAGCTTCTACATCGCATGCCAAGAAAGTATGATTATAAGGGAGCAATGTAAGTGGTGGAGACAAGTCTCCAGTGTCCATTTCCCCCCCTCTGTTAAATGGACCATGCTTTCAAAACTTATGGGCACAAACAATTTAAAATGTCTTCTTCTTTTTAAAATATTGGGAATGTTGCACAGGGTTAAAAGTGGAACCTTCCAATACAGCAAGGGTACAAATGGGAGCGGAGCACAATGGATGTGGAAGGGAGGCACTTGTTGAAAAGAGAAACCAATACAGTTGGGTTGCTGCATTGTCTCCCAATTAATGATATTCTGGTCACATCTGCCAGAGGAGCCACCCTCTTTGTCTGCCTGTCAGCCATCGCCTTCTGCCTCCTATTCACTGGGGGACCAATCTGCTTCAGGGCATCTGGGATGCAGGGGAGGAGGGGGAGGGGGTGGGAGGGAAGGAGGAGGGAGCCCTGTCTGGGTGATGCTTCCCACCCCCCCCACCCCCCCCTTCCCCCACCCCACCCCTCGGCACAGACTCCTTTCACAAGGCTCCTCTTTATCCAGGGTCCCTGGCTGGTGCCCGGCAAAGGCTGGGTGTGGTCTCTCCTTGCCAAGGCAGCCCTTTCTCCATTCCCAAAGCAACTGGGTGGAGGCAAACTCCTTAGCCCCTGGCTACTTCCAGTTCCTGATCCAACCAATGTACAGCTACTTTTTAAAATTGTGGTTTGCATTTTAACATGTTGTACCCTGCCTTGAGCCTTGAAGAGAGATGGAAAAGAAATAAAATTATTTATTATTATTATTGTTGTTGTTGTTGTTGTTGTTACTATTGAGAGCCAAGTCCCACTGGGTTCAATTCAACTTATGCCCACCAAAGTTGAATAAATGCTGTGCAGCCAAGGTGCCCCTTTTGTGGCATTGGGGGTCCTCCCTGCCCATCCATCCCTTGCATCCCTACGCTCCTCTCTCCCCTCTCTTCAATGCCTACTAATGCATGCATCATTCAATAGAGGGAGCATCTACAATGTAGAAATAATACTTTGACTGCATCTGTAGTGCATTAATAATCCAGTTTGACACCACCGTAACTGCCATGGCTCCATGCTATGGGATTCTGGGAAGTGTAGTTTGTTGTGGCACCATTTGGTGCCACAATAAACTACACTTCCCAGAATTCCATAGCTTAGAGCCATGGCAGTCACGGTGGTGTCAAACTGGATTATTAATGCACTACAGATGTAGTTTTTGATCCCACTTGAAGTGCCATAGCTCTATCCTATATAATTTGGGGATTTGTAGTTTAACAAGGTCTTTAGCTTTCCCTGTCCAAGAGGGCTGGTAGTGCTGTGCAAATATACAAATCCCAGGATTCTGTAGAATGGAGCCAACGGCAGTTAAAGCAATGTCAAACTGCATTGTTTCTGCAGTGTAGATGCATCCCGTGAGATCTATCTATCAGCCTTCCTGCAAAAGGGCTCCAGTGATTTAAAGCACGTCTCTTTTGAAAAGGGGCACGAAAGAGAAAAAACCCTTCTCCCCCCCAGCCCCCCACTCCAGCCCAGGGTTTGATTCCCAAATGGGGTTTTTTTTGCCTGAAAGGAGCTGAGAGCCCAGAGCCAGTCAGATTTGGCCTTTCCAAGGCAGAGTCAGAGTGTGGTCTGAGTGTTGGACCAGGACTCTGGAGACCAGGGTTCGAATCCCGACTGGGTCATCATGGAAACCCACTGGGTGGCCTTGGGCGAGTCACACTCTCTCAGCCTCAGAGGATGGCAAGGGCAAACCTCCTCTGAAGGAACTCCAGGCAGGGTGGCCTTAGGGTCTCCAGAAGTCGGAAACCACCTGAAGACACACAGCAACAGCAGCAACAACAACGGAAGATGCTTAGAGCCATAGATGGCCAGCCTGCCCCCTCCCTCTCCTCCCGGGCCTGGATTAAGCTGCCCAGCCTCCGCCCGGGAAGGAACTGCAGCTGCATCCTCACTGCAGAAACAATCTAGTTCGACACCATTTTAACTGCCAGGGCTCCAAGCTATTCAAGGCTGGGGGTGATAGTTTCGTGAGACATTTAGCCTTCTCTGTCAGAGAGCTCCAGCGCCACAGCAAACTACTGTTGCTAGAATCCCACAGCGCGGAGCCCTGGCAGTTAAACCGGTGCCAAACCGGGTTATTTCTGCAGTGCGGATGCAGTCTGGGAGAGAGAGCGGCTTAGAGCGCACGCCCTCCTCCGCTTTGCTCTTTTCGTCGGCCGAGAAACTGGAGCCCTGCGGGAGAGCATCGGGCGAGAGAGACCACGTTGGGGCGTCGTCGGGGAAGGAGGGAGGGAAGGAGAAGAGAAGAGGAAAGAGAGAAAGAAGGAGGAAAGAAGGTGAAGGAAGGAAGAAGGAAAGATGGGAAGAAAAGAAGGAGAAAGGAAGGGAGAGAAGGAAGGGAGGGAGGGAGGAAGGAGGACAGGAGGAGGAGGAGGAAAGAAGAGAAGAAAGAAAGAAAGAAGAGAAGAGAAGGCGGAAAGAAGGGATGGAAGGAACAGAGGGAAGGAAGGAAGGAAGAGGGAGAGGAGGCAAAGGGGCCCGGCCGCCTCTGCTTACCATGGTTGTGGTTTCTGCTGCTGCTTGTGCTGCGGTCCTTGGCGAAGCGGAGCCGGGGAAGGGAGGAGGAAGAGGAGGAGGAGGAAGGCGCGGGTGCTTTCTTACAGCGCGACTCTTAGGGGGTCGATGTAAGAGAAGGTGTGGGGCGGGGGCCGAGGCGGCTCCCCTATATACAGCCCCGTCGCCATGGGGACGGACCGGGCTTCTTGCGGTTGGTGGAAGGGCAGCCCAATCTGGCCGCAGAAGCCGCTGGAGGAGGACGGGGATTGGCTCAGGAGCACCAAGGGGATGATGAGGTCATCTCTACGACCCTCCCCCCAGGCAGACACACAGCCCCCCCCCCTCAGCCCTGGGTCTGTGTGTGTGTGTGTGTGTGTGTGTGTGCAGCATCCTCCAGACAAAGGGAGCCGGGGGAGGGGGGGGAGGAGAAGGAGAAGGACCCCCGCAAGAGTTCAAAGCAATTGCCTGGGGGGGGGGGAAGGGTTTTTTCTCTGGAGAAATGCAAAAGACTATGGCTGCATCCTATCTGTAGAAATAATACGGTTTGATACCGCTTTATCTGCCAAAGTTCCATGCTGTGGAAGTCTGGGATGTGAAGCTTTAATGACTTGTATGGAAACGAGGCAGCGTGGTTTAGTTGTTTTGAGTGTTGGCCTGTGACTCTGGAGACTGGGGTTCGAATCCCCCCCCCCCTCCGGGCATAACCCTGAACCATCCCTAAGGGGTGCGGTATGAGGCTGTGCTTTATTTTCCTCTGCAGCGGCGGCGGCGGCGGACGGGTTTTCCCGGCTTCCCCCCCGCCTTTTCTTTCTTTCTTAGCCTGGCAGCCAGAGACAGCGGGGGGAAGGAGGGGAGAGAAAGCAGGTGGAGAGGCTGGCCCTGGCCCTTTGTCTCTCTCTGCCAAGGGAGACCGAAAGGATGCCTTCTTCCCTCCAGCCCCTCCGCCTTTCTCCCATCCAAGCTTCTCTGTTTTCTGAAGATTTCCATCTCCTCTAATCCTGGCCACTAAGGCTGCGCCCTCACTGCAGCATTATTCCGGTTTGATACTACTTTAACTGACATGGTTCCATTATATGGAGTTCTGGAAAGTGTAGCTCAGCTCTGGTGCAACAAAAAAACTAGACTTTCCAGAATTCTATAGCAAGGAGCCATGGGAGTTAAAGGCTGCATCCACACTGGAGGAATAACCTGGTTTGGCACTGCTTTAACTCTTTCCTGGCTCTATGGAATTCTGGGAATTGACGTTTGTGCTCTGGGCCCCACAACAAATGCCAACTCCTAGAAAATGCTTGACTTTCCCCTGCGTAATGTGGCAGCGATAAGTCTGGAAACATTGGAATGACAATAGTATAGTCCAGAATTAGGGAAACAGGCAGATCTATGTTCCAGGACCAGGAATCATGGCATAGTCTGAATGTTTGTGTAGCACAGGCGTGATCATGGCAACACTAGTAGGAATCACACTGAGATCTTACTCAGGTGCTATGCAGAGTGGAAATATTTTCAATAAACAAGCAAGCAAGCAAATAAAAATGAAAATACTTTAGACTGTGCACATTTTTAGTTGGACACAAATGCCCATCTCTTATGGGAGAAAGAGGTTCATTAATCTGCAGCTCAGACAAATCCTTAGAAAACTCTAAAATGGAGTTGAAGGGGCTTTCTTGCAGTGAGGGTTCAGTTCTCTCACGTAATCTCTCAGGGGCAGCATGTTGGCTGTTGGCGGAGCTGGAGCCGGTGGTGGATAGAGCCAGACCCATAAGTGGGTGGAGGGCACCCTTTTCCCTCACCTTTTCAATCACCCTCTTGTTTTATAACCCTTTCTTTCTCTTCTGATCTTGGAAGCTAAAAGGGGTTAGCCCTAGTTAGTACTTAGATGGGAGACTGCCAACAAATACTAGGTGAAGCAGGCTGCATTTCAGAGGCAGGAACTGGCAAAACCACCTCAGGATTCCTTGTCTAGGAAAACCTTATGAAATTTATGGAGTCGCCATGGGTCCACGGGTGACTTGAAAGCACACACACACACACACACACACTGTTTCTTTTAATGCTACTCTTTCCCCTTCTTTTGTCCCCAGTGGGTTACCAGGGGAGGCACAGATTGGTCTTGCCAGATGTCTGAACTTGCCAAAGGGTTTTTGAAATTACACCAGAGCCTGAAATGCTTTTTTCTTCTTACTACTACTTACCTGCATTGCTAGATTTTCTTTTTTTAAAATCTAACCCTTCCCTAAATTGCTCAATAATGTAATAGTGTTTAGTGTTTAGTGATAAAGCATGCTGAGAGGTTTAATTTGCATCATGGTTGTCAGCTGGTACCAAGTGAGGTTCAGTATTTGACTGTGACCAACCTGCCTTATAATGAACACATGAAATAGGTTAAACTGACACTATCACATAGTTAATGTACACCAGATCTTTGAATTTGCATCTAGGAAACCCCTGAAATATGCATAGTCCAACTCTACTAGGAAACAAATAGAATATGGGGAGAAATAAACTGTATGTACAGTGACGGATTCAATGCCAGGATCCAAGATACAGTCAGACATCTGTATCCACGGATTCCTTACTTACGGATTCAGCTATCCAGAGCTATATATACCATACCTTTTGTCATTTTATATAAGGGACACCAATTTACTACACCACTGTATTCAATGGGACTTGAGCATCCATAGATTTTGGTATCCACAGGGGAGCGGGGGGCTGGAACAAATCCCAGTGGATAACAAGGGCCCACTGTACTTCATTCACTTTCTTCAGTGCTTTGCTGAGATACAATTTCCAGTATTCTATTTCTCATCCTGAATGATGATCTGTACTTTCTGAGCAGGAATATTACGTGCTTATTTCCCAGCAAAGTGGGAAGGGGAAATGCAATTCTCAACAGACTGGCCGAGTTCTCAGAGTAATTTTACTTTGGTTTGTACCATGTTTTTTTTCTGTGCATTTGTGTGTCTTGAGGGAGGGGGAGATCCAGCTTGGAAATGAGATCTAGTTGAACACTAGCTGACAAAAAAACATTTTAAGATGCTGAAACAGAGCACAAGAAACATTTCTTGCTTTTGATGTTATTTTTTTTTTACGGCATATCTGTAAAGACCAATATTTTTGCTGTGAGCTTTGGCCTACACTCTAATACACTAAATTTCCTTCCTGCTGACAGTTACTAGTGTAGTCAGATTAATAAGACAGTACAAGTGCTCACAAATGCATGAGCTAATGCCACCCTATGCCAATTTAATGAGCTCATCATGGAATGAAGTCTAGAATTCCCAGTGTGAGGCCACACCTGCCTTTTTGCAAATGGCTCAGAGACATGACAGATAGCACATATGTCTGCAAGAGGGCTGCAGACATTTTCAGAAACAGGTGTCCTGGATTTTAAAAAAATGATTTCCTTTTAGACAAAAGATAGCAAATAAATACGTCTCTATTGTTGCATGTCTTTTACCTCTTGATTATTTCTTCATAATGTTTCCAACCCACCTTTCTCAATCAATGTTCTCTTCAAAGCAAACTAACAAAACCTTTAAAAAACAACAAATAGAGCCTTGTTTTAGAAAAGAAGAGCCTTCCTGAACCCTATAAGGAAACACTATTTGTCTCTAAAACAAGGGATGTACTTCCTGAGTTCCTCTTAACATGTAAAGGTGCTTTTAGCAACTGGAAGCATTTTTTTGGTTTCCTGTTGCTGCTGCATCACTGAAGTTTGGTGGTGTATGCTAGCAGGAGGGAGGTGGCAGTATCTGAGGGGCTCAAATTGCCCCAAAACCTACCAGTTGCTAATTCCTGGTAGCATACATATTATGTTCTGTTTTGAGGTATAGTGATTTCAATGGGAGACTAGGGTTGAAGTACCTGCTCAGCCATGAAAACTGGCTGGATGGCCTTGTGCAAGTCACTCTCTCTCAGCAATAGGAAACCTCTGAAGACATCTGGCCAAGAAAACCCTAGGAAAGGGTCCCCATAAGTCAGAAATGACTTGAAGGCACACAACAATTATATTGTTGTAAATGTTGAACCATGACACTTTGGAAATCACACCCTCCTTTTATTGTTCCACTTCCATTGTGGAGAGTTTGGCCAGGTTAGTCCCCCCTAGTCTGTAGTAATGAATTTCTCTAGGGGAATTTTAATTAGCCCAATTAATTACTAGTTGTGATACAAGCAACCCTTTTGGAATCGTTTCCCACTTGTATACCAAGACAAAAGAGATAAAAGGAATTTCGCAGAGGCAGTATTTTCTAAATGGAGTGTTTCTTTTATTAAGGGGGGAAATCACACAACAATCCATGTTCACTCACACATACATACCCAGGATTAAGGAAATCAGGAGTTAGCTTTGGAATAGCTGGAGGCTGAACTAACGTCAATACTTATACAAGACAAGGCTTGACTCTGAATCCAATTGTGTTGGGTATAGCATGGGGCACGGCCGTTCTGGTGAGCGGAGGGGGAACAGACGTATTGGGACCAGTCAGAGTGGCAGAGTGTCCCCATGTCTTCCAATTAGCTCACTAACAAAGGATTTTGGAGATCTTTTATAGGCCAAAACTAGCCTGAACAGTTGTTTGTCCTACATCAAAGGAAATCAAATCTACATTGTAAAGGATCGCTTTGTCTGGCAATGTCCGGTGTGAGAATGAAGTTGTAAATCGGCCTTATCGGCTTGTCCAGCAGAGCATCCTGCCTAAATCACCTGTCTTCCTGACTTTGGACGTGTCAAACCCTTCTGTTTGAAGTGCTTATAGGATAATGTGGACATGATCACTTGCCTCAGAGATCATAGCTGCCCAGAGTACAGAGTCTGTTTGGGGCCATAAGGAGAATGTACACACACCAAAATTCAGAAGACTTCAGCGCTGGTAACAAGTCTAACATGGTTCCATAATGGCCAATCAGAAGACAAGGTGGAAGACATAAATACTACAGCACCTTCCTTCTTGTGATTTCTTGCTATTTAGTATTGATAGTACATTGTATGAAATGTGCCAGGTGCATAATTAGGCACGTGGGCATACATCCTTTCATTTTGTTCCATGGTTGAGGTCAGACTATGCTCTTGTACTCCCTCAGGAACAAAGAAAGAGAGAGCAGAAGGCTACAATTGAGTGAGATGAGGCAAAATGTACCACATTCAACCTTTGGCATGCTCAGAGGGAAAGGCTCCAGTCTGAGACTTCACAGAGTTACTTTGCAAATAATACCAGTCTTTGATGAAGTAAAGTTGGGCTCAGAAAAGATAACTTCTCTATGCACTGTCCATTATCATCTTTCCTCTTGCCTCCTCAAGTTTTCCATAGACAAAAGACTGGCAGTGGATTAGGAGGTGGCTGCTCTGAGTGCAAGATGTGTTATGGCCTTTCCCACACTGCCAGTTCATTGGAGTAAATCATCATATGACAACAGCAGCTTCCATCTGGATGGACTGGGAACCCCCTAGCTAGGTGGCAATGCCAATCACTACTCCATGTTGTTACTCTCCTGGAAAGCCTCAGCTCAGCCCTCTGGTTGGTTGACTTCTTGAATCAGCTAGTCAAATTTTGCTTATCAATGACAAGCATAGTTAGGGTGCAACAACAAAAGAGTCTTGTCTTTACAGACTAAACATGCAAACGTTTCTGGACTAGGATCCATTAAGTGTTAGTGTGGTAGGAGAACAATGGTGCGTCCTTTTTGAACTGGGGTGCGGATTGTACTTTCTCCAGATGTGGTTGGACAGCAACTCACAGCATAATGATGAGGAATGCTGGGAGATGCAGTCCAACAGCATCCAGTGGCCAGCATGATTCCTATCCCCAATGTTTTCTATAACCTGACAGACAGTTAGCACTACAGGCACAAGTCACCACAGGGGAAGCCCCAGTTGAACAGGTTGCCTTCCTGACTCCTGATAGCAACCAGGGACCCTCTGTTGGCCCATATTTTGAATACAACTCAAAATACAGTCCAAGTAAAATAGGTGAATGAAAGCAGGTCACTGCTTTCCAGGAACTCACCTTTCACCTCGAGGATCTCTTACCTTCTGTTCATTCTGACTGAACCTTTTTATGCTTTTTGCTCACAAGTCAACACAAGTACATTGTAGTCAGCTAATGAATTCTTCTCATCACTCTCATGGATTGATTTCAAGGATCAGTTCTGGCTAAGACCCAAAGACAGATGCCCAGCTCCTCTCATCTCTTCTGTTGCAACTGCCCCCACTTCCAAGTCCAAATATCTCGACCATCTGGTCGCACATGAGCTTGAGCAGCTCATCCCTTCTTAGGATCAGCATAGGTCAGAGCAATATTACCAGAAATAGAGGCCCCCATAAAGGGTCAATCCTGGGTTCTGCTAGGTTTTTATTCCATTTCCCAAACTACAGAAGCCTTCCAAATATGCAAGGATCTAACTTCAATTCCATTAAAAATCCAATGGATCAATTGCTAGCTTCTAACTTGCTGTACTGCACACTTACTTGAAATGATAAAATCATAGAGTTGGAAGAGACCATAAGGGCCCTCCAGTCCAACTCCCTGTCATGCTTATTGTGGATTGATTTGTACAGTTATGCTGTGCACTGGTTACCCAGAGACACTATCTTTACATTTCCTTATAAATATTGGAATACACTGATTGGAGGAGACACAGAATGATTGAAAATTAAAGTAATGGCATTAAAGTCTCAGAAACTACTGGGCAAAAGAGAAAAATGCAGATAAAAATTCAGTGCAAGAAATGAACAATTAAACATATTGAAATATTTTAAAGTTATCAGTATGTAACATTATCCTCTAATTAGTGATTGCATTCAAGAAAGAGACCATGGCATCATTTTAGCATTTGAACTAAAATGGCTTCCAGACAAAGCTTTTATTGTGTAACTGTAGTGTTCCACTCACAGAACTATACAAGGGTCTTGTCATGGTCCCACTTGTTCTTGTTGTGTGACTCTAAGTCATTTTTTTTGGACACATAGCGACTCTTGGGTGAACCTATCAGGCTTTTCTTGGCAGGTTTCTTCAGAGGGGGTCTGCCATTGCCATCCTCTGAGGCTGAGAATATGTAATTTGCCCAAGCTCACCTAATGAGTTTTTATGCCCAAGAGGGGATTAAAACCCTTATCTCCCAGCATCATAGCCCAATATTCAAACCACTACACCACACTGGTCCTCTACATCTTCCTTTTTTTTTTTTCCTTAAAAAAAATGTTAGGGAGAAACCAAGATGGGAGGCCTGAATAATGTCTTTTCACACTTAACACCAAAGATGCTTCATATGGGAGTATTCTGAATAGACAATTAGAAAAAGAGTCCTTCAGTGCAGTTGTTAAGAAAATTTGCAGATGAATCAGGGGCATCACTGGTGTGTGTGTGTGTGTGTGTGAGGTGGGGTTCAGACTGGGTGACATATCAGTGGGGGGGGGGGTTGTCACCTGGTGCACTGGTGGGAAGGAGCTGGAAAGTGAGTCTCCTTCCTCTCCCACTTGCCCAGCAGTTCTCCAGATGTGGTAAGGTTGTGGAGTGGAAGCAGCAGCAGCAGCTCAATCCCACCAGTGGTTGCTAGTGGGACTGGGCTGCTTTCTGGGTCTGGTTGCTCTGTTGGTAAAGAGAGTTGCCTCCCTCTCCCACCCACCCAGTAGCTCTGCCAGACCTGGAAAAGGCTGTTGAAGAGAGCAGGGGGTTATTAATAAAAATGTTTCACATCAGGTGCCTAAAAATACTAGGTAAACCACTGAGAAGAACAAAGGATGGCTGAGCTCTTTGTGATATTTATCTTTGTAATATTTTGTATGCCTTTTGTTCTTCTGCTTGTTGTCTTCTTGCATTTTTATGCTTTCCTTAGCTTGCGGTTCCTTTGGCCTCTAGTGTGAGGTGCTTAAAATTTGCTAGCTAGCTGACTGTAGCAATTACTGATTTACAGTCATTGTAGTTAAGGTACATATGTCAGACTTTCTTGCTGTTCAGCCCTCCCTGTGATATAAAAGTGACTAAAGGATAGGTTGATAAGAAACTTATCTTTCTTAAAGGCAGTGGTCTTGTTGACTCTGCTTGTAAAGCAAATAATAATTTTTTTAAAAGAAGGAAGGCAAGGGATTACATTATGACAATTGCAATGTAAACTGAATAACTACAGTTGGATGGGAAATAAAATTGCAGCTGCATTCTCTGTGCATTTAGGCTCCAGCTCTATACTGAAAATCAGCCATGTAGGACATGGTAGGACCTGATAGAAACCTTGCAACACAAGATAGCCTATATCAGGTATCCTCTTTCTCTAGTGCTATCTCATTGGCAAAACAGAAATACCATATATCATTCCTTCGTGCTAATGCATGGCACACCCCTCATCTCTTATCTACCTTTGATTCTCTTCTAAAGCCCTCCCTTTCATCTCTCCCTCCATCTCATTCTCTGTTGATGATTTTGTTACCTTCTTTCATACTAAAATAGAAACTGTCTCTTCTGATCCTGATGCTCTTATGTCTGTTTCTTCTATGCTTTCTACCCCCTGTCTTGTTAGATGAATTATCCAAGATGATGATGCCTTTGAATCCTTCTACCTGTTCCTGTTGCTTCTCGCTTCTTAGTAATTGCTGCACCAGCCATCCTGCCTTCTCCTCTCCATATCACTGTTAATAACATTTCCATTTATCCTAGGAAGGCAGCACATACTTGGCTTCATTTTTTACTGTTCTTTGTCTTTTGTTCCTCACATTGAGGCTGTAGCAGTCATGCTGCTTTTTTCTTTATAATATTGCCAGAATAGGACCTTTTCTTTCTGTTTCCTCTGCTAAGACTTTAGTTCATGCCTTGGTCATTTCCCGCCTTCATTATTGTAATCATCTTTTGATTGGGCTTCCATAATCTCGCCATAGTCCTCTGGTTTCCATTAAACATTCTGCTGCTAAGACTGTCTCTTTGGTTTGCCATTCTGATCATGTTACCCCACTTTTAATAGCTCTTCATTGGTTCAGGATTCAGCATATACTTCTTGTTTTAACTTTCAAAGCCCAGCATGATCTACGATAATTCTCCCCATCTTTCAGCTCTGATTTAGATTTGCATTCTAGGAATTCTAGGCTTTCCCACCCAACCAAGGATTCTCTTTCTTGTCTTGGCTTCATCTTTTTCATTCACGTCTCCACAAATATGGAATTGCCTCTCTGAACATTTGTGGACTGCTCCTTCCTTCATTACTTTTAAATTAAGTTAAAAACGTTATTGTTTTCCAAAGCTTTTGGAATGTTAGTTTAATGTTGTTTTATAATCTTGTATATTTTGATTACTTGTCAGTTTATTTTATATTATAATGTTGTTGGTTTTTTTAAAATATATTTTTATCTGGATAATTAACTGTATGCCTGTATTGTTTAGTTTTGTATTTGTATCAGTCCTTCCCTTCCCTGTATGCGTATTTTAGATTGTGAGCTTTTGGCAGGGCTCACTAATTTTGCTTGTTTTATATGTAAAGCACATGCACATTGATGGTGCTATATAAATAAATGATGGTGGTGGTGATGATAGCGATGACCATGATATCACCAGATATGCTTACCAGGTAGTCAGACATACCAGTAAAATGGATGAAATGTGGAGGAGTTGTGGATGAGATGTGTGGAACACAGAAAATAATAAATATGTGCCATATTCTATACCCTTTCTGTTAATTGCTACACTGCAACCATTGACATTAGTATGAGGAGGTCCTTAGTATTAGGAGGGAGGCAGCTTGCATTTCAAGAGGAGCATCTCTTTTTGTCTTGCTAATGGGACTAATTGTTTTATTTCCTGGAGTACCCATATGGCCAGGATGAGGAGGTGCCTTCCGGTTCCGGCATGAATATCTCTCCAATACTACCTGAACTGAAAACAGCCACATCTGGACAAAATGCAAGCTTTTGACTAGTATTGTCATATTTTCCCCCTCTGGTATGATTTTAAATATTTTTGTCTCATGAACAAGCCAGAGGAGCTTTAAAAGCTTGCAATATGTATTTTGTTCATTTTGGTTGGCCCAATAAAGGCATCACCGTTTTGTGGATTTTGTTATTTTACATTGACATTAGCAGGTACTTAAATGATTTGGGGTGCTGACTCTTATAGATTATTTGCATAAAATTTGCATAAATACATAATTTGCATAAGATGTATAGGCATGCATGGAAATTCTTAATTACTATGATTTCCATTGTACAGATGGTAAGACCATTAATTTCCCACCCAAGTAACCCTAATTAATGTTAAAATAAATTTGGACCCCCATCCCCAGAATATCCAGGTAGTTAATTCACTAATTACTTGCCAATTTATTTCCAAATCAGATCTGGCTCCAAAATAAATTTGTCCTTGCTTACAGCATTAAATAAGCATCACATCAGTACCTCCTGAAATGCAGTTCAAAATAAATAAAGTACAGACAGTGCTTCCATTTGAGTGGGAAGATGATAGTATGGAGAGATGAAATGAGGTGACAAGTGGTTGCCCCCACTTTTTTTTTTAATTTACTAAGCCAGAGGGAAGCTGGCAGCTGAGCTGCTGATCCTCTTCCTGCACCCCACATGCTGTGTGAACTGAAGCTGCAAATGGTCTTGGTAACAGAAAGAATGCTATTTCTTGCTTTTCCAGGGATATTACATAGAGAAAAATGATTATTAGAACACAGTGCATGGAACACAACAGCTGCTCAGTTGCCCACTTGCCTCTGCTTGAGAATTTAAAAGCAAAGAAAAAAAGACTTGATGACCAGTACTACTGCCTCCATCAGAGCAGCTGCCAGCAGATCCAGGTCCAACCCAAAAGACTCAGACATACCATAACAAAATCCCTGGGTGCAACAAAACTCCAGACCTGACCCTAAAACACACACACACACACACTGTCCTGTTGATTTAAATGCCTGTGTGTACAAGTTGTATATGTCAAATAGCAA
>NC_056523.1:159445871-159455882 GCF_019175285.1 Sceloporus undulatus
GGCCGAAAGATGACAGTTATGGAGGGAGGGCACTCTGTCTTCAGGCCAGCCCCTGATGAAAATCAGTATCTGTCCATTTCATGTATGTACATATGTGTATGTATGAAATTCCAGTTATATATACTGTAGTAGTTGTTTTTATGTGTGTGCTCTGCCAAAGACTTGGGATATCTCTAGATGTTCCAAAGTATTTCCCACTTGTTACTGGCCTGGCTTTGTTGTTCAGGTCTCATTATCAGTTTTATCAAAGGACCAGATAAATATACTGACTGTAGGAAGTACATGTGTATCTGACTCTTCTCCCATCATGAGACTCAGATCAGCCTACACAGGATTACTGTCTCAGTATCCCCCATGCAGACGCTGACCAGAGCCAAACTTCAGTTGATGGCTGTGCCATGGGGCACTCAGATCTTACTCTGGAATCTGCTGTTTCCTAAGTCACTTCTGAACGTGTCTTGTCAAGAAGTGTTTGAAGCAAAAAATGAAAAAATAAGGAAAGAGCATGCATATTACAACCTCTGTACCTTTTGCACTTAATTCCTTATTGTTCTTACTGCTTGCAGTCCCACACCACACCACCGACCCACCCATATAGGTCAGCATACCATTTAATGTATCTGATTAAGTAGTCTGCAAGCCATAAAAACTTATGCCAAAATTAATGTGTTTGTCTCAACAATGTCATACAATTCTTTGGTTGTTTTTGCTACAACAATATGGCTATCACACTGAAAATGATCTGAATTATTATTCCCAATTAATAGTGTATCCACACTGCACAATTAAAACAGGTTGAATCCAGCCTAACTGCTATGTTTACTTCATTTGAAATCCTGGGATTTGTAGGTTGTTGAAGCATGTAGAATTCTGTGCTAGAGAGCTCTGGTCCAGTTCTCCACACAAGAACACTAGAATTATCTAGGGGGGGGAAATTCAAAGTAGATCACCAAACTATCGGTCCAAGATTTCCATATAAAGGAACTCTGACAGTTTAAGTGGAATCAAACTGTTATTATTGTGCAATGTGGTTACACCAAACAACATCCACCCAGAATGTCTCTCCCTTCAAAACTTTAATTCTTCTTTCAGTAGCATCACTAGGGTTGGTGTCAACACAGTTTGATAATTCATGCTGTCACCCTTAGGCCCAGAACCACCAGGCTAATGGTCCCTCAAGAGTAGATCAGGCCGTTATGGAACAGAAGGTCTCTGGTCTACTTGCCACTGATCACTGGTGGACCAGGGCACCTGAAGGGACTGTCTATGCCCTGAGATGTTCCACTCTACCAGCCCTGTTTGTAAGTCCTGAAAAGGTCCAGGAGTCATTCAGCAATGGAAGAAGCTTCCAGGAATTCACTCTGGCTTGCCAATAGCATCTCAGCTGGCCTTCTTGCCAGCTCTGAGAAAGTGGACCAGATGTTTCACAGGACTTTCAGTCTCCAGGAGTCCCGGCCTATCCACGGAGAAGCGCATGAGTACACTGCACACCAGAAGGAAGACACTCCTCTCTGAGGTGGTCTCCACATACCCCACACACTCTTGTCCTCCTCCCAATTGTAGAAAGTCTGCCCAATTAACTGCTGGAAGAATGGATGCATGGGGAACTTCCAGTCAATGCAGCTGTGGGAGTTTCCTATCAGCCCTATTACTTCTACTATTACACTATTACACTGATCAGAGGTAATAAGTTATTTCAACTTTAAACACCCTGCTCTGCATGAACAAAACTGCATGAACTGTGTTGTGTTTTGCAGGCATTAAAGTGTTGTGTGGGCAGGAGCTTATTATAAAATAAACGTGCTGAAGGATGTTTGAGTTAGGCTCTGTGTGCTTGGTGGGCAAATGTCCACAGATTTGCAGGGACTATTCCTAGCCCTTCCCATGTTGCTTTGATGCCACCTATTCTGTCCTTATGCTCTAAATTCTACCACATAGACTCTAATCATATATGGAGCAAGAAATCCCAGAGGTGAAAGCAGTGTATAGAAATGGACAGGCACTAGGGACCACATTTCAAATATATGATGGTTCATGGTGCGCACCAAAGAATTCCAGAAGAAAATCAGCATGTGTTATATATCGCAATGCCTTTGGCAGCTTAGATCATGAAAAGATATAGAATGCTCTTAAAGACATGGGAGTGCTACTACATTCCTGATGAGGAATCTGTACTTAGGACAAACAGCTACTTTAGAATAGTATATGGAGAAACAGAACGGTTTCCCAATTGGCAAAGGGGAAAAGCAAGGTTGCATTCTGTCATCCAACTTGTTCAGTTTATATGAGGAAAATCATACAAAGAGCAGGTTTAGACTCAGAAGAAGGAGGAATGAAGACAGAAAGAAGCAACATCAGCAATCTAAAATGTGCATATGACACCATCCTACTAGCAGAAAACATGATAGACTTGGAACAAGCAAAGTAAAAGAAGAAAGAAAGTAAAGTAAAAGAAGAAAGTGCCACAGCACGCTTAATGCTGAACACAAAGAAAACAAAAATAACCTTGTTAATCTAAATGAATATAAATCTCCAGGACCAGATGAACTACATCCAAGGGTATTAAAAGAACTGGCAAATGTAATATTGGAACCATTGGCAATAATCTTTGAGAACTCCTGGAAAACAGGAGAAATGTCAGCAGATTGGAGGAGGACAAACATTGTCCCCATCTTCAAAAAGGGAAAAAGGAGGATCCCAACAATTATCGCCCCAGTTAGTCAGATATCAATACCAGGAAAGATTCTGAAGCAGATCTTTAAACAGAGAGTCTGTGAACATTTAGAAGCAATTCCATAATCACAAAAAGTCAGCATGGATTTCACAGAAACAAGGCATGCCAGACTAATCTGATTTCTTTTTTTGATATAATTACCAGCTTGATAGATGGAGGGAATGCCATACATATAGTATATCTTGATATCAGTAAGGACTTTGACAAGGTTCCCCATGACATTCTTGCAAACAAGCTGGTAAATGTGGGCTAGACAAGGTAACTGTTACGTGGATTTGTAATTGGTTGACTGGCCGAACCCAAAGGGTGCTCAACAATGGCTCCTTTTCATCCTGGAGAGAAGTGACCAGTGGGGTCCCACAGGATTCTGTCCTGGGCCCAGTGCTATTCAACATCTTTATCATTGACCTGGATGACAGAATTGGGAGCATACTTATCAAATTTGCAGATGACACCAAATTAGGAGGAATAGCTAATACCCCTGAGGACAGGATCAAGATTCAGAATCACCTTAATAGATTAGAAAGCTGGGCCAAAGCTAACAAAATGAAATTCAACACAGAGAAATGTAAGGTACTGCACTTAGAGCAGAAAAATATAATGCACAGATATAGGATGGGGGACACCTGGCTGAACAAGACTACATGTGAAAGGTATCTGGGAGTCCAAGTAGACCACAAATTGAACATGTGCTGACAGTGCAATGTGGCAGCAAAAAAGGCTAATGCAATTTTAGGCTGCATCAATAGAAGTATAGTGTCTAGATCAAGAGAAGTAATAGTGCCACTCCATTCTGCTTTGGTCAGGCCCCACCTGGAATACTGTGTCCAGTTCTGGGCACCACAATGTTGAGAAACTGGAGCGTATCCAAAGGAGTGCGACTAAAATGGTGAAACGTCTTGAAACCATGTCCTATGAGGAACGACTTAGGGAGCTGGGGATGTTCAGTCTGGAGAAGAGAAGGTTAAGAGGTGATATGATAGCCCTGTCATATTGAGGAGAGAGCATGCTTGTTTTCTGCTGCTCCAGAGACTAGGATCTGGAGCAATGGATGCAAGCTACAGGAAAAGAGATTCCACCTCAACATTAGGAGGAACTTCCTGACAGTCAGGGCTGTTAGACAGTGGAATACACTCCCTTGAGTGTAGTGGAGTCTCCTTCCCTGGAGGCCGTTGGGGATGCTTTGACCAAGAGTTCCTGCATGGCAGGGGGTTGGACTGGATAGCCCTTGTAGTCTCTTCCAACTCTATGATTCTATGATTCTAATAGCCACGGACAATCTAGAGAAATTCAACCTAGATAATGAGGAAATTGAAATAGTTAAAGATTTCTCAAAGCTTGGATCAAATATTGAGCGGAATGGAGACTGCAGTCAACAAATAAGAAGAAGACTAGGAATGGGAAGAATTAAATGAGCTCCTAAAGTGTAAACATATACAGTGGGCCTATGGTATCTGCTAGGGTTTGGTTCCAGAACTCCTCCTGGATACCAAAATCCAGGGATGCTCAAGTCCCACTATATAATAGTGGCATAGTAAAATGGTGTCCTTTATATAAAATGGCAAAATCAAGGTTTACTTTTTGGAACTTATATATTTTAAAAACATTTTCAAGTTCTGGGTGCTCAAATCTGTAGATAAAGAATCCATGGGGATACAGAGGCTGACTGTACAACTGAGCACTAAAGTTAGAATCATACAAGCCATTTGAGTCCTCATTTCCATGTATGCATGTGAGGGCTGGACAGTGAAGAAAACAGATAAGAGGAAAATCAACTAATTTGAAATGTGGTGCTGAAGACGAGTGCTGAGGATACAGTGGGAAGCCAAAAAGTCAAACAAATGCGTCTTAGAACAGATCAATCCTAAACCCTCCCTGGAAACCAAGATGACAAAGCTGAAGCTGTTGTATTTTGGCCACATCAGGAGAAGACATGACTCGTTGGAAAAGACAATAGTGCTAGGAAAGGTAGAAAGTAGAAGAAAGAAAGGAAGACAGCGCACCTGATGGCTAGACTCAACCGGGGAGGTCATGGGCCTGAATCTGGAGGACAGACAATCTTGGAGCTGTCTCATCCACAGTGTTGACTCAAAGGCAGTTAACAACAACAAACTCTGTCCTTAGCATTGCCAGACATTGTGTGAATTATATTGGTGGCACCAAGTGGCCCTTTCTTCTGCAATCCTACCTAACTTAACAGACCTTTCTCCAGCAATTAATGCTAAAGCAGTTGGCATCTGGGGCAGGAGGGCAGAAGGTTGTTGCTAGTTGTAGAATTAAAGGCTCTGATGCAGCAGAAAGATCAATAGGATAGTCCCAGGAGGAGGCCTCTGCCAGCTTTGGAATAAAATCAATGCCTTTGCATCCTCGGGCGTAGAAGCCTCTGAGATACTTGCAGCCTAATTAAGTATGTAAGATACTCACGTGCTGCTAGGCAACGAGCTATTTGGTTGCTAGGAGATGGAACAGGAATCCTGGTGGCCTTTGGTATTCCTGTTTCACCTTGCAAGCCATAGAGCGATGCCTTCAGGATAATTGTGCAGCCTTGAATGTACAGTTTGTGTACAACGGCAGGGACTGAGAGAGAAGGGAAAAGAAGAAGGAAGCTGAAGGGTCTCCAGACTCTTCCTCCTCTTCCTTCACCCACCACAAAGGCATTGATTTTATTATTACATTCCACATTACTTTTAAGGCTCTTTCCAGGAAAGGGCCTTTGCCATCTTCAGTCCCCCAATACCCCCTTTCTTTTTCTGAAGAATAAAGGAGGAGGAGGAGGAAGGGAACTAGAGCAGTCATCCAAAATGCTGATGGTGCATTTTATGGTTCAGCCTGGCATTTCAAGTGCAACTCTCCCCCACCGCCCCAGGACTGGGATGGAAAAAAATGTGCTGTATGTGCTGAGTCTCATTTTTTTTAAGGATGGATGTGAATATGAGCAGGATGATATCATCATCATGCCACCTTTCTCCCAAACTTGGGGCTCAAGGTAGCTTACAGTTTAAAAAAGAACAATACACCTAAAATCATACAAAAAGTTTAAATCAATCAATTAAACTAGTCAGGGTACCAAAACAACTCAAACCTACATTTAAAAGGACAAAATTGCTATTAAACAGTTCTAAAAGCTATTTAAAACAGTTCAGTTTAAAACAATGCAGCAGCCTTAGCCAGCTCTTTATAAACTATTTTACAATTGTGTCAGAATAAACAGCGTTTTGACTGCCAGTGGAAAGGAGGTGCCATTCTGGCCCCCTCAAAAGGGAACTCCTATGAGTCATTTTATGATGGTAAGGGTTGTATTTTACTAAAATTTATCACACTGTAGTAGAAGCACAAAATCTGGCCTGAATGTATGGGTTGGTCAGTCTTAATCAGAAGAGGACTACAGGACTAACTCCAATTTTACCTCAGAAGGTAGCGGTACTGTTTTTATAAAATGACCAGTTGTCTGGTGAATGGACTCATAATAATATGTTATGGAAAGGAAAAATGGAAGTGAGAAATAAAGTAGGTAATCCTTCTGAAACATTAAATATAACAGCTGGAATACAATGTGGAATATTGTTTCATATTCTACGGATTTGTTTTGTCCTGTTTCATTAATGCACTGCATCTGATACCTAACCACCTACAGAGGTTATCAGTGGAGTCTATTTCTGTTATCATTAGGAGTGTGGTTGGTGGTAAGGCAGGACCCAGCCTTGGAAATAACATATACCTATAATTTGCCACTTTTTAAAAAGGTTGTAGCAAAGTTACATTTGATCAGTTACATAACCAGTGGGGGGGGGGGGCAATATTATAAATGGGAGATTGTACTTAGTAACATTTTCTTCTTCAGTTACACATTAAGAGCATTTTAAAAGTCATTTTAAGCAAATGTTTCAAGTTATATGATACACTGCTATCGATCCTAAAAGTTTTTTTTTAAAGTAATAAATAAGATAAAAACTGACATACCTAGTGAGCTTTATGCATCAGGAGAATCAGAACACAGACCTCCCATTCTAAACACTAATGATTACATCTCTAGTTATTTGTCCTATCTCTGAACTTGGATCTTCTGCCATTATCCAGTCCTGTCTGAACAATTTTGCATGCAATACATATTGCAAAGGTTATAGCTAGAATCACAGAGTTGAAAGGGGCCTGGATCCCTTGCCTTGATTTCTGCTGCTATATGGAAGTGCACACTTCTCTTTTATATATACACACTCCTTTTTTCCTTTACACTTCTTTCTTGAGTTTGTGGTGCAGCCACATTGGTTTTTTCAGATATTTACCATTTTTCTTCTTCCATGGGATTTTTTATGATTGTGCTTTTTTGCAACTCCTTCTTCAAGAACTCCCACCCTTATTGGGTGTCTTTTTCCTTTATCACATCTAGCCATGAGATTCCACTCAGTAATTCCCTGAACATGTTAAAATGAGTTTTCTTGAGATCTAAGGTCTATGCTTGACTAAACTTTTTTTTTGCCTTGTCCCACAATGTGAATTCAAGCATTTGTTAGCATACCCTACACCCCTTCTGCTAGATATGGGGTTTCATAATTAATATCTATCATGGAACGTGTGTGAAGGCTACAATGACCTGATATATGTGTTGGGGTCATGTTGAGACTAGAATTGTACAAGTGTGGAGGTCACACTGACCGAGAACATATGAGATCTAGATAGAACAAATGATGGGTTTTGCTAAACATATTCCTCCCACCTGTCTCCTTTGCATTTTCTCCTGAAGTAAAAACTGAAAAAGCAGTTGCTAAAACATTCAGAGACTATACCCTGCCCCTTTCTTTGATCCTGTTCTATTTTCCTTCTTGCTTAATCACAAAAGTGAATGGTCTCAGATCTCATTGATGCATTAACACTTTGGTGCCAAAACCATCAAAACTTTCTGAACTCTTTTGTCCGCCTCCTTGGGAAAGGCCATCAAAGTTTTTGTTACACCGTTTGGTAATGCAGGACATATTGCTAGGCCAGGAAATTGGATATAAAAACCCACTCAGGCCTAGCCATGTTGTTCACTTCTCCTAGTGCACCCTTAGATGCTGTCTGAGATCTTCTGCATTTTCCTATGGACCTCTCTTCAGGACTGGTAAACCCCTCTAAATCCTGATCTCTCACTATCCAACATTTCACACATTTCTTTCTGTTAGACTTTCATGAGTCTTAAAGTTGGGTGTTTCCTTGCACCTTTGAAAATAATAATAAAAATACCTTATTTATGTAAACTGGAATTTACAGGTGTAAAGATCCCTAAAATTACCCAACTCTCACAAGCCTCCTTTTGAGCTAATACTGTAATTCTCCCAACATTCAAAGGAGATACTAATATGACACTGCAGGTGGGGAGGCCAGGTCCTCCCACTTTTTTTGGTAACACAATACCTGGTGACTTACTTGCAAAGTCTCAACTACTTTACTTTGATTCCAGTGATCACTTCCTCCCTATTTGTCAAGTCCAGGTTTATTGAGCCCCTTGTTCCTCCCTTTATCTTTTGATATAAGATTATCTGCAAGGCAAATCAGGAATTTATTGAAGAGTCTGTGCTTAGCAGAATTTGGAGTTTATCAAAGGGGACGGGAGGCTCAAAATTTCAAGAGAGAAGATAGCGAGGTCAGTGTGAAAATTCATGCAATTACGTGATTACTTATCACACCTTAAATTCGCTGTAACAGCCTCCCCGAACACGACCCAAATTTTCTGCGAAGTAAGCCATCACATCAGTGGGTTAATTGCAAATTGGCAGCCTTGTGCATGCTCAGTGAGACTCCAGATGACTGAAGGATAGCATATTTAGGCGAGTGAGAGAGAGGAACCAAGGAACCCCACAATTTACAAAAGAGGTTGGAGGGGGAGTGGGAAGAATGGGTGAAAGAACATGCTCTATTCACGTTAAAACGAGCATAAATTCACTCTTGTCACGTTAAAACATGAATATAACGGTTATGCAATAGCTCCCAGTCCATGCTTCTTAATTAGCAGGCAGCAGCCCCCCCTCAGCAATGCTGAAGGACAAGCAGAAGCAAAATTGAAGTGGAATTACAGCATGGCTTCATGGAAACTCCCCCTTCCAGATTGGGGGGAGGGAAACAGGACCAAAGGAGACATGCACATCACACTAAACAACAGCACACTGAATGAGAAATAGGATTTGTGACTTCGCTAGTTCACCGAATTTACTTAACTGTGGATTGACATGTGATTATGTTTGGAGTGCGTTCGGACTGCCAGTGATTGCGTGTGGTAACCTTTCATGCAATAATGTGAATACACATGATTCCGTTCAGGATGACACTGGATTATACTTCCAGTTTCAGTTGTGTGATATCCTCCTTAGTCTCCCAGCTGATATCAGGGTATTTGAAGTTCCTCATAACTACCAATTTTTGCATTTTTAAGATTTCTGGGATTTGTGTCTGAAAAGCATCACTTACCTCCTCTTCTTAATTTGGTGGCCTGCAGTAAACTCCTACCACAATGTTGCATTTATTTATTTCTCCATTTATTTTTACCCAAATGCTCTCACTCTGAACACTGTCATTCAAGTGAATTTGTCTTTGCCACATATTGCTACTCCTCCTCCTGTTCTGCCACATCAATTCTTTCTGAATAGATTATTACCTTCAATTTTAATATTCCAGTTATGGGAGTTATCCCACCAGATCTCCGTTATGGCCATAAAGTAATACAGTATTTACCTTTCTGCACTTGGACTTCAAACTTATTTTGTTTCTTTCCCAAACTTTGTGCATAGGCATATAGACATTTGAAGCTTTGTTTGTTCTCATCTATTTACTGTCAGTGTCAGTTTTCTGTGGATCCCATTCCCTCCCTCAGACAGTCCTCTAGAATTCACATCCTTATGTTGAGAGCTTGCCTTTGGTTGATGTTTGAATTATCATCTCTGGCCTCCAAGAATTTAGCTTAAAGCTCTTTTCATTGGACTTGCCATGATACTACCAAAGACATTCTTAACAGTATTCGTGATGTGCAGCTCATCTGTAGTCAGTAGTCCCCTGTCTAAGAGTGAAGACCATGGTCTCAGAAGCTAAACTCTCCCATCTACATTAGCTACATAGCCAGTTATTGATCTTTAGCATCTTCCTGTCCCTGTGTAGTCCCTGGACTGACAGAATTAATGCCAACTGTGCCTCAAGACTCTTCAGCTTTCTGCCCAAAGCTCCATAGTCAGAGGTGATATCGCCCCCTCCTGCCTCCACGCTGGACCATCGCCGTCGCTGCCGCTGCCAGGACTGCGCCTTCTGCCGGG
>NC_056523.1:159458882-159490434 GCF_019175285.1 Sceloporus undulatus
GACTGCGCCTTCTGCCGGGCGGCCTCCTCCCGGGGTGTCGGAGGTGCGCATCTTTGGGTTCGGCCGGTCAACCAATTACCGCTGGGAGAGATCATCCGGAGACATGGGGCGCGGGGTTATCAGTACGCTGATGACACCCAAATCATTTTCTCTATGTCTCCGACTGATGCAGTGACTGGGGATGGCGTCTCTCCTCTCGTGGCCTGTCTAGAGTCAGTAATGGGCTGGATGAGGGAAAACCGACTCAAATTGAATCCAGAGAAAATGGAGGTACTAGTGATAGGTTCTCCTGGTCCAGGAATGGCGGTGGTTCCACCTGTCCTGAACGGGGTCACGCTCCCTGTGAAGGACTCCGTGCGCAGTCTGGGGGTGCTTCTTGACTCGTCGCTTCACCTGACAGCTCAGGTGAATGCAACGGTCAAGAGCACCTGTTATCAGCTTCGGCTGATCCGCCAGCTGCGCCCATACCTGGCCCAGAGGGACCTAGAAACGGTTGTACATGCTCTGGTAACTTCGAGACTGGATTTCTGCAATGTACTCTACATGGGGCAACCCTTATACCAAACTCGGAAGCTACAAATGGTGCAGAATATGGCAGCCCGGCTGGTCACTGGCGCTCCCAGGACCAGCCATATAACACCGGTTTTAAAAGATCTCCATTGGCTGCCCATTCGCTTCCGAGCTCAATATAAGGTGTTGGTTATTACCTATAAAGCCCTAAATGGCTTGGGCCCAGGATACCTAAAGGACCGCCTCTCCCCGTACATTCCGCCTCGCACCCTCAGAACGTCTGGGCAGCAGCTACTGAAGGTGCCTGGGGCTAGGTTAACCTCCACCACGCGGAGGACATTTTCCACGGCTGCCCCAGCCGTTTGGAATACGCTGCCCATTGAGCTCCGCTCCTCTACCACCCTGGCCCAATTCAGGAAGGACTTAAAAACCTTCCTGTTTCAACAGGCATTCCCCGATTAAATATCCTGTGGGCCTCCCTCCTCTTCCGTGGCCAAGAGGTTGGGCTATGGGGCTTTTTCTCCTGTTATTTTCTTGATGTATTGATGTATTTGTATGGTTTTAATTTTTTGTATTGATAATATGGATTGTGTGTGTTTTTAATTGTTTTGTAAGCCGCCCTGATCGTTGGAAGGGCGGGGTATAAATAAAAATTTTATTTATTTATTAAAGGTGTTCTTGGCCACGTTGCTGGTGCCCACATAGTATCCAAGGTCATCCAGAGATGGCAATTATTTTATGCCTTTGAGCCAGTGGTCAACATTCCTACTCACTATGTTTCCTTTATTGTGCTCAGTTCTTCCATATTTATTGCTCCTATTTACTTCTATAGAGATGGGGAATGAATATTCTTTTTAAAAAGCATAAAATGCATTGAGCTGATCCTTGTCACCTATGGGAAAGTGAGCTTTTTAGATGGAATCTGGGGCCCACTTCATACATTATACAGAAGTAAACCGAAGGTCCCTTTACACTGTACAATTGTAGCACAATTATTCCAATTTAACTGGCATGGCTCTATCCTATGGAATCCTGGTATTTGGAGTTTAGGGAGGGTTAGTTAAAATTCTCTGCCATATAACTTCTGTATGGCCTCACCATAGAGATTCCAAGATTCCTCAGGATGCATCCATAGCATCTGAACTAGAATCATAATGCTATAATTGTTAGGAAATGACATGCATGTGACCACAAGATAGAGCTGTAGTGGAACCTATTACAGTTCCAGTGGCAGTTGACACTTGAATTATGGAATGTTGATGCTGTCAGTCCTTCTGAGAGAGAATGTCAGTTATGACAGTTGGTATTAGAGTAACTGCCTCTCTGTTTTTGTTGTTATGGTTGTTTGGTTGGCAAAGTAACTTATTTATTAAAGCCCTTGTGTAGAGTGAAGGCTTGAAGTGCTCTTGTCGTTATTTCTCAAGCCGGGAACTTAAGGCAGTTTGCAGTGGTGAAGGAATATTTTCCTTCTTGGCCTGAATACCTTTGCAGACATCTCTTCAGATTCCTTCTCCCTGGCATCCTGTCGACGTAGTTCAACTCTGTAGGTGGTCGTGGTGGACACAGCACGTCTTTCCACGCCCTAACAATAATTGTGTAGTGTGAAAGGATCCCTGTTTTCACCACCAGTCGATATTGGCTTCCTGATGAGTGTAGTCATAGAGGAGTGTGGAAGAGTTCAAGTTTCACAGAACTAATAAAATGGTTTAAAGAGAGAAAGGGAAACATACAACATATATAACACCAACTGCATTGTATTCCCCATCACCATGTATGAATGCAAGAGCTGGGCAGTGAAGAAAGCAAATAAGAAGAAAATCTATTCATTTGAGATGTGGTGCTCGAGATGAGTGCCGAGGAGATCATGGAGGCAGTGGTGTCCCACACTGGGGTGTCACCCGATGCAGGGGGACTTTAGGGGTGGAGCCAAAAAGTGAAGGAAGGAGCCCTGGTGGTGCAGTGATTAAATGCCTGTACTGCAGCCACTCACTCACAAATCGCTAGGCTGAGAGTTCAATACCAGCTAAGGGCTCAAGCTGGACTCCAGTTTGCATCCTTCTGAGAGTGCTAAAATGAGTACCCAGCTTGTTGGGGGCAATTAGTTTACACACTGTAAACCACTTAGGCAGTGTTTTAAGTGCACTGATAAGTGATTGCTATTGCCCTCTCCCTCCCTGTCCCACATGGCTTTACTCAGAGGTAAAACCTCATGGGGCAGGGATGGGGGGTGCTGAGTTCTCTCCCTCTCTGAAGCTTGCCATGGCATGCATCAGGGAGGTTGGGGGGGATCGCTGGGTGTCACTAATAAAGTGTTAGTCCTAATAAAGTCATAACCCAACTATAGATATTTTGTCCCTTCAATGACAAGGCCACCCACTTTCAGGATACATTCTGCCACAAGTTTGAGCAAATCAGCTGCCAAGGGGTACAGAATGGCTCTAGGTGCCTTGTGACCTGCTATATGACCTCTGAAATACCATACTGGCCTCTCAGGTGCAGCAGAGGATTCTGACTTTTTCCCATGATGGAAATAAGATGCCAATCTGCTTGTATTTTTATGTGAAATTTTCAAAAGGAATCTACTTAATATCCTTTGCCTCGAGGAGCAAAATGTTGATTTTGGATCATGGATATTTATAGGAGGGAAAAAGAGTAATGTGTGCAATTTCCCTGAGAGAACCTCAGGCTACACATGGTGTGTGAGTATCTTATCCTGGTCTCTCAAAGAAAGAAATACCATGGCCATTTGAACTCAGATCTCCTCACATCTCCAAGGATAAGCAGCTTCCTTTTGTTGGACCTTTGTTTATTGTTGATAGCAACTATGCAGCTTCTTAGCAACTGTTGTCATGACCCTCCCTAGATGCTGTTTCAAGAAGCCAAGTAGAGTGCTAAAAGTCCAAAGAGATATTTTTTAAAATAAAACGACTCTTGAGGAAAGCATGCAGGGACCGTTATTGCCACTCATTTGCCAAAGGCCATGCATGAAACTAACAAGGTAGTTGGGACCACAGCTTGCTTTTGGAAGTTGCATAGCAACCCAGAGTTTAACTTGTGTTTGGGTAACGGACCATGATAAAGAGTGTGAATGGTATCTCCAAACAGACTTGACCCCACCATTCTTTTTGTCTAGAAAACAGACCATTGTTTGGTTTCTGGCAGGTGTTGCTCAGCAGTAACAGTGAGCAGGCGAGTTGGCAAGGGGGTGGGCAGATAGGCATTTTGTGCATTGGGTGTCAAACTGATTGCTGATTGAAACAGGGATTCTTACCAGCTGCAGCAGTGACTGAAAGCCACTGGATATAGGAACTCACTTGATATGTTAATCATGATGCATAGAAAGGGCTTCCACTTCTTGAAAGGGAATCTGGCCTCATTCAGGGCATTTTCCACCTTGAGATGAATGACACACCCAATTCTATATACAGAAGATATCAAGACTGGCAAGTGAATGTTACTTCAAGTGTCACCTAGTGCAAGGGAGAGGATGGTGGCAGCCCAAAGTAACTGTTCAGCCCTTTCCTTCATTGCAGTGATGGTAGTCTCCTTGTGAAGCTGAGAGCTCCTCCTGTGGTGAAGTCAGGAGGAGCGCAGCAGGAGGAGGGTATCACCTCATTTCTAGGGTGTCATATGATGTGGTCCGCATCCCCTACTGATGCCACTGCCTCCACCACACCTGAGCAGAGAGCAGGCCAGCTAAGAGAGCATGGGGGATGCCAGATGGCATTCAGAAGTCTATCTTCAGTGTTTTACTGCCCACTTGTCCACCTACATGAAGTGGTGGCTGCCCTCTATCTAGTGATACAGCTGGTCCTAAGCAAGGTTGAGCCACTGGCCCTGCTCTTTGGAATTAAGTTGTTAAATATCTTTCCTCTCCTTCCTGACAACTACATGTTGGGCCGTGCGGGAAGCTGGCATTGCACAGATATCTATGCGTGTGGCCCTTCACTTGTTATGGAACCCTTCGGGTCAGGGGTCCAGAAGTGATTGCTCTACACGGGCAGGCTTTCCGACTACAGATATCTATAGGTCAATATGTATGTGTCGGGGGTGAGGGAGGTTAGAGTGAGAAAGCCATCCACCCTTGAGAGTGCCATCTTGAGATGATGGCCATTATCTGTCAATGCATGGAGCTTCCTTTGCATGATTAACAGGCCAAGGAAATTAGACTCTACACTATATGGTCTGGGCATGGTTCCTAGTAGGAGCCAGTGACTGGCAGTGATGTGTCATGGGTCCATTGCACACTGTGGACTCTTCTGGCCTCTTTGTGCACCAGCACTTGACAACACAACCCTCTAGGGCTCCCTAGTGTCCGCTTAGAGTCCATTATCCAAGTGGGATAAATAAATCTATTCTGTCCTATGTTTTTTTTAAGCCTTTATCTATGAGTTGACATTTTACATTTTCCACAGTGCCCCAGAGGGCTGAATATCTGGGGTAGGGGTCGGGAATGTGATGTTGCTGGCTGCATGCAACCTTCAAGCTGGAACCCTCTGCCACTCCAGACCAAAAAGAAAAATGATACATGCAACTGATTCATATCTTTAAAAACACCAGGCCAGAAAGATTAACCATGTATTACCACAATTAAAACATCAGCTCAAGTCAGAATATATTTCCCCTCTCACACATACAAACACTAACTTCACAGGATTCTAAAGTAGAATTTCCTTCTCACTAAGCACGGTGTAGTGGTTTGGGTGTTGGACTACAACTTTGGAGACCATGGTCCAAGTCCCTGCTCATCCATGGAAATCCACTAGGTGATCTTGGGCAAGTCACAATCTCTCAGCCTCAAAGAAAGGCAAAGGGAAATTCCTTTGAACAAGCCTTCTCAAGAAAACCTGTGATAGGTTAATAGGGTTAGCATAAGTCAGAAATGACTTGAAGGCACAGAAGAAGAAGAAGGGTGCTGCATCTGCTCCCTTTAACATTCATTACATCATTAATATTCATCACCATTTAGGACAGTGAACTTTAGATGCCAAGTAAGATCCATTCAGTGAACTCCAGCTGTGTTCTTTCAAATGCTTTGCACAGTTGCTTCTCTTTTGCATTTTTTAGAAATGGTTGACATCTCTTATTTTTCGGTCAAGAAGACAGTGCCTGACTCCACAAAATGAAACCACATGGTGGCTAATAAGAGAGCAGGAAAGAGTTTAAACTTCAGAACACACTGAGTAGAAATTCCACATTTCCATCTGAGGATGGAGCCTACATTTCAAAATAAATTTAGCCTCCAAGAACTCCAGAATGATAGGAAAAGAACCTCTTTTCATCTCTTACTGTAAACAGTGGCTCCTCTTTGTGCCTCCTTGGGTCCCTATGTAAAACCATGGCTGCTCTTCCAGAAGAATGAACGGGTCTCTCTACTGACTGCTGAGCTCATTAAAACTATCTCAGATAAAGCAGGGGTGGACAATATGTAGCCTGTAAGCCACATGTACCCTTCCCTCCAAAGCTGGTTTTGTGTCCTTGCTAAGGTCCAGGCCACTGAATTTCCCATAATGATGGTGGCAAAACTGCAACTTATTTAATGTGCAAGTAAGGATTGTGCAGGCCACAAAGCTTCAGGAAGTATGTCCTTCCTTAAAAAGCAAAAGATATGTCACATGTCATTATGTTGCATCCTTAAAACAGGCCATTGAAAAAAGTGTACACTATCAACATTGTGCTTACTGATAAAATAGCAAATAGAACAAAGAAGAAAAGAAAGAAAGAAAGAAAGAAAGAAAGAAAGATAGATAGATAGATAGATAGATAGATAGATAATGGCCAAAACTAGTACACTGCTCCATATACCTCTTTTAAAGTTTGGGACAGTTTTCATTTCCCCTACACTAATATATATGCAATGATTACCTTTCCGGTGAGCTCTCAGAGAGCAAGAAGAAATTTGTTCTGTCATGAATTCTACAGCATAAGCAACAATTCAAGCACTTTCTGCTGGAGGAAACCCTGTAGCCTCCTAGGCAGCAGGATTTATTGGGGTGAATTAATGTACAAAAGAAGCAAAATGGCTCAGTATTACCAAATGTTCAAATTACCAAATGCAGAGGGGAGCCACACATTGAACTACTCCACCTGTTCTGCGATGCTATGTTGCTTGGCTGCCCATCTCCCTTTGCAGAAACATGGTTCAGCCACAGCTGCCTGCCTTTACATGCTTCACAGCAGCACTTCCTTCCTCTGTTTCACAGGTCCAGATGTATACCTCTAAGAGCAGTCAGATTTTCCAGCTGTTAGCTCTGTGATGCCAAAATCCTGGTCTCTCATGTATGGATTCCAAACAGATGCAAACAGCTTGCTGGATAATACAGAAATCCCAGCCGTCAGCCAAGATGGGAAGGAAGGGAGGAAAGGAGAAACAGATTTATTTATTTACTTCCTATTCTAATTTTCTCCCAACAGAAAGCCAAAGGTGCCTTATATGGTAGCATAAAACAAAATACAGCTAAAAACAATATATAGTACAGGTGTTTACAAAAATTAAATTGACAATCTTGTTAAGAATTTATTTTAAAACACTTCAAAATTAATCGAGATAAAAGACCAGGCACGTAATTAAAAACAAACAAACAAACAAGCAAACAATTTTCTTCTGCCACAATCCAAACTTGAATGTTTGTCTAAATAAAAAGGTTCTTGCCTTCTGGTGAAAATAGAACAGAGAGGGGGCCAACTGGACCTCGCATAGGAAGGAATTGCATAGTCTGGGGGCAGCCACCAAGCATGTCTTCTTTCATATCCTCAACAATGTGCCTGTGATAGTGGTGAGACTAAGAATCTCAGGATCTGGAAGGCTCATTTGTGGAGATATGCACTGTCAGATAATCTGGACCTAAACAATGTAGGTCTTTCTGAAGGGTCATTCAGACTTTTTTTTAAAGCAGAATGATGCGAATAACCTCATTCACACACTCTGGTTTTGTTATTCACACTATGGAACCACATCCTTGTGCATCTCTGCAAGTCTTGTTACTCGCACATGCCAGCACTTGAATAAACATGGAGTCGATTATGCAAGTGCATTCGAAATGCATTCAAGGCATGCAGAGTTTACTGTAATCCCAGGTCTATTTGCATTGGTTATTCACACTGCCTATGATGCAAATATTTTTTTAAAACTCAGACACCCCCCCTCCCCAGGTTAAGTGGATTTTTGGGCAGGCTTTCCCCACAACTTAATCGGGTGCATTCGGGATGCATGTGAACAATGGAGATTCAACCTGGATTATTTTCACTCTCTAAATAACCTCCATATTCAGCATGTTGAATTGTGCCTGGAACTGTTTCAATAGGGGAATGTTTTGTTCCTTGTAATCATCCCCAACCAGTACTTTGGTGGCTGCATTTTAGACCAGTTAAAGATTTATTTATTTATTTATTTATTGGATTTATATCCTGCCTTTCACCCAAAATGAGACACAGATTGTGGTACCAAGCATACCGGATCTTGTGCAGGAAGAGTAGTAGAGGGTATCCTAGCACAACAAATTCATATTCCCCTTCACTTTATTAACTTGAAACACTCAACATTTTGCTTAACAGTCAGCATTGTAAAAAAAATGCCTGCAAGATGTATTAGAATAAAAACTATAACAAATACAAAATAGAGGCAGGAAAAACTAAATTAGTTAAACCCTATTATCTTACAAATAATAAAATAGTTATTCAGTCTGGCAAAGGCTTCCTAAAAATCCATGACTTTAGAAATCTTGGCTGGATTGCTTTTGTTGTTACAGTACTCACTTGTTACCTGAGAGAGGCAATCTGAATAAATGCAAAAAAGGCAAAGTGCCTTTTTGTGACCATTTTGAGTTGGGAAAAGATCCCAGATTTGCTGTCTGCCTTCAGTGTAAGCAGCAAATAAGCACATTGAAAAGGAAAGAACCACAGTATCAGCTAATGGAGAGAACCAAGTATTCTAGGAAAAAATCAGCATGTGCTTTATAGACTATAGCAAAGCATTTGACTCCATCAATGAAAAACTATGGATGACTCTTAAGGACATGGGCCTGTCACTACATTTGATAGTCCTCATGAGAAATCTGTACTTAGGACAAAAGGCTATGATTAGAACAGAATATGGAGAAACAGAATAGTTCTCAATTGGCAAAGGGGTCAGGCAAGGCTACATTCTATTACTGTATTTATTCAGCTTGTATATAGAAAATATAATACAAAGAGCAGGCTTAGACTTGGATGAAGGAGGAGTAAAGATAGGGGGAGGGAATATCAACCATCTAAGATATGTGGATGATACCATATTACCATCAGAAGACATCACAGAATTGGAACAGTTATTAAGGAAGGTCACAGAAGAAAGCGCAAAGGCAATTTTAATGCTGAACATAAAGAAAACAAAAATAATGAGCACTGAGGACTTTCATACATTCAACCTAGAGAATGAGGAAATTGAAATCAAAATAAAAGATTTCCTGAACCTTGGATCAAACATTGATCAGGAAGGAGACTGAAGTCAAGAGATGACTAGGAACTGCAGTTCACTAACAAAGATGGGAGAGAGTCAGCATGGCATAGTGGTTTGAGTGTCGGGACTGCAACTCTGGAGTCCAGGGTTCGAATCCTAGCTTGGCCATGGAAACCCACTTGGGCGAGTCACACTCTCTTAGACTTAGGGGACGGCAATGACAAACCTCCATTGAACAAATCTTGCCAAGAAAATCCCATGATATGTTCGCCTTCGGGTCACCATGAGTCAGAAACAGCCACAAAACAAGGCGGCATGGCATTATATCCTTAAGATATAGAGCCTTCCCTCCAGTCCATCTGCCTTGGTCCAGGCCTCTGAGGGAAAGATGAACTCCAGAACCTGATCCCCTTCCCCACAACCATTCCCTTATCCTTTTATGTTTTGTCTTCTTAGATTGTAAGCCTGAGGACAGGGAACCATCTAATCAAAAGATTGTATGTACAGTGCTGTGTAAATTTACAGCGCTATATAAATAAAGCTTAATGATAATAATAATAATAATAGGAACGGGAATGACAGCTATGAAAGAACTAGAGAAGACCCTAAGGAGTAAAGATCTACAACTGAGCACTAAAGTTAGAGTCATACAAGCCATTGTATTCCCCATCACCATGTACAGATGCAAAAGCAGATAAGAGGAAAATCAACTAATTTGAAATGTACTGTTGGAGAAGAGTTCTGAGGTTACCATGGACACCCAAAAAGACAAACAAATGAGTCCTTGAACAGATCAAGCTTGAAATTTCCCTAGAAGCCAAGATGATTAAACTGAAGCTGTTGTACTTTGGACACATCATGAGAAAACAAGACTCATTAGAAAAGACAATAATGCTAGAAAAGGTAGAAGATAGTAGAAAGAGAGGAAGACTGTACGTTAGAGGGATAGACTCTAGGGTCAGCATATGAATTTATAGGACCTAAGCAGAGCAATGGAGGATAATAATAATAATAATAATAATAATAATAATAATAATAATAATAATAATAATATGTTTTATTTATAGACCGCTATTCCGCAATGATCATAGCGGTGTACAGTAAAATAGGGGGTCTTGGATATGTATCATCCACAAGGTCGCTGTGAGTTGAAGTCTGCTCAGAAGACACTTGACAACAGCAACAAACCAGCAGTCTTTTGTGGTAGCCAATGGTTTTTTTTCAGAACAGGCAGAAGAAAAGTCCAAATAGCCAAGCAGCTGTGGTAAGATCCATCAGGCTTTAACAAAGGATGATGGCAGAAACAGCTCTCAATTCCCACCCCCAGGGTTAGAAAACCAATTCTGGAAGAGATAGGCAGGTGAGTATGGGGTGAAGAGAACAATGATCACTAATTCAGCCCAGTCCACCAAATGCCTTAAGGAGAATGAGCAGGATTTCACCAGCTAGACATCCAGTAATAAATAAAAATGGATTTCTTTACCCCTTCCTTCCTTACATGCACCACTGAATCTTACCAGCTACAGTAGTTTGTTGTTAGAATAAAGCAAAAAATAACCCTCTCTTCAAGTATTCATCATGATCATTATCATATATCTTGTTAAACTAACAAACTTAGGTGACTTGGTGCTAAGGGACACAGTGCCAGGACAAAAGCAGCATAAAATGAATGGTCAAGAATGAACAGTAAAAAACAGTTTTTAAAATTGCACGTCTGTGCCTTTTTAAAAACAGTATACTTTACAGGCGCATAGCACAAAGCCACTCGAGTTATCTCTATGAAACTGGGCAGAGAGTCTACTGCATCTCAACATTTTATGCTGATGTATGAAATTATTTTTAAAAGTCCAGTCTTTGGGTTTTAATGCAAGTCAAAGGAAAAGGACTGGTAATCCAGGCTTCCAAATATTAATTTTGATTTGGGGTATGGATTGAAATGGACTGGATCTGGATTAATTAAATATGAATCAGATCTAGATCCGAATCACTGAATTGGATTGGGGGGAGCCCTATGGGAAGGCTTTTGCATTTGTTGTAGACTGTTCATGTCACTTCAAGAAAATCTAAAGAGACATCTCCTTAGCTGATCTGTATGCAAGAGCAGCAGGAACTGATGCAGTAGAAAATGGCTGTACAAAAAAAGCTGTAAAATTGCCTTGCTTTTCTGCTTTTTGTTTATGTTCTGGATTACAAAATTAAAAGGAAGAAATTCAGGGATGGATTGTTACTGAGAAGGAAGAAAACAGAATTTTGTGAATGTCTTCAGTGCTTATTATGACTGGTAGGCAGGGTGCCTTTCTGTGCAGCTAATCTATTGGTTTTTAAATTAAGCATTTCTTTCATACCCAGTCAATTATGCAGGACTACGAGACAAATAAGGAAGATGCTGCCAAGGACCTCCCATGAGAGAAACCACGTCTGCAATGGGAGGAAAGCCTCCTGGGACTAAAAAGAGACGTCCCTGTACTGCAGCTGCTTGCTTTGCTTGCTTTGTGTGTGTCCCTGTGCACTGTTTGATCTCAGCAGAAAGAACCAAACCTTTTACATCCTATGAAAAATGCATGGGAGTGACAGATGCAACAGATGGAGTTTGTTCACCCTACTGCTCTGCTGGGAAGGTGAGGCTGTAAGGAGGACCAAACATGTGCAGAGCTTCTAACAAAAAAAAAGGGTGGGGAACCTGCCTAGATATTGAAGCAAGTGTACTCCAGCTCTCATCATTCCAAGCTAGTACAGACAATTATGAAAACTGTAGTCTAGCATCTGGAGGGCCATTGGCTCCTCAGCTCTCAGTTAGAGGAGGTATTCCAGGCATGGAAATCATGTGGTCCTCCAGTGCAATGCCCAGCAACATCAGCTAGCATAACCAATGGTGAGGAATGCTGGGAGTTCCAGTTAGGGGGACCAGAGGTCCCTTTCCCCCCAGATATGTCCTACATTTCAACTTTATGTCTGGGGGTCCAGGATGAATTGCAACACTTCCTCTATTTTGAGCCATAAAACTTGTCCTTGGAGCTTATCACATGGGATGGATCCTGTGCAGAAACTGAATTTAAACTAGAAAAAAAACACAAAAGCTGGTAGATTTTCAAGCAATGTCAAGGGCTAACCCAAACAAAAAGTAGACAAAACCCGCAAAAGCAGGTAGATTTTTCAGATGACGTTTGTATGAAGGAGAAATAAAGTGTCATTAACCTGAATGGAAAGATGCTCAAACTGCTCCTTTTTACAGTACTTTCAGGAACTTCCAAAAGTAAAAAAGAGTAGGTTTTGGTGACTTTCCGTTCGGGTTAATGTCACATTATTTCTCATCTACACAAACTTTTCAATCCAGTTTCTGCTCAGGATTTAAGTAATTTTCCTCCATGTGATAAACTCCATTGATAAACTCTCTTGTGTCATCCCAGCAGGCCAGCAAGAGGTAGCTCAATAGATTTATTACTGCTCTGGCTGCTGCAAAGGGCTTCTTACTTGCACACTGCGGAGAAGACTGTAGCTGACCATGTGGTGATTTTGTTTTGTTTTTTCTGACAGAGATGTAGAAAAAAGGGGGCGATCTGGGTTGTTGAAGCAGATCAGTGGCACCAGGGGTGGGCAAAAGTGTGCAATTTGGGTTGAGGAAGAAACAGAAGGAATGAGAGAGCAAATTGGAAAGCAACAAATGAAAGTAATAATTTAAATATAAGTTCAGTCCAGGGTTGGTTGGTAGTAAAGTACAGCTTTAAGTTTTTGTTTTGCTCAGAACTCTGTAAGTATATTGTAAGCAAATTAGGCATTTTAACAAAGATAAGTCAACCAGAAAAATGTGGCTGAGTACATAACAAAATACAGATTATGTAATATTGCTATAAATCAACCATATTAAATGAGTTTATATTAGTGTTTTTAGCTTTTAATTGGTAATTACCTCACTTTTTCTTGAATGTCCAACATTTTTAGGGGCCTTGCCCTCCTTTGCAATTATGACATCTGGTCACCCTGGTTCCAATCCACAGTCATCTGGAGGACCATACAGTTCCCACCCTTACATAGAGGCTGTTGCTTCAAAGTGGAGGAAGTGAGGCAATACACAGGGGGAGAGAGAGAGAGAGAGAGAGAATTATATTCAAAACATAAACATTAACATATGTGGATGGACAATGTAAAACACTTCACTCTGTACTATGCACATGGATGGTGCTAAATAAAAAATAATTGCTGCTTCTCCTATATACCATATTCTGTTTTTCTGGCTGAGAAACAACTAAAACTAAGTACAAGTGCTGGGGTAAGAGTAGAAAATGTATGGCTCTCCAGATGTTGACTTTCCCTCCCGCCCTCTCTGAGCACAGGGCATGCTGAATGAGCCTGATTGGCATTGGAGTACATCTGGAGCACCATGTGTCTCCCCAGCCCTGTGCTGGGATCATCATCCAACCAAACTGAGTCAGGGAAGGAGGAAACATTTCCTGATCCCAGCTGTACCAAGCAGAGTCTGAGAAGCAAAAGGCCTGTCTGCATTGCAAGAGAGATATGCTGTAACCTTCCCAGAGACCTTGACATAGGTTGAATGGAAATGGTGCCATACCCTCCAGTAACATCTGGCCCAATTAAGAATTCTGACTTTGCCCAAGCAGCTGCCACATAATGCAGAAACCTGTATGAACTTGCTAAGGCAGACTACTTGACTGCAAAACAACCCGGAATAATGTCAATCCATGAATAAATGAGTGTGAGAACATGACTTTGAAGGGTTAGCTTTTAATTTCTCAGCTACTGAATCCTGGAGTGCATGGAGAAGGCCTTCTCACCCCCAAAAAAGAGGTCCCATTCATATGTCCTTCACTGCATCTAATGTTATTTAATAGAATAAAGGAAATATAGACTACTAATCTATTTAATGGATGAGTGAATGTTCATCTTATTTGCAGGGTAATGCATGCATGCATGCATACATACATACATGATGCCCCAAATGATTTTACTTGTGTAAAATCATTATGCATTGAGAATACAGAAGTGTTGGCTTGTTGAATCAACAGGGATGTGGGAATAAGCAGACATGTAAAATCTTCTCTAGGCTCTCAAATAGCAGCTACTACCTCTAGCCAACAAAATGCTTTGCACATGAATTGTGGAACAGAAGGTAGCTGCAAAACAGAGAAGCTGGCACTTTTTCCTCTGTCTTTGCCGTCTTCTTCCTTTTTCCAGGGCCCCACTCTAGTTCAAATTAACATCTCTTTCAGTATTACTTCTAGCTATGATGAGAAGAGCCTGAATTAGGACCAGACAAAGGCACGGTCCATATCATTCCTTAGGAATATACCTGTGGTTGCCAGATTGAAACCTGGAGAGAGGTCCTATAGCAATAGCAGTAGCAAGTAAATTTCTATAAAAACTTATCAGTTAATTAACATTCCCTAAGCTGTTTACAATGTGTACACCAATTGTTCCCAACAAGCTGGGTACTCATGTTACTGGCCTACAAAAGGATGGAGGGCTGAGTAAACCCTAGAGCCCTCCTGGGATTGAACTCATAATCTTGTGGCTGCAGTACTGTACTGGCATTATAACCACTGTGCCACCAGGGCTCCTTACTTTTAGTTCATCAGAGGTTCCTTCTCATGCAACCCAGTAAATAGCAACACCAGATGAAATTCCCAGCTATTAAAGGTATAGGAACCCTCTCCAGTTTTCCCTCTGGCAACCCTACAGGCATGTGCTGTTGATTTTCCTCATAACATCAAAGATAGGAGAGACAGGAATTGCAGGTCACAGTCACTACTTCTGAGTTTATAATTTCAGGGAGTACCGGTCCAGGGGCATCATTAGGGGGTGCAGACTGCACTGGGTATACACCCCAGAAAGGGGTGTAAGCTGGTGGGGCGGTACACCTGATGGGACCAGTGCAGCTGCTGGGCAAGCGAGAAAGGCTGCCCCTTGCCTTTCTCACTTACCCAGAGCCGCACAAGACAACGAATGGGCTTTCCAGAGGCCTCAGCACTACCACCACAGCAGTGGCTACTGCTGTGGGATGGTGCCTTCCATTTAGGGTCTGGCATGGCTATCTGCTCAAGCAGCCATGCAAGACCCTAAATGGGCCATCTGGATGCTTAAGCACCATCCTTTAGTTGTGGCCATTGCTCTCTGTGTGTGTGCGTGTGTGTGCGCGCACGCACGCACGCACGCGCACCTTCTGTTAGGGTCTGGCATAGCTGTTCACCAGACCAATGAGGCATCAGCACTGCCCCACCTTCCCCATCAGCAGTCTGGTTGGGTGGCAGCCAGGGGGACAAGTGAGCAAAGGCAAATGAGCCCACTGGAGTGTTGAGATCATCTGGAGAGGCCCTTCCTTCTGTCCCACCACCCACTCAGGCTCATTTGGTGGGAACAACAGAGAGGGCCTTCTTGGTGGCTGCTCCCAGGCACTGGAACTCCCTCCCTAGAGAGGCCAGAATAGCCCCATCCCTGATCTCCCTTTGGCAGCAGATAAAGACATTCTTGTGCTCTCAGGCCTTTTTTTTCTTTTTCTTTTTCTTTGAATTTGAAATAATATCTTGATTTTAATTACATTATGTGTAACAGTCTACCACAACAAATTATATACATAAACATTATTTTCTTTATAAAGTCCAGAGTTTTACGGTTACATCTATACTACAATAGATAAAATACATTATTACTTTTCTTTAAATAATTACTTGTTTTATCAGTTGTAATATTTTATCTTAAATCTGAGGACTTTCATTTCCATAACTTGTTTACTTTTCTCCATTTCCTCAGAAATCGTTGCTCCATTTTCCCATTCATCACCATCGTTAATTTGTCCATTATAGATAAATCAAATACTTTCATAGTTCATTCTTCAAGTACTGTAAATCCATGCTTCTTTCCTTCCAATGCCTAGTAAATATCAAGTCAGCTGCTGTGAACAAATACAAAATAACACCTTCTTCTTCTTGATTTAATTTTCCTTTTATATCCTCCATAATGTTTAGTGTAAGAATAGTTTAGAGTTCAACTCAAATTCCATTTGCATAATATCCTCCCAGGCCTTTTCAAACTGACAATGGCTGAGATTTAAATGCTGTGGAATTTAAATTTTAAGGTTTGTATTGAGTTTTAACATGTTTAACATGTTGCATTTTAATTTGTAACTGTTTTACCTTTAAAATTGTTTAACTGATTTTCAAATTATATATTTATACATTTTAATGTCTTCATACTGTTTTTATACTATATCATTTTCAAATTTGCTGTTCGCCGCCTTGCTTCCCCATATTGGGAGAAAGGCAGGATGTAAGTAAATAAAATAATAATGATAATAGGGAGGGGCAGGTACCCTTCCTCCTCCGCAACAGGTAACACCAACCACAGTAATGCCACTGGGTGGATCTCCACTTTTACACCTCCATAGTCTGTGCTGCTAACTAATCGACTATCAACAGCCTGATTGTTACTCACAATTCTTCACAATTTAAAAACACTACCCTTGACCAAGGGCAAGGCCCTACAAGCACAGAAAAGGACACTTTTAATCCCTCCAGGTAGAATTTATGTCAAATGAATTTTCAAAATTACGTCCAAATGGACCCCTCCCAGCAACACCCCTCCCAGCCCTCACTTTTGGGCCCCCAGTGGAAACAAATATACAAGTTAATCCTTGTAATTCATCATCCTTTTCAATGCCTTCTGCCAGTTATTGCAAAACATTTTTTTAAAATCCCCAAATGCAGCCCCTTTGCAATCCCAGATCAGTTGTATTTTTCAAATCAGTGTAAACCAACCTTTTCCTAAACTTTGATAAGAGTTCTAGAAATTTTTCTTCTTCGTTTTTATTTAGGTATTTCTAGTGGTACACAGGATCTTGTTGTCTGCAAATGTATTTGCAGCTCTGTATTGCCTCCCCCTTAAAATAAGGGTGCATCAATACTGTAGAAATAATGCACTGTGACACCACTTTAAGTGTGGTAGCTCCATCCTATGGAAACCTGGAGTTTGTAGGTCTTTAAGCCTTCTCTGCCAAAAAGTGCTGGTGCCTCACAAAACTACAAATCCCCGGCTTCTGTAGGATGGAACCATAGCACTTAGTGATGTTTACACTTTCTAGTATAGACGCAACCTAAAGTCACGTTCAACACAGACTAAACATCTATCTGTGCATAGAGAGGTGTCCACTCATTAACATTTTGAACAAGAGAATGGACACCCAGTATCAATTTCACTAAAAATGCTCTGGTTATGTCCTCATCCCAGCTACAAGAAGCTTTGCGGCTGACATTTCAGACCCAGGGTGGGTGTGGAAGAGAAAAGAGGCTTTATTGCTTCAGCTGCAGTGAGGACAGGGTCACTAGCTGTCCTCCTTTTCCAGGACATACCCTCCATTTCAGCCTTCTGTCCAGGAGGAATTGCAAAATGCCCTCCCTTTTGAGCATGACTAAGGGGTTGTTCGGATGAAGAAAAGAATACCAGTAGAATGTGGGTTGAATCTTTGTTGTTTTCATGCATTTCAAATGCACCTGAGTAAATGGGGGGAGGGGTGTTTAACCCCCCCCCCCCCACTTAACCCAATAACCAATCTCAGGTTTCCTCCCCCTCCAAGTTTCCTAAAAGATTTGCATTGTTGTCTGTGTGAATAGCCGATTCAAATAGATCCAGGATAAAACTCTGCATGCTTGAACGTGCTTAATACATCTGCATCATCAGCTCCATTTTTATTCACAGTGCTGACACGTGTGGGCAACAGAACTGGCAGAAATGTGGCTCTGATAAAAAAAATAGTGTGAACAACAAAACTGGAATGTGTGAGATTATTCGCCCAGTCTCGTTAACAAAAACAACACTGAATAACCCCATAGAACCATGAATTTACATTTCTATGGGTGTTTTTAGCTTTTATTTAGTCATGTCCCCCATTTTTCCTCAATGTTCTTCATTGTGGGGGTTAAAATGCATTACATCAATTTTCATTTCTTAATTCCATGCTCCATCACTGGCTCATCCTCCTTTGCAGTGAGGACATCTGGTCACCTTGGGTGACAACGACCATAGCCTTCCCTTTTTTCTCCCTTTTGCAAAACTGCCTCTAGAAGGAAACCCTACCCTACCCATACTTGACACAATAGAATTGGACAAGCTCACTAGATGTTTGAATAAAGAAGACCTTAGAAGATACTTGGAGGATTTGGGATAAGATAATGTGATTCTTAACCCTAAGATGGGGAAAAGAGGTGATAGAGGATTTGATTAAGAAATATGACAAATAAGTACAAGAAAGACTAGTACAGGTTTTGTGAATGGATTTGAAAAGACACAGACAGGAAAAAGATGCATGAAGGATAGAAAAGAACAATAAAAAAAACTAGAGAGAAAATAGATAGAAGAAATGTGGAAGAAACAATACATACACAAACAGAAGAGATAAGTCTTAAATGATAAATATATAAAATTTAATCATGTTGTCAGACCAGAGAAAAGGAAGGAATGGAATGTCAATGGTAAATATCATAGGTAGGATGGTTAGTTAGTTAGATGCTTCGTTTAGAATGATTCAGATGTTAGGATAAATTGTTTGTCTGAATGCATTGTGGTAGTTGAAGTGGAACTGTCGACTCATAGCGACCCTGGAAATGAGACATCTCCAAGACTCCCTATGCTCCACTCCTGCAAATTCATACCCATGGCTGCCTTAAAATTTTTAACTTTGTACGTTTTAAAATTTATATTTGTAATTTTAAAATATTTGTATGATTTTTAATTGTATGATTTGAATTATTGTTTTACTGTGTTGTTAGCTGCCTTTGGTCCCAGTTTGGGAGAAAGGTAGGATATAAATAAATAAATAGATAAGCATGTGGCCTTCCTCTCTTTCTGCTTTCCTCTACCTTTCTGACCATTTACCAAATCCTGATAAAAACCCATCAAACAGTGATACACCTGTATTGGCCAACCAAAACGCACACTATACATGTTCACTGGCTTCTTCATTAGGCAAGATGTTACACACTAAACAGGAGGGGACAAAAACCTGAAGATGTTAGTCACAGGCCTGCATTTTGCTATTTCTCTTCTTCGTTAAGATGGTATGGAGGGGCATCTCTTGAGGGCTGGTACCTCTTCCTCCTTCTCATGTGGCAACTGGGAAATGACTAACATCTTCAGATTTTTTCCTTTCCTGTTTGGTTTATAACCCCTCAAACTATTGGAGTTTGAAAGTTTGCAACATGTATGCTGGGCATTTTGGTTGGCCAATAATGGTATTGCTCTTTGGTGGCTTTTTGATTGGGACTGGCTTGTTGAGAGGATTGAGAGGATCGGTGGTAAACTGTTGGTCGTGTGAAGTCAAAGTCTTTCATGGCCATCATCCATAGTTTTTTGTAGGTTTTTCAGGCTATGAGGCCATGTTCTAGAAGAGTTTATTCCTGACTTTTTGCCAGCATCTGCAGCTGGCATTTGTTGGTCTTGTGTTTTGTTTTTCTTGTTTTGTTTTGTTCAATGTTTCTTTCTTTAACCTATGTGAAAAGATTAATAACAATACTGTAACTGTTTCAAAAAAGAGAGAAGAAACCCCCACCCCACTCTGCCATCCCTCTCCCTTCCAGCCCCACTCCAGCAAGGCTTTCTGCTTCTTCTCCTGCTGCGGCTGCTAACCAGCGCCCCCTCCCGGCCGCCCAGCGCCTGGCAGGGCGTTGTCTCGGGGGCTGCGGCGGCGCCAGTGGGAGGGAGGGAGGCAGGGGGGGGCCAAGGGGGGGGGGGGTTTTCTTTGCCCCCCCCCCCCCAGACATCTGCATCATGGCTCCTCTGAAGCCGGGGAGGGAGGCACCCACTGCATTGCGGCAAAACCTGGCTGGAATTTTTAAAGAACCCAGCAAAATGAGTGGGGGGGGGGGGGGGAAGGGAGGGGGGAGAGCCATTGATTTCTTTCTTATATTTCATGGAGCCATGAGGCGAGACAAGGCAGGGCCACGCCCCACCCGCCCTTCCTTCCCAGCAGGAGACAAGGCAGCAGGGCCACGCAGGCAGGCAGGCAGAGGAGGGCTGGGAGGCTCCAGGCCAAGCTCAGTGTAAAGGGAGAGAAGGAGCAGACTCTGCAAATAGAAAGAGAAGGCCTGTTACAGACTGCCAAAATAAAGCTGCTTGGGGTCTCTTTGGAGGTATGCTGTTTAAATGATGCATGCATCCTAATAATCCGGAAGCTGCACCAAAGCTGTACTCCAGTGCTTAGGACTGGAGTGTGGCTTTGGCGCGACCTCCGGACTCTTAGGACCCATGCATCATTTAAATAGCATACCTCCAAAGAGACCCGAAGCAGCTTTATTTTGGCAGTCTGTAACAGGCCGAAGAGTCTGCAAAGGGAGAGAAAGGAAAGACTGCAAAGGGAGAGAAAGAGAAGAGTCTGAACCCTCCAGACTCTTTTTCTCTCCATTTGTGTTCCTCTCCAAGATACCCCAGTTCCTGCCTGTTCTGAAGCAGTTTGTTCCAAAAGTGACTTTTAGTAATGTAGGACCTACATAAATTCACCCTAGACAAAGAAAATCGAAATTAAGATTTCTCTTGTATCAAACATTGAGCAGAAAGGAGACTGCAGTCAAAAAATCAGAAGAGGACAAGGACTGGAAAAGGCAGCCGTGAAAGAACTAGACAAAATCCTAAAGTGCAAAGATACACAACCGAGCATTAAAGTTAGAACTGTCTAATCCATTGTGTTCTCCATCACCCTGTATGGATGTGAGAGCCAGACAGTGAAGAGAGCAGAAAGGAAGAAAATTCATTTGAAAAGTGGTGCTGGAGAAGAGTGCTGAGGATACTGTGGACAACCAAGAAGACAAGTAAATGGCTCCTTGAGCAGATCAAGCCTGGAATCTCCCAGGAAGCCAAGATGATAAAATTGAGGTTGTCCTAATTTGGCTGCATCATGAGAAGGCACGGATGACTAGAAAAGTGAATAATGCTAGGAAAGGTGGAGGGAAGTAGAAAGAGGAAGAGCACACACTAGTTGGACAGACTCAGTTAGGGAGGTCATGGGTATGACTGAGCAGAACAGTGGAAGACCGGGGGACTTGGAGAAGCTTCATCCGCAGGGGTACCCCAAGGCAGGGTAGTCTCTAGGGCAGTTAACAATAACAAATGTGACCTACTTGGGCTAACTTAAGCATGAGGGTGGCAGCATTTGCTGGATTTACATATAGCAAGAACTCCCATCATAAACACAAAAGTAAATGTATTTACAAAGGAAGCTGCGCCCTGGCCAGGATTTCCTCTTTCTTCTTTCATTTCCACCTGGAAGCTGCCATTGTGAGACCCAAGCGAGTGGGAGGGCCACACGTCTGGGGTGGGAGATCATGGTGGCTGCCCCTGCATTGTGCTCCTAGCTGTCTAATATGAACGGACCCCAAAGACTGAATTTACAGACATGACATTTGCGCAGGAGGGTGGAGAGGAGAAGGACCAGGCAACACTGGTTTAGGTGAAAATGTGGGAATAATGTTTCTATGTATTTCCTGGCCCTTTACTGCCTTGTCTCAAACTGAGAAGAGAAACAGAAACACAAGCCTGCATTTTCACTTCCCATTTTGCAGTAAGACATCACACACAGACAAGGAAGCGCAAAACAGCCCTGCCTCCTCTCCCTCCCTCTCTCACTGGATTAAAAAGGAGGAAGGGAGAGGGAGAATGTAGCAACACGTTTAAGATTATTTTTTAAAAGTTAACATTAGCTTTCATGGTAATAAACCAACTTCTTCAACCATAGTATAGACCCATACTAAAGCCTCTGGAATAAAGCATATTGAAACAGTTGTGGGAGTGGGATGGGTTGTAATAGCATCAAGAAAAATTGAAATCTTGTCCCTTACCCTAAATCTTCAAAGGGCTGCAGAAGGCAATACAGGTCTTTCAGATCTTAAAATTGGCCAGTGGGCTCTGATGTATGAAAACAATAAACCTGTTTACCAGAAGTCAATTTCTGTCACTGGAAATGCACTGACTTAGACATCACAGTCAAGGAAGGAAGGAAGGAGACAGACACCCACGCACACACACATGCACACACATTGAGGCAGGTCTGGCTAAAGAGATTTTTTTCATAGAATAATAGAGACCACATGGACCATCCAGTCCAATCCCCTGCCTTGTAGGAATATGCAATCAAAGCATATTATTTTGTCTGGGGGAGGGGGAACTAAGCAGATGCTCTCCCCTTCTCAATTGGAGGCACTGTGCTCCAGTGGTTCTAGTCCTACCTCTCAGGCAGGTTCCAGATGGTGGTCCTTGGAAGATAGCCACTCTTCAAAAAAAGAACTGTTATATGACATACTACAGGGTGCCAGTCTATCCCTAATACTATTCAACATCAACATGAAACTGCTGGGAGAGAGAATCTGGAAGCATGGGGTAGGGTGCTATCTGTATGCTGATGATACCCAAATATATTTTTCTATGCCTTCAGCTACAGCATCAGCTCAGGATAGTGTGTCTCCTGTGAATTAATACCTGGAGGCTGAAGGAGGAAAAGCAAATAGAAGCTGAATCCAGACAAGATAGAGAAGCTTACTCTCAACGTAACCTGGGTTTGGAGGTATGTCAATCAGTCTTGGATGGGGCTACACTCCCCCTGAAAGACTGCCTTCACAGCTTGGGGGTGCTTCTGGATCCATCACTCCAAATGACAGCTCAGATGGATGTGACGGCTATCTTACTATCAGCTTTAGCTGTTATAACAGTTCTGCCTCTACCTAGAGCTGGAGGACCTAAAGATGGTAGTACATGTGCTGGTAACCTCAAGGTTGGACTTCTGTAATGTGCTGTACACATTGGGCTACCTCTGTACCAGGTTTGGAAACCAGTTATTTCAAAACACAGCAGCCAGATTGATTACTGGGACATCCAGGAGTGGACACATCACACCAATATTAAAATCACTCCACTGTCTGGTACGTAGTTAATTTTTGGGCAAGGTGCAAAGTGTTGGTTATTACCTTTAAAGCCCTACATGGTTTGGGTCCAGGTTACCTTCAGGATCGCCTCCTCCCATATAATTTGCCCTGAAAACTTAGTCCTCTGGTCCGCATTTACTCCAGTCAGCCAGGATTAGGTTGGCAACCTTCAGCCAGAGCCACCTCCAGACTGTGGAATGACATATTGGTCCCAGAACTTTCCCTATGTCTTTGATTGAGTTCATGAAGAAAACTCATTTGACTTGAAGGCACACATTAAATCCTTAAAGTACTTTATTGGTTACAGTAGGACCTTGGTATTTGCTGGGATTTGTCTCCAGGCTGCTCTACCCTGTGGATACAAAATCTGGGAAAGCTTATACTCAGCAGGGCCTGGCTTAATGTGTAGATTAATTATGCTGCAGTATAGGACCCTAAGAAACAGTGGTGAAATCAACAGTGATCTATTTGGTATGGTGAAGGAGCTCACACTGTTACAGGGCATTAGTCCCTTCTCCCATACCCTCCACATTTCACAGATGGAAACCAAGACACATGTGGCCAAGCAACATTGGAGTGTGGTCAAGATGTCAAAAGTTATTAATGAGAAAGAACAGACAGGCCAGGGGCTGCAGCTGTTTGCTTTTGCCTGAGGCTACTGGGAAGGGCAAGATTCTTCCCCCCTCTCCCTCCACTGAGTTAACTGAATGCAAACTACTTTTCCACATTTAACTCAGTTTGCATGAAATGAAGCAAGTTGAGGACAAAGGGGGAAAGTGGAGGAGTAGAGAGAAACAGAGACATTTCAAAAGCAGTTGAAAACTGGAAAGACAGAGGATTCGTTGGGACTGTTCATGCCAAAATGGGGCAGTTGATAGGTATGTTTTCCACCCCAGAACATGGCCTGTTTCCTTATCCTGTGGCGAACCACAGAGAACCCATTCTGTATCATCTTCAGAAATACAGAAATGTAAAATCCAGAAAGCTTGACTAAAATGAGGAGCATAAGAATGCGTATGCCCTCAGATTTCAGGTGTGAAAAGGAGAGAGCTGGCATCAATGAATTGGAAGGATTGGACATGTGAAACCTCAACATGGACTTCAACATACAGAATGCATTTTTGAGAAAGCCATGTTGGCCTTGCCACAAAATACAACAAAATCCAAAACCTACAAAACAGCGATATTAACCAACTAAAATGTACAAGATACACTTGGCAAGTTTTTGAAGCTCCACTGGCATCTTCACTAGGTAAAAGATGTTAAAAATCACATAGGAGAAGAAAACTGAGGATGGTTGAATCACAGGCCAACATTTTGAATCAGATGTAGTTTCTGTTGTAGTTCACTTGTTCTGGGTGTGGATGGGGGAGAATCTGAAAGCAGGCAAAGGCCAATAAAATACAGGTAATAAACTGTCATTTCCATTAACAACAGAAAGTAACTTCCCTTGAGATCCAGATTGCTTCTGTCCCTTACAAAGCTAACTGCACCTTTTTTAGGTAGAGAACGTTAAATTTCTCAAGAAGTTCCTGTACTATTACATCTGTAAAAACCTTTAGGTGTTGCATAGGTAAAATTTGCCCATTGCAGTCCAAATGGAAGGGTTTAACCTTTGTTGGAGGTTAAAACTTCAAAGAATTAAGCCCCAGTCTATCAGTTTCCTCTTCTTAAATCAGCACATGGATTGGTTGACCAACAATCTATTTTTCCACCTTTATAAGTCTGTTTCAGGAACCTTGCAGAAGGCTTTTTTACAAAAAGATTGCCACGTTGCAAAAAAAGGGATGCAAATGAAATGGTTTGTCTTGCTGCTTTGCACAAATTGTTATTCTCTCTGGTGATAAGATAAAATTTTGTTATGGCGCCACCTACTGCAAGCAAACAGAAGAAACAGCAGCAAAGACCTCCCATCAAGTAGGTGGAATTTTTAAAATGATTTAGCCTGTCGTTTTGGATTTATCCTGAATAACACGATAAAATCCTATACACACTTTCCTGGGATCCTTACTGAGAAGTCAATTACTGTTACATTTGAGGTGATGTATCGTCACCAAATAGTTCAGTTATAACCACATTTAGTTGGAAGTCATAACATTTGCTTGCAAGTGAATATACTTAGGCTTCCACCTTTGAGTTGCTATGAAATTAAGTGTTGCAGGTAATAGGCTCCTTTTTTAAAAAGTGATATATAGATTGTCCTCTCCACATGGCTGAAAAGAACATATGGTTGCTTTCAGGAAACAGAGCTTCTTCTGAATTAGCTTTTCCCATCATGACATCCACTACTAGACTACTGCTCCCATTATCCCAAGACTGGGGAAGATGGGAGTTGTGTTCCTACACACTGGTCACCAAATTGAAGGATGCTGTCCCAAGCTATTGTTTTTACATTTTTATTTATAACAATTAAAAAAGGCTCAACAAAATCAGAGAATAAAACAAGACAAAACAGTCCCCCAAAACATCAACTCAGTCAGCCAAGCAACACAAACATTAGTTTAGTTCTATCCAAAAGAACAATATCGCTTTAACTGCACAACCTTATTTCAAAGACAAGACACACAACGTTTGTTGATGTGATGGTAGACCACATAACAATTCTTGCTTAGTTTCTGATGCTCTCCTAAGCTAAGGCACAGGTCTAGTTGTTCATCTGAATATCAGAAATTCTCAAATGTCTTTGAAGTAGGATTGTCACCCAGCTCAAATAAACCTACTTGTTCAATTGCATAAATTTTGTCAATAAATCAGTTGATTATATTTGTACTAATTTACTTCGCATAGTAGTTCTGAAACAAAAAATATGACCTTTTTTATAATGGCAGTAAAATATATAGATGGCATTGGGATGTCATCCTAGTAGAAGCAGTATTCTTTCTTGTGTATGATGCTTGCCAATTGCATAGGATTAAATAAAATTAAATTAATGAAAGCCAGCATGGTGTAGTGGTTTGAGTGTTGGACTATGACTCTGGAAAGTAGGGTTTGATTCCCAGCTCAGTCATGACACCCACTGGGTGACCTTGTGCAAGTGACATGCTCTCAGCCTCAGGGGAAGGCAATGGCAAACCTCCTCTGAACAATTTATGCCAAGAAAACCATATGCTAGGTTCACCTTTGGGGTGCCATAAATCAGAAGTGACTTGAAGGCCCACATCACACACACACACACACACACACACACACACAGAGAGGGGGGATTTTAATGAAAATTAAAACTGAATACATGCTCATTTAATTGAGGACACCTCTGTAGTCATACAATTTTAATTGGTCAATTAATCTAACTGCTGATAGGAAGAGCAACCTGCATCATGCCAGGCTCAAAAACGCATTGCTGCTATAGTTACAGAAGGGGTGCTAAAAGAACCCAGGCCAGGAAACACAGTGGAAAGAAAAATAAAGGACCCCAGGCATGCATCCCACCCCATTGTTGCCAACACTGCCACTGGAAACCAATCCATTTTTTTTTAAAAGCAGATTTTCCAACTGCACAAATTCTCCTACATTTCAAGGAAAGCCAAACAAGCACAAAGCACACTTTGCTCCTTGCTTACATCCTATGCCAGCAATTCACAGGAATCAATACCTCTTATCTACTATATAGCAGCAATTCATTTATCAATTTGTCTGAGTTCTTAGTTAACTAACAGGACAATCCACTGGATCATGCACTAATGTGAATTCCAACTCAGTGACACTAAAATCAGAGTAAGAGCTATTCCTGCTGCCTCATCAAATTTGTACTGTCAGAATTGGTTACTCTCCAAAATGGGGCTTTTCCTGTTTTCACCAAGATTGTCTGATAAACAGTGGCATTTATTGCTTAATGAACACTTAATGTATCTATTTTCTTCTATCCATTTTCCAACTGCACACTGATATCTCTTTTCCAACTCCATATTTTATTCCAATTGCACACATTTAGTGTGCCCAGCTACACACAAAAAACAACAACAGCAGCGCAAAAGTCGGAATTAGTCCCAGGACAGACAGAAATAATGCTCACACCCAGCCCAGAAATGGATGAAGCATACTGAATGCTGTGCTGTATATAGGCCATTTCCCTAACCACATACCATGACATAATGTGGTCACCTTAATCCTATTTCCTCGCAGGCAGCAGATTTTTAGTACAGGATTGTGCCATCAAAATTTCAGTAGCCAGAAATGTTGAGTTGGGACAGTCTGAATATAATGAGGTTAGCCAGCATAGTTAATGAAAGGCTGGCGAGACATATTCTAGATACATTATTAAATAGATCCTACATCATCCACTAGGAAATAAATATATATGCAGACAGGGCAAGCACAGCCCCATGTTGTGATCAATGACCAATCTGTCTTTGAGAGGTGAAGCCATGAGGACTTCTGGGGTGGTTGAGGCTCCATGCCACCAGCCCTCTGCCCCATTTAAGAATCCTTATCTCTCTGTGTGTGCATGTCCTGAAGTCACATGTTGACTTATGGCAATCCCATGAATTCCATAGGGTTTTCTTAGGCAAGGAGTACTCAGAAGTGGTTTTGCCAGTTCTTTCCTCTGAAAGGTAGACAACAGCACCTGGTACTAAGGGCAAAAGAGGGAGCATTCCCAGGATGGTTTTGGATTAAGCTAATCCACTTGCCTCTAAATTCCTCGAAATGATGGTGTGATGCTCAAGTCCCATTAAATATAATGGAAAAGGAAAATGGTGTCTTTAATACAAAATGGAAAATCAAGGTTTGCTATTTGGAATTTATACTTTTTTTTTGAATATTTTCAAGCTGTGGATGCTTGAATCTGTGGATAAAAAATCCATGGATAAGCAGGGCCAACTGTAATTCACTAGGAGCAGTAAATTTCCCTTGCATTGGAAGCATGGGGAGGGGGGACATTTTTAACCTGCCCCAAAGAAAATGAAAGGATGAGGGGAAACTGCTCCTCTCATCCCTCTGCTCTGGCTGGTACCAACCCTCAAGTGGCAGTTCTTTGGCTATGGATTCTTCCTTCACACAACCCCAGTTTTTCATCCCCTCTTCAAGCCCATGGGATAGATTCAATTTGAGATTTTTTTTGGGGGGGAGGGGGGAGGATATATTCCAGTGATGGGCAGGGCCAAAGTAGACAATAGGACAAAACAAGCCTATTTTAACCTAAACATCTTATTGTAAGTAACAAAGCCTTTTCGGATGCATTTCAACTGTACAAAAGTTAGGGAACAAACTGTATCATGGAGGAAGGAGATGCTCCCACACGATGAGGCCTCTCCTGTCTGCTCTATGGAAGCAGTATGGACAGGGAAAGGATGCTCCACTCTTTCTCATGGTGAAATGTTGCCCTCTGATACTGAGAGTCAATTTTCTACCTCTATATATGGCTTCTGTATCTCAGGGAAACTGTGACCATGCCAAGTTCAGTTATGATCAGAGGCTGGTCAGAGGAACTAAGCAATATGGCTTGTATGTTGGGCATTCTTGGCCCAAACCTAAGCCATCAGTCAACAAGGTCCCAGAGGACAGTGCTGGATCATTGCCCAGGTTCCATAGCATGGGCACAGCTTGAGGCCTCTACCCTTTAGTTCACTTGAACTTGCTTCTGACTTTGGGAAAACCATCACTGGAATATTCTCACATGTTTATTCACTGTTATCTTTTATTTAACTGGTTGGAAAATACCATTAAATGTGAGGAATAAAATATGCAGGCACACATATTCGTGAAGAGAATGTTAACATAGTTTGTCTATTTTTAGATGTTCCTAACTGGACAGGCAACTCTGTTCAGAATGGAACGCTGGGTTTTTAGTGCAGTTTTGAGGTGAAAAATGTCCAAGGAAATTCTCATTGCTCTCCACCCTTATCAACTTCCACACTCTGAACCTTTTGCATTCCCTGCCCATGTTTGTTAGGATGAATTCCTGTTTTGCTTCAACATTTATTTTTATCCTGAAGTTCCTGCTGTGTAGAATTGACTTCCCCATTTATAAACCCTCTGCAGTGTATGATTTTCGTTTTAAAACAAAGGTTATTGTCAATTAGAATTTGATGGTGTAGTGATGAAAGCCAAAGAATCTTTATAAAATCCATATGTACTGTATTTCATGGTAGATTTCCTGGTTTTAAAATATTGGGAAAAAAATTCTTTGAAGTAAAAGGATTCATCCCTCTCCAAACTAGGAGCTCTTTCCTTCAGTTGCTCCCTGTTGACACCCTGCATTTGTTCCCAATTTTAAGACAAATTATAAACAGTCACTCAGGTAACATCATCCTCATGATAGATCTCATATGTAACGGCCACAACTTCACTTATAAATGGAAAATATAACTTGTGCTTCCCAACCATTGCCTTTGCCTCAAAAGGCAATATAGAAATATTCTAAATAAATAATTTTTAAAAAATCTAGTGGTTAGTCCATGGACTTCTCTTCTAATGTGCATACCAAGAAATGATCTTAGAATTTCTCTTACTGAGTGTGGCATGCATGACCAGATGATTACACATCTGGGGTTTCTGTGAGGGAAGACAAGCCAGAGGCCTACTTGTGGATATAAAGATTAAATTGCAAAAATAGCATTGTAAGATTAGAGCATTTGTAAGAGCATTTGCTCCAGTTGCTTCTTAATATCTGTGGCAGTGTTGCCAACACAATTAAAATAGCCACTCTCTTATTTATTGGTTATTGGATCTTCTTGGACAGGCAGATCTAGTACAAAGTTCCATTTAATTTTGTAGCACTATATCCCTTCAGTATTGTGCAGGACTGGATTATTCCTCAGGAGTGTTATGTATGTGGTCTTATTTATAGGGAGGGGCTTTCCAAAGAAATGCCCCTGTGCAAAGAAAGAATCCATGCCCTCAACTGAATGAATTATCTTTGTAGCAAAACTACTTGGAAAGCACTGGTAACAGATGAGGAAGGGATAGTAGAGTTTGTATGCTTTGTATACACACACTTTGTATACACAGGGTACAAGTGACAGTCCCTGGTACTTTCAGGTTTGTTTTTCAGGATCATGTAGCAGCTGATGGCAAGGGTCCTTCTCTGCCTAAGACACTGTCAAACAGGCCAGGAATAGGGCTGGCAGGTGAAAAATAGGACAGGGCTCTTGTTCCTTTAATGTAGTTTTGCAGAAGAGAGTATTTCAGCAGGTAGAGCTTGTGTGAAAAACAACAGCCACTGAATTTCCCTCTTCTGCAAAACTATTAAAGGTAAAAAAAAAAAAAAGTACTGTCCTGCTTTTCCTTGGCTAATCCAAGACAGCACAGATTGTCCTGTGTGGGTCTGATGGAAATTGGGAGTCCAACAACCTTTGGAGAGTCACAAGTTCCTCACCCTTTCAGTAAACAATACTAGTCTGACTATAAGGTCACTATAACAAACCTTATCCACTCAGGCTGAAGGCACCAACACTGTAAAAGAAAACAGTGAGTAACAGGTTAATATTGATTATTGTGTGGTGGGTGTAATAATATTCAGGCCATTTTATCAACTGGTAGTTCCATTTCACTGTTCTTACCAGTCCCAATGCTTTCCCTGGGAAAACAACCTCCCAATCTTGGGAACAAAGAAGCTGGAATTATTAACAACCCTCCCCTGTTTCAGTTGAAACATTGATCAAGGGATATTGAAACACTAAACAAAGCTTAAACTGAACATAGAGCAGCAGTTATTCACTTCTAAGGACCAAGGCAAGGTCAGCTATGTCAGTGAGGGGAATTTGCAACAAAACAAGGCATGCAAAAGTCAGTTCATGCCAGCAGTTTGGTTTAAGTCTTAAAAAACAACAACAAAGATGTAGGGGGAAGAATCCATTTTAGTTGGAGGCTTCAGCATAGCAGTTCCTCCAAGTTTGGTTCATTTGCAGAATAACTTTTCTGTACACATCATCCACAAACCAGTCTTCTCTTCTGTCCATCATGAACTGAAAAGACCTCTTCTGAGTTTGGCTCAGATGGAAAAGGAGGAGAGACTTTAATGGGGGAAGAAAGAGATGTCCAGCATCCCTGTACAGAGCGACGCAACATGGGTCATTCTCTTTTTCTCTCCCTTTCTCTTCCCTGCCTGCTCCAGCTGGCTAGGACAACACTGGCAGTGGGCCTTCATGTTGGCCCAGCTCCAGAGAACTGTGAGAGTGGTTGAGGGCACACTGAGTGTGCAGTTGATGAACTGTGTGATTGCAGAGTACCAGTCAGAGCAGGTGCAAGAATAAAAGCTTGGCACAGTCCAGGAACTGGGTTGTTCAGCTAAAAACTGCACCAAGGTATGAGTGGTTTCCAAGCATAACATTTAAGCTGGGTTTGAGGATGGGGGTAGGGGCTGTCAAGTGGTCATTTTGGTAGCTGTTCCTTGATGAAAACAAGGCCTTCTGGATTGTATGGGAAATCTATCAGGCATAACCTTATTTTTCTTGGAGCTTGAGAAAACTGGACAAATGGTTGGGAATTCTGGGAGTTGTAATCCAAAAATGTAACATTCCCAAATACCGGTGTTTCCAACATTGTCCAGCCTGGGAAAGTAACAAGCAGAAGATAAAGGTGACTGACCATCTACCGTATATATTTGACTATAAGTCGACCTCATGTATACATCGAGGGCAGGTTTTGGGGCCAAAATTATGGATTTTTATATGTCCTATGGACAAGTCAAGGGCAGGGCTGGCTCTAGGTATTTGGTCACCCTAGGCGAAAAATATTTTGCCCCCCCCCCCCC
>NC_056523.1:159490459-159654545 GCF_019175285.1 Sceloporus undulatus
TGTGAAGAAACTGAAATTTAACTAGAAAAAACCACAAAACTGGTAGATTTTTCAAGCAATGTCAAGGGCTAACCCAACAAAACGGAGACAAACAGCCCGCAAAAGCAGGTAAAATTTTTCAGATGACGTTTGTATGAAGGAGAAATAAAAGTGTCATTAAACCTGAATGGAACAGATGCTCAAACTGCTCCTTTTTACATGTTACTTTCAGTAACTTCAAACTTAAAAAAGAGTAGGTTTTGGTGACTTTCATTCGGTTAATGTCACATTATTTTCATCTACCACAAAACCCTTTCAATCAAGTTTTGCCTCAGGATTTAAGTAACTTTTCCTCCATGTGATAAACTCCCATTTGATAAACTCTCTTTTGTCCATCCCAGCAGGCCAGCAAGATGGTAGCGCAATAGATTTATTTCCTGCCTCTGGCTGCTGCAAAGGCTTCTTACTTGCACACTGCGGAGAAGACTGAGCTGACCACCATTTGGTGATTTTGTTTTGTTTTTTTTCTGACAGAGAGTGAAAAAAGGGTGCGATCTGGGTTGTGAAGAGCTCAGTGGCACCAGGGGTGGGCAAAAGTGGTGCAATTTGGGTTGAGGAAGAAATCAGAATGAATGCGAGAAGCAAATTGGAAAGCAACAAAGAAAGTACTAATTTAAATGTAAGTTCAGTCCGGGTTTGGTTGGTAGTAACGTACAGCTTTAGTTTTTGTTTGCTCAGACTCTGTTGTACGTCTATGTAAGCAAATAGGCATTTAACAAAGTGGGGTGACTAAGTCAACCAGAAAAATGTGGCTTGCGTACATAACCACAATACAGAATATGTAATATTGTTTTTACTATAAATCAAACCATATTAAATGAGGTTTATATTAGTGTTTTTAGCTTTTAATTGTTAATTACCCACTTTTTCTTGAATGTCCAACATTTTTAGGGGTCCTTGCCCTCCTTTGCAATTATGACATCTGGTCACCTGGTTCCAATCCACAGTCATCTGGGGACCATTACAGTTCCCCACCTTCATAGAGGATTTGCTTCAAAGTGGCGGAAGTGAGGCAACTACACAGGGGGAGAGGAGAGAGAGAATTATATTACAACAAAACATTAAATATGTGGATGGACAAGTAAAACACTTCACTCTGTACTATGCCACCTGGATGGTTATGCTAAATAAAAAATAATTGCTGTTTCTCCTATATACCATATTTCTGTTTTCTGGCTGAGAAACAACTAAAAACTACGTACAAGTGCTGCGGGTAAGAGTAGAAACAATGTATGGCTCTCCAAGATGTTGGACTTTCCCTCCCGCCCTCTCTGAGCACAGGGCATTGCCTGAATGAGCCTGTTGGCCATTGGAGTACATCTGGAAGCAACCATGTGTCTCCCCGCCCTGTGGCTGGGATCATCATCCAACCAAACTGCGTCAGGGACGGGAGGAAAACATTTCCTGATCCCCGCTGTACCAAGCAGAGTCTGAGAGCAAAACGGCCTGTCTGATTGCAAGAGATATATGCTGTTGTAAACCTCCCAGAGACCTTGACAGGTGAATGGAATGGTGCCATACCCTCCAGTAACATCTGGCCCAATTAAGGAATTCTGACTTTGCCCAAGCAGCTGCCCACATAATGCAGAAACTTGTATGAACTTGTCTTAAGGCGACTACTGCCTGCAAAACAACCCGGAATAATGTCAAAACCATGAATAAATGCGTTCTGGACTTTGAAGGTTTGGGTAGCTTTTAATTTTCAGCTACTGAATCCTGGAGTGCATGGAGAGAGAAGCCTTCTCACCCCCAAAAAAAGAGGTCCCTTTCCTTCTGTCCTTCACTTGCATCTAATGTTATTTAATAGAATAAAGGAAATATTAGACTACTACTCTATTTAATGGTGAGTGAATGTTCATCTTATTTGGCAGTGTTAATACATGCATTGCATGGCATACATACATAATGATGCCCCACTGATTTTACTTGTGTAAACTCATTAGCTTGAGGAATTACAGAAGTGTTGCTTGTTGAATCAACACGGGAATCAAAGGGATGTGGGAATAAGCCGGAATGAACTTCTTCTCTAGCTCTCAAATAGCAGCTACTACTCTAGCCAACAAAATGTCTTTGCCACATGAATTGTGGAACCCGAAGGTTAGCTGCAAAACAGAGAAAAGCTGGCACTTTTTCCTCTGTCTTTGCGTCTTCTTCCTTTTTCAGGCCCCACTCTAGTTCAAATTAAAATTCTTTCAGTATTACTTTAGCTCTGATGCGAACGCCTGAATAGGACCCGACAAAGGCACGGTCCATATTCATTCCTTTAGGAATTTAACTCCCCAGTGGTTGCCCGATTGAAACTGGAGAGAGGTCCTATAGCATAGCCGAGTAGCAAGTACATTTTATAACAACTTATCAGTTAATTAAACTTCCCTAAGCTGTTTACAATTGTGCTACACCAATTTTTCCCCAACAAGCTGTGTACTCATGTTACTGGCCTCCAAAAGGATGGAGGGCTGGTAAAACCCAGAGCCCTCCTGGATTGAACTCATACTCTTGTGGCTGCAGTTTACTGGCATTATAACCATGGCCACCAGGGCTCCTTATTTCTAGTTCACAGAGGTTCCTTCTATGCAACCAGTAAAGTAAAATAGCCACCCAGATGAACTTCCAGCTATTAAAGGTATCTGAACCCCTCTCCAGTTTTCCCTCTGGCAACCCTACAGGCATGTCTGTTGATTTTCCTCATAACATCAAAATAGGAGAGGACAGGGAAATTGCCAGGTCACAGGTCACTACTTCTGAGTTTATAATTTCAGGGATTACCGGTCCAGGTGCATCATTAGGGGGTGCAGACTGCACTGGGGTATACACCCCATAAATGTGGTGGTGTAAGCTGGTGGGGCGGTACCCCTTGATGGGACCAGTGCCGGATGGGCAAGCGAGAAGGCTGCCCCTTGCCTTCTCACTTACCAGAGCCGCCACAAGGACACCGATTATGGGCTTCCAGAGGCCTCCGCACTACCCCACAGCAGGGTTACTTGCTGTGGGCTGCGTGCCTTCCATTTGGGTCTGGCATGGTATCTGCTCAAGACAGCATGCAAGACCCTAAATGGGGCCATCTGGATGCTTAAGCACCATCCTTTAGTTGGGCCATTGCTCTCTGTGTGTTGTGCTGTGTGTGTGCGCGCACGCAGCTCACCTTCTGTTAGGGTTGGCATAGCTTTCACCAGCCCAATCATGAGGCATCCGCACACTGCCCCACCTTCCCCCATCAGCAGTCTGGTTGGGTGGCAGCCAGGGGGACAATGATCAAAGGGGCAACTGAGCCCCACTGCGTGTTGAGATCATCTGGAGAGGCCTTCCTTCTTGTCCCACCACCCACTCAGGCCTCATTTGGTGGGAACAACAGAGAGGGCCTTCTTGTGGCTGCTCCCAGGCACTGGAACTCCCTCCCTGAGAGGCCGCATAGCCCCATCCCTGATCTCCCTTTGGCAGCAGATAAAGGACATTTTGTGCTTCAGCATTTTTTCCTTTTTTCTTTTTCTTTGAATTTAATTTGAAATAATATCTTGATTTAATTACATTATGTGTACCAGGTCTACCACAACAAATTATATACATAAACATTATTTTCTTTCTAAAGCCAGGAGTTTACGGTTACATCTATACTACATAGTATAAAACACCCATTACTTTTCTTTAATAATTACTTGTTTATCCGTTGTAATATTTATCTTAAATCTGAGGACTTCATTCCCTAACTTGTTTACTTTTTCTCCATTTCCCAGAAATCGTTGCTCCATTTTACCATTCCTCACCACGTTTAATTTGTCCATTATAGAAATCAAATACTTTCAGAGGTTCTTTCTTCAAGTTCAAATCATGCCTTCTTTCCTTCCAATGCTAGTAAATCTCAAGTCAGCTGCTGTGACCAAATACAAAAATAACACCTTCTTCTTCTTGCGACTTCAATTTTCCTCTTTATATCCTCCATACTGTTTAGTTGTAAGATAGTTTAGGGTTCAATCAAATTTCAATTGCATAAATCCTCCCAGCCTTTTCAAACTGGACACTGGCTGAGAGTTAAATGCTGTGGAATTTAAATTTTAAGGTTTGTATTGAGTTTTAACATGTTTAAACATGTTGCATTTAATTGTACTACTGTTTTACCTTTTTCAAATTGTTTAATGATTTTCACATTATATATTATCCCTTTTAATGTCTTCATACTGTTTTATACTATCTTTCATTTTCAAATTGCTGTTCGCCGCCTGCTTCCCCCTATGGCGAAAAGGCAGGGGCAGGATGTAATTAAATAAAATAACTAATGATAATAGGGAGGGGCAGGTAACCCTTCCTCCTCCGCAAAACAGGTGGTAACACTAACCACAGAGTAATGCCACTGGGTGGATCTCCACTTTTACACCTCCATAGTATCGTGATGCTAAACTCGATATAAACAGCCTTGATTGTTACTCACCATTCTTCACCAATTTTCAAAACACTACCCTGACCAAGGGGGCAAGGCCCTACAAGCACAGAGAAAAGGGCACTTTTAATCCCTCCAGGTAGTAGAATTTATGTCAAAGGAATTTTCAAACTACGTCCCAATGGCGACCCCTTCCCGCCAAACACCCTCCCAGCCCTCACTTGGGCCCCCAGTGGAAACAATATACACGTTAATCCTTTTACTTCACCCATCCTTTTCAATGCCTTTGCCAGTTTATTGCACAACATTTTTTTTAAAATTCCCCAAATGCAGCCCCTTTGCCATCCCAGATCAGTTGTATTTTTCACCTCCGTTGTAAACCAACCCTTTTCCTAAACTTTCTAAGAGTTTCTCGAAATTTTTCTTCTTCGTTTTTATTTAGGTATTTCTTAGTGGTACACAGGATATTGTTGTCTGCAAAATGTATTTGCAGCTCTGTATTGCCCTCCCCCTATTAAAATAAGGTGCATCAATACTGTAGAAGTAATGCACTGGACACCAACTTCAGTGTGGTAGCTCCATCCTATGGAAACCTGGAGTTTGTAGGTCTTTAAGCCTTCTCTGCCAAAAAAGTGCTGGTGGCCTCACAAAACTACACATCCCGGCTTCGTAGGATGGAACCATAGCACTTAGTGATGTTTACACTTTCTCGTATAGACGCAACCTAAAGTCACGTTCAACACAGATAACACATCTATAGTTCATTTTAGAGCGGTGTCCACTCATTCACCTTTTTGAACCAAGAGCATGGACACCCAGTCTCAATTTCACTAAAAAAATGCTTCGGTTATGTCCTCATCCCAGCTACAAGAAGCTTGCGGCTGACATTTCGACCCAGGGTTGGGTGTGGAAGAGAAAAGGAGGCTTATTGCTCAAGCTGAGTGAGGACAGGGTCACTAGCTGTCCTCCTTTTCCAGGACATATCCTCCCATCCGCCTCTGTCCAGTAGGAATGCAAAATGCCCTCCCTTTTGAGCATGTCACTACGTGGTTGTTCGGAGAAGAAAAGAATACCGTAGAATGTGGGTTGAATCTTTGTTGTTTCATGCATTTCAAATGCACCTGAGTAAATGGGGGGGGAGGTGGGGGTTTTTATGGGTTTTTTGGGTTTTTTTTTTTTTTATTTTTGGGTTTTTTTTTTTAAAAACCCCCCCCCCCCCCCCTTAATCCCAAGATAACCAATCTCAGGTTTCCTCCCCCTCCAAGTTTCCTTAAAAGATTTGCAGTGTTGTCTGTGTGAATAGCCCGATTTCACTAGATTTCCCCCCAGGATAAAACTCTGCATGCTTTGAACGTGCTTCAAATACATCTGCCTCATCAGCTCCATTTTTATTCACGTGCGACCACGTTTGGGCAAACAGAAAACTGGCAGAACTGTGGCTCTGATAAACAAAAATAGTAGTGTGAACACAAAACCTGGAATGTGTGAGATATTCGCCAGTCCGTTAACACACACAACCCGAATAACCCCATAGAACTATGAATTTCCATTTATATGGGTTGTTATTGTTTTGTTTTTTCGCTTTTATTTAGTCATGTCCCCATTTTTCCTCATGTTCTTCATTGTGGGGGTTAAAATGCATTACCTAATTTCTTCTTAATTCCATGCTCCATCCACTGGCTCATCCTCCTTTGCAGTGAGGACATCTGGTACCTTGGGTGACAAGCCATTTAGCCTCCTTTTTTCTCCCTTTTGCAAACTTTGCCTCTCGAATGAAAACCCTACCCTACCCATACTTGACAAATAGAATTGGACAAGCTCACTAGATGTTTGATAAAGAAGACCTTAGCAGCTACTTGGAGGATTTTGGGATAGAAGTGTGCTTCTTAACCCTCAGATGGGGAAGCGGTCTAGCGGATTTGATTAAGAACTATGAAAAATGACCACGACACTTAAAATGAAGTACAAGACCAAGAAGGACTAGTCCGGTTTGTTGACTGGATTTGAAAGACACCAAAGACACAGACAGGAAAAAGATGCATGAAGGGATAGAAAAGAACAATACAAAAACTAGAGAGAAATTAGATAGAAGAAATGTGGAAGAAACAATACATACACAAACAGAAGAGATAAGTCTTAAATGATAAATATATTACAATTTAATCATGTTGGTCAGACAGAGAAAAGGAAGGGAATGGAATGTCAATGGTACCATATCATCGGTAGGCTAGTTAGTTAGTTAGATGCTTAGTTTAGAATGATCATATGTTCGGATAAATGTTTGTCTGAATGCATTGTGGTAGTGGAAGTGGAACTGTCGATCTAGCGACCTGTAAATGAGACCTCTCCAAGACTCCCTTGCTACACTCCGCAAATTCATTACCCCATGGCTGCTTAAAATTTTTTTAACAACTTTGTACGTTCTTAAATTGATATTTGTAATTATTAAAATATTGTATGATTGTTAATTGTATGATTTGAATTATGTTTTACTGTGTTGTTAGTGCTTTGGTTCCCAGTTGGGAGAAAGGGTTTAGGATATAAATAACTAAATAGAATAAGCATGTGCCTTTCCTCTCTTTCGCTTCCTCTCCTTTCTGACCCATTTACCAAATCTGATAAAAACCCATCAAACAGTGCTACCTGTATTGGCCAACCAAAACGCACACTCTACAGTCACTGGCTTCTTCCTTAGGCCAGATGTTACCACACTAAAAGGAGGGGACAAAAACTGAAGATGTTAGTCACAGGCCTGCATTTGCTATTTCTCTTCTTCGTTAAGCTGGTATGGCGGGGATTTCTCTTGAGATGGCTGGTACCTCCTCCTTTCTCATGTGGCAACTGGGAAAATGGACAACATTTCAGATTTTTCCTTTCCTGTTTGGTTTTATCACCCCTCAAACTATTGGAGTTGAAAAGTTTGTTGCAACAGGTAGCTGCGGCATTTTGGTTGGCCAATAATGGTATTGCTCTTTGCGTGTCTTTTTGATTGGGACTGGCTTGTTGAGAGGGGGGGGAAATTGAGAGGATTGGTGGTGTTAAACTGGTGGTCGTGTGAAGTCAAAGTCTTTCTATGCCCTCATCCATCGTTTTTTGTAGGTTTTTAGGCTATGAGGGCCATGTTCTAGACGAGTTTATTCCTGCTTTTTGCCGCATCTGCAGCTGGCATTTGTTGGTCTTGTGTTTGTTTTCTTGTTTTGTTTGTTCAATGTTTTTCTTTCTTTAACCTATGTGAACAGATTAATAACAATACTGTAACTGTTTCAAAAAGAGAGAAAGAACACCCCACCCACTCTGCATCCCTCTTCCCTTCAGCCCCACTCCAGCAAGCTTTTTCTGCTTTATTCTCATGATGCCGGCTGCTAACCAGCCCCCCTCCCGGCCGCCCAGCGCCTGGCAGGGGCGTTGTCTCGGGGGGCTGCGGCGGCGCCCGTGGGAGGGAGGGAGGCAGGCGCGGAGGAGGGAGGGAGGGGGGCCCAAGCAGGGGGAGGGTTTCTTTGCCCCCCCCCAGACATCTGCATCATGGCTCCTCTGAAAGCCGGGGAGGGGAGGCACCCACTGCATTGAGGCAAAACCTGGCTGGAATTTTTAAAGAACAGGCAAAGAGCGTTGGGGGGGGGGGAGGGAGGGAAGGGCGAAGGAGAGAGCCATTGATTTCTTTCTTATATTTCATGGAGCCATGGTCGAGACAAGGCAGGGGCCCACGCCCCACCGCCCTTCCTTCCAGCCGGTAGACAAGGCAGCACAGGCCCGCAGGCAGGCAGGCAGGAGGAGGGCTTGGGAGGCTCCAGGCCAAGATCAGTGTAAAGGGAGAGAGGAAGCAGACTCTGCACCATAGAAAGAGAAGGCCTGTTACAGATGACCCAATAAAGCTGCTTGGGGTCTCTTGGAGGTCTGCTGTTTAATGATGCATGCATCTAAGAATCCGGACAGCTGCACCAAAAGCTTGTCCTCCAGTGGCTTAGGAATGGATGTGGCTTTGGCGTGACCTCCGGGACCCCTGCATCCTTTAAATAGATACCTCCAAAGAGACCGAAGCCGCTTTAATTTTGGCAGCTGTAACAGGCCGAAGAGGTCTGCAAAGGGAGAGAAAAGGAAACGACTGCAAAGGGAGCGAAAGAGAAGAGTCTGAACCCTCAACGACTCTTTTTTCTCTCCATTTGTCGTTCCTCTCCAAGGATACCCCAGTTCCTGCCTGTTCTGACGCAGTTTTGTTCCAAAAAGTGACTTTTAGTAATGTAGGACCTACTAAATTTCACCCCTAGACAACGGAAATCGAAATTAAGATTCTCTTGTATCAAAAATTGAGCAGAAAGGAGACTGCAGTCAAACCATCAGAAGAGGCCCAAGGATGAAAGGCAGCCGTTTTGAAGAAGAACTAGACAAAACCTAAAGTTCCAAGATACACAAACGGAGCCTTTAAGTTAGGAACTGTCTAATCCATTTGTCTTCTCCATCACCCTGTATGGATGTGAGAGCGACAGTGAGAGAGCAGAAAGGACGAACCAAAAAAAAAAAGTCATTTGAAAGTGTGCTGGAGAAGGTGCTGGGTATACTGTGGACAAACCAAGAGACAAGTAAATGGCTCCTTGAGCAGATCAAGCCTGGAATCTCCCAGGAGCAAGATGATCAAATTGAGGTTGTCCTAATTGGCCTGCATCATGAGAAGGCACGGATGACTAGAAAAGTGAATATGCTAGGAAAGGTAGAGGAAAGTAGAAAGAGGAAGAGACCACACTAGTTGACAGACTCAGTTAGGGAGGTCATGGGTATGACTGAGCAGAACAGTGGAGACACCGGGGACTTGGAGAAGCTTCATCCGCGGGGTACCACAAGCAAGGGGTAGTCTCTAGGCAGTTAAACATATAACAAATGTGCCCTACTTGGGCTTAACTAAAGCAAGGGTGGCCGCATTTGCTGGATTTACATATAGCAAGACTCCCATCATAAACACAAAAGTACAGTAAGTATTTCCAAAGGAGCTGCGCCCTGGCCAGGATTTCCTCTTTCCTCTTTCATTCCACCTGAAGCGCCATTGTGAGACCCAAGCGAGTGGGAGGGCCACACGTCTGGGGTGGGAGCATCATGGTGGCTGCCCCTGCCTGTGCTCCTAGCTGTCTAATATGAACGGACCCAAAGACTGAATTACAGACATGACATTGCGCAGGGAGGGTGGAGAGGAGAAGGACCAGGAACACTGGTTTAGGTGAAAATGTGGAATAATTGTTTCTATGTATTTTCTGGCCCTTTACTGCCTTGTTCAAACTGAGAAGAGAAACAGAAACACAAGCCTGCATTTTCACTTCCCATTTTGCAGTAGACACACACAAGACAAGGAAGCGCAAAACAGCCCTGCCTCCTCTCCTCCCTCTCTCACTGGATTAAAAAGGAGGAAGGGAGGGGAGAATGTAAGCAAACGTTTAAGATTATTTTTTAAAGTAACATTACTTTCATGGTAATAAACCAACTTCTTCAACCCCTAGTATAGACCCATACTAAGCCCTGGAATAAAGCATATTGAAACAGTTGTGGGAGTGGGATGGGTTGTAATAGCATCAGAAAAATGGAAATCTTGTCCCTTACCCTAAATCTTCAAAGGCTGCAGAAGCAATACAGGTCTTTCAGATCTTAAATTGGCCAGTGGGCTCTGATGTATGAAAACAATAAACCTGTTTACCAGAAGTCAATTTCTGTCACTGGAACTGCACGCCTTGACATTCACAGCAAGGAAGGAAAGGAAGGAAGGAAGCGACGACACCCACGCACACACACACATACACACACATTGAGGCAGTTCGGCTAAAGAGATTTTTTCATAGAATATAGAGACCACATTGGACCATCCCTCCACCCTGCCTTGTAGGAATATGCAATCAAAGCATATTATTTTGTCTGGGGGAGGGGGGAACTAGCAGATGCTCTCCCCTTCTCAATCGGAGGCACTGTGCTCCAGTGTTCTGTCCTACCTCTCAGGCAGGTTCCAATGGTGGTCCTTGGAAGATAGCCACTCTTCAAAAAAGAACTGTTATATGACCTACTACAGGGTGCCAGTCTATCCCTAATACTATTCAACATCAACATGAAACTCTCGGCGAGAGAATCTGGAAGCATGGGGTAGGGTGCTATCTGTATGCTGATGATACCCAACTATATTTTTCTATGCCTTCCGCACAGCATAGCTCAGGATAGTGGTCTCCTGTGAATTAACTGGAGGCTGAAGGAGGAAAAAGCAAATAGAAGAGCTGAATCCAGACAAGTAGAGAGCTTACTCTCAACGTAACCTGGTTTGGAGGTATGTCAATCAGTCTTGGTGGGCTACACTCCCCCTGAAAAGACTCCTCACAGCTTGGGGGGTGCTTTGGATCCATCACTCCAATGACAGCTCGATGGATGTGCGGCTATCTACTATCAGCTTTACTGTTATAACAGTTCTGCCTCTACTAGGCTGGAGGACCTACAGATGGTAGTACATGGCTGTAACCTCAAGGTTGGACTTCTGTAATGTGTGTACACCATTGGGCTACCTCTGTACCAGTTTGAAACCAGTTATTTCAAACACAGCAGCCAGTGATTACTGGGACATCCAGGAGTGGACATCACACCAACTTAAAATCACTCCACTGTCTGGTAGTTAATTTTGGCAAGGTGCCAGTTTGGTATTACCTTAAAGCCCTACATGGTTTGGGTCCAGGTTACCTTCAGGATCGCCTCCTCCCTATAATTTGCCCCTGAAAACTTAGTCCTCTGGTCCGCATTTACTCCAGTCAGCCCAGGATTAGGTTGGCAACCTTCGCCAGAGCCACCTCCGACTGTGGAATGAACATATTGGTCCCAGAACTTCCCTATGTCTTTGATTGAGTTCATGAAGAGAAAAATCATTTGACTTGAAGGCACACATTAAACCTTAAAGTACTTTATTGGTACAGTAGGACCTTGGTATTTGCTGGGATTTGTCTCCAGGCTGCTCTACCCTGTGGATACAAAATCTGGGAACAGCTTACTCAGCAGGGCCTGGCTTAATGTGTAGATTAATTATGCTGCAGTATAGGACCCTAAGAAACAGTGGTGAAATCAACCGTTACTCTTTGGTATGGTGAAGGAGCTCACCTTTACAGGGCATTAGTCCCCTTCTCCCATACCCTCCACTTTCACAGATGGAAACCAAGACACATGTGGCCAAGCAACATGGAGGTGGTCAAGATGTCAAAGTATTAATGAGAAAAACAGACAGCCAGGGCTGCAGCTGTTTGCTTTTGCTGAGGCTACTGGGAAGGGCAAGATTCTTCCCCCCTCTCCCTCCACTGAGTTAACTGATGCAAACACTTTTCCCATTTAACTCAGTTTGCATGAACGAAGCAAGTTGAGGACAAAGGGGAATGGAGGAGTAGAGAGAAACAGAGACATTTCAACGCAGTTGAAAACTGGAAAAGACAGAGATTCGTTGGACTGTTCATGCCCCAAAATGGGGCAGTTGTAGGTATGTTTTCCACCCCAGAACATGGCCTGTTTCCTTATCCTGTGGCGAACCCACAGAGAACCCATTCGTATCATCTTCAGAAATACCAGAAAGTAAAATCAGAAAGCTTGACTACCAATGAGGAGCATAAGAATGCGTTGCCCTCAGATTTCAGTGTGAAAAGGAGAGAGCTGGCATCAATGATTGGAAGGCTGGACATGTGAAACCTCAACATGGACTTCAACATACAGAATGCATTTTTGAGAAAGCCATGTTGGCCTTGCCCACAAAATACAACAAAATCCAAAACCTACAAAGAGCGATATTAACCAACTAAATGTACAAGATACACTTGGCAAGATTTTGAAGCTCCACTGCACTTCACTAGGTAAAAGATGTTAAAAATCACTAGGAGAAGAAAACTGAGGATGGTTGACACAGGCCAACATTTTGAATCGATGTAGTTTCTGTTGTAGTTCACTTGTTCTGGGTGTGGATGGGGGAGAATCTGAAAGGCAGGCAAAGGCCAAAATACAGAAAAACCTGTCATTTCCATAACAACCAGAAAGTAACTTCCCCTGAGATCCAGATGCTTCTGTCCCTTACAAAGCTAACTGCCCCTTCTTTCGGTAGAGAACGTTAAATTTCTCAAGAAGTTCCTGTACTATACATCTGTAAAACCTTTAGGTGTTGCATAGGAAAATTGCCCATTGCCAGTCCAAATGGAAGGGTTTAACCTTTGTTGGAGGTTAAAACTTCAAAGAATTAAGCCCCAGTCTATCAGTTTCCTCTTCTTAAATCAGCACATGGATGGTTGACCAACATCTATTTTTCCACCTTTAAGTCTGTTTCAGGACCTTGCAGAAGGCTTTTTTACCAAAAGATTGCCACGTTGCAAAAAAAGGGATGCAAATGAAATGGTTTTGTCTTGCTGCTTGCACAATTGTTTCTCTCTGGTGATAAGATAAATTTTGTTATGGCCCCTACTGCAAGCAACAGAGAAACAGCCAGCAAGACCTCCCATCAAGTAGGTGGAATTTTTAAAATGATTTAGCCTGTCGTTTGATATCCGAATAACACGATAAATCCTATACACACTTTCCTGGATCCTTACTGAGAAGTCAATTACTGTTACATTTGAGGTGATGTATCGTCACCAATAGTTCAGTTATAACCACATTTAGTTGGAGTCATACATTTGCTTGCAAGTGAATATACTTAGGCTTCCACCTTTGAGTTGCTATGAATTAAGTGTTGCAGGTAATGGCTCCTTTTAAAAAGTGTATATAGATTGTCCTCTCCCACATGCTGAAAGAACATATGGTTGCTTTCAGAAACAGGCTTCTCTGAATAGCTTTTCCCATCTGACCTCCACTACTAGACACTGCTCCCTTATCCCAAGACTGGGGAAATGGGGTTGTGTTTACACACTGGTCACCAAATTGAAGGATGCTGTCCCAAGCTATTGTTTTACATTTTTATTTAACAATTAAAAAAGCTCAACAATCAGAGAATAAAACAAGACAAAACAGTCCCCCCAAACATCAACTCAGTCAGCCAGCAGCAACACAAACATTAGTTTAGTTCTATTCAAAAGAACAATATCGCTTTAACTGCACAACCTTATTTCCAAGACAGACACACACGTTTGTTGATGTGATGGTAGACCACATAACAATTCTTGCTTAGTTTCTGATGCTCTCCTAAGCTAAGGCACAGGTCCTAGTTGTTCATCTGAATATCAGAATTCTCAAATGTCTTTGACGTAGGATGTCACCCAGCTCAAATAAACCTACTTGTTCATTGCATAAATTTTGTCAATAAATCAGTTGATTATATTTGTACTAATTTACTTCGCATGTAGTTCTGAAACAAAAATATGACCTTTTTTATAATGGCAGTAAAATAATAGATGGCATTGGGGATGTCATCCTAGTAGAAGCAGTATTCTTTCTTGTGTATGATGCTTGCCAATTGCATAGGATTAAATAACATTAAATTAATGAAAGCCAGCATGGTGTATGGTTTGAGTGTTGGACTATGACTCTGGAAAGTAGGGTTTGATTCCCAGCTCAGTCTGACACCCACTGGTGACCTTGTGCAAGTGACATGCTCTCAGCCTCAGGGGAGCAATGGCAAACCTCCTCTGAACAATTTATGCCAAGAAAACCATATGCTAGGTTCACCTTTGGGGTGCCCTAACTCAGAAGTGACTTGAAGGCCCACCACTCACACCACACACACACCAGAGAGGGGGGGGGATTTTAATGAAAATTAAACAATCAATACATGCTCTTAATTGAGGACACCTCTGTAGGTCATACAATTTAATTGGTCAATTAATCTAACTGCTGATAGGAAGAGCAACCTGCATTCATGCCAGGCTCAAAAACGCATTGCTGCTATAGTTACAGAAGGGTGCTGCTAAAAGAACCCAGGCCGGAAACACAGTGGAAAGAAAACTAAAGGACCCCGCATGCATCCCACCCCATTGTTGCCAACACTGCCACTGGAAACCAATCCATTTTTTTTTAAAAGCCGATTTTCCAACTGCACAAATTCTCCTACATTTCAAGGAAAGCCAAACAAGCACAAAGCACACTTTGCTCCTTGCTACACCTATGCCCGCAATTCACAGGAATCAATACCTCTTATCTACTATAAGCAGCAATTCATTTATCAATTTGTCTGATTCTTAGTTAACTAACAGGGCAACCACTGGATCATGCACTAATGTGAATTCCAACTCAGTGACACTAAAATCCGAGTAAGAGCTATTCCTGCTGCCTCATCAAATTGTACTGTCGGAATTGGTTACTCTCCAAATGGGGCTTTTCCTGTTTTCACCAAGATTGTCTGATAAACAGTGGCATTTATTGCTTAATGAACACTTAATGTATCTATTTTCATCACATTTTCCAACTGCCCACTGATATCTCTTTTCCAACTCCATATTTATTCCAATTGACACATTTAGTGTGCCCAGCTGCACACAAAAACACACAACAGCAGCGCAAAAGTCGGAATTAGTCCCAGACAGACAGAAATAATGCTCACACCCAGCCCAGAAATGTGATGAAGCATACTGAATGCTGTGTGTATATAGGCCATTTCCCTAACCCACATACCATGACATAATGTGGTCACCTTAATCCTATTTCTCGCAGGCAGCAGATTTTAGTACAGGATTGTGGCCATCAAAATTTCAGTACCAGAAATGTTGAGTTGGGACAGTCTGAATATAATGGGTTAGCCAGCATAGTTAATGAAAGGCTGGGCGAGACATTTCTAGATACATTATTAAATAGATCCTACATCATCACTAGGAAAATAAAATTATATGCAGGACAGGGCAAGCACAGCCCAGTTGTGATCAATGACCAATCTGTTTTGAGAGGTGAAGCCATGAGGACTCTTGGGGTGGTTGAGGCTCCCTGCCACCAGCCCTCTGCCCCATTAAATCCTTATCTCTCTGTGTGTGCATGTCCTGAAGTCACATGTTGACTTATGGCAATCCCATGAATTCCATAGGTTTTCTTAGGCAAGGAGTACTCAGAAGTGGTTTGCCAGTTCTTTTCTCTGAAATGTAGAACAGCACCTGGTACTAAGGGCAAAAGAGGGAGCATTCCCCGGATGGTTTTGGATTAGCTCATCCACTTGCCTCTAAAATCCTCGAAATGATGGTGTGATGCTCAAGTCCCATTAAATATAATGGAAAAGGAAAATGGTTGTCTTTAATACAAATGGAAAATCAAGTTTGCTATTTGGAATTTATACTTTTTTTTTAATTTTCAAGCTGTGGTGGTGCTTGAATCTGTGTATAAAAAATCCATGGATAAGCAGGGCCAACTGTAATTCACTAGGAGCAGTAAATTTCCCTTGCATTGGAAGCAGGGGGGGGGGGACATTTTTAACCTGCCCCAAAGAAAATGGAAAGGATGAGGGGAAACTGCTCCTCTCACCTCTGCTCTGGTGGTACCAACCCTCAAGTGGCAGTTTCTTGGCTATGGATTCTCCTTCACACACCCCCAGTTTTTCATCCCCTCTTCAAGCCCATGGGATAGATTCAATTTGAGATTTTTTTTGGGGGGAGGGGGGAGGATATTCCAGTGATGGGCAGGGCCAAAGTAGACAATAGGACAAAACAAGCCTATTTTAACCTAAACATCTTATTGTAAGTAACAAAGCCTTTTCGGATGCATTTCAACTGTACAAAAGTTAGGGAACAAACTGTATCATGGAGGAAGGAGATGCTCCACACGATGAGGCCTCTCCTGTCTGCTCTATGGAAGCCAGTATGGACAGGAAAGGATGCTCCACTCTTTCTCATGGTGAAATGTTGCCCTCTGATACTGAGGTCCAATTTTCTACCTCTATATATGGCTTCTGTATCTCAGGGAAACTGTGACCATGCCAAGTTCAGTTATGATCAGAGGCTGGTCAGAGGAACTAAGCAATATGGCTTGTATGTTGGGCATTCTTGGACAAACAACACATCAGTCAACAAGGTCCCAGAGGACAGTGCTGGTCATTGCCCAGGTTCCATCGCATGGGCACAGCTTGAGGCCTCTACCCTTTAGTTCACTTGAACTTGCTGACTTGGGAAAACCATCACTGGAATATTCTCACATGTTTATTCACTGTTATCTTTTATAACTGGTTGGAAATCCATTAAATGTGAGGAATAAAATATGCAGGCACACCTATTCGTGAAGAGAATGTAACCTAGTTGTCTATTTTTAGATGTTCCTAACTGGACAGGCAACTCTGTTCAGATGGAACGCTGGGTTTTTAGTGCAGTTTTGAGGTGAAAAATGTCCAAGGAAATTCTCATTGCTCTCCACCCTTATCAACTTCCACACTCTGAACCTTTTGCATTCCCTGCCCATGTTTGTTAGGATGAATTCCTGTTTTGCTTCAACATTTATTTTTATCCTGAAGTTCCTGCTGTGTAGGATTGACTTCCCCATTATAAACCCTCTGCAGTGTATGTTTTCGTTTTAAAACAAAGGTTATTGTCAATTAGAATTTGATGGTGTAGTGATGAAAGCCAAAGAATCTTATAAAATCCATATGTACTTATTCATGGTAGTTCCTGGTTTTTAAAATATTGGAAAAAAATTCTTTGAAGTAAAAGGATTCATCCCTCTCCCAAAACGGCGCTCTTTCCTCAGTTGCTCCCTGTTGACACCTGCATTTGTTCCCAATTTTTAAGACAAATTATAAACAGTCACTCAGGTAACATCATCCTCATGATAGATCTCATATGTAACGGCCACAACTTCATTTATAAATGGAAAATATAACTTGTGCTTCCCAACCATTGCCTTTGCTCAAAAGGCAATACAGTATAGAAATATTCTAAATAAATAATTTTTAAAAAATCTAGTGGTTAGTCCATGGACTTCTCTTCTAATGTGCATACCAAGAATGATCTTAGAATTTCTCTTACTGAGTGTGCGCTGCATGACCAGATGATTACACATCTGGGGTTTCTGTGAGGGAGACAAGCCAGAGGCCTACTGTTGTATAAAGATTAAATTGCAAAAATGCATTGTAAGATTAGAGCATTTGTAAGAGCATTGCTCCAGTTGCTTCTTAATATCTGTGGCAGTGTTGCCACACACAATTAAAAATAGCCACTCTCTTATTTATTGGTTTGGTCTTCTTGGACAGGCAGATCTAGTACAAAGTCCATTTAATTTTGTAGCACTAATCCCTTCAGTATGTGCAGGACTAGTGAACGGCTAGTGACTGGTTATTCCTCAGGAGTGTTATGTATGGGTCTTATTTATAGGAAGGGCTTTCCAAAGAAATGCCCCTGTGCAAAGAAAGAATCCATGCCCTCAACTGAATGAATTATCTTTGTAGCAAAACTACTTGGAACGCACTGGTAACAGATGGGAAGGGATAGTAGAGTTGATGCTTTGTTACACACACTTTGTATTCACAGGGTACAAGTGACAGTCCCTGGTACTTCAGGTTTGTTTTTCAGGATCATGTAGCAGCTGATGGCAAGGGTCCTTCTCTTCCTACGACACTGTCAAACAGGCCAGGAGTAGGGCTGGCAGGTGAAAAATAGGACGGGCTCTTGTTCCTTTAATGTAGTTTGCAGAAGAGAGTTTTCAGCATGTAGAGCTTGTGTGAAAAACAAAAGCCAATGAATTTCCCTCTTCTGCAAAACTATTAAAGGTAAAAAACAAAGGTACTGTCCTGCTTTCCTTGGCTAATCCAAGACAGCACCGATTGTCCTGTGTGGGTCTGATGGAAATTGGGAGTCCAAAACCTTTGGAGAGTCACAGTTCCTCACCCTTCAGTAAACAATACTAGTCTGACTAAGTCACTATAACAAACCTTATCCACTCAGCTGAAGGCACCAACACTATAAGAAAACAGTGAGTAACAGGTTAATATTGATTATTGTGTGGTGGGTGTAATAATATTCAGGCCATTTATCAACTGGTAGTTCCATTCACTGTTCTTACCGTCCCAATGCTTTCCCTGGGAAAACAACCCCCCCAATCTTGGGAACAAAGAAGCTGGAATTATTAGCAATCCTCCCCTGTTTCAGTGAAACATTGATCAAGGGATATTGAAACACTAACAAAGCTTAAACTGAACATAGAAGCAGAGTTATTCACTTCTAAGGACCAAGGCAAGGTCCGCTATGTCCGTGAGGGGAATTTGCAAACAACACAAGGCATGCAGAAGTCAGTTCATGCCAGCAGCCAGCAGTTTGGTTTAAGTCTTAAAAAACAACACAAAGATGTAGGGGAAGGATCCATTTTGTTGGAGGCTTCACGCATAGCCAGTTCCTCCAAGTTGGTTCATTTGCAGAATAAACTTTTCTGTACACATCATCCACAACCAGTCTGCTCTTCTGTCCATCATGAACTGAAAAACCTCTTCTGAGTTTGGCTCAGTGGAAAAAGGAGGAGAGACTTTAATGGGGGAAGAAAGAGATGTCCAGCATCCCTGTACAGAGCGACGCAACATGGGTCATTCTCTTTTTCTCTCCCTTCTTTCCCTGCCTGCTCCAGCTGGCTAGGACAACACTGGCAGTGGGCCTTCATGTTGGCCCAGCTCCAGAGAACTGTGAGAGTGGTTGGGGCACACTGAGTGTGCAGTTGATGAAACTGTGTTATTGCAGAGTACCAGTCAGAGCAGGTGCAAGAATAAAAGCTTGGCACAGTCCAGGAACTGGGTTGTTCAGCTAAAAAACTGAACCAAGGTATGAGTGGTTTCCAAGCATAACATTTAAGGGGTTTGAGGATGGGGTAGGGGCGTGTCAAGTGGTCATTTTGGTAGCTGTTCCTTGATGAAAACAAGGCCTTCTGGACTCTTATGGAAATCTATCAGGCCATACCTTGTTTTTCTGGAGGCTGAGAAAACTGGACAAATGGTTGGGAATCTGGGAGTTGTGATCCAAAAATGTAACATTCCCAAATACTGTACGGTGTTTCCAACATTGTCCAGCCTGGGAAAGTAACAAGCAGAAGATAAAGGTGACTGACCATCTACGTATATATTGACTATAAGTCGACCTCATGTATACATCGAGGGCAGGTTTTGGGCCAAAATTATGGATTTTTATATGTCCTATGGACAAGTCAAGGGCAGGGCTGGCTCTAGGTATTTGGTCACCCTAGGCGAAAAATATTTTGCCCCCCCCCCTCCTGGTAGCCCCTCAAAGTGTAGGAAAATGTAGGACACAATGTAGGACAAAACCTAGGCTAAATTGTAAGGATGTTTAAGAAAAAATGGAGGACATGGAACCAACTAAAAGCCAAAAAAATCAATAAAAACAATATATTTCATGTTCTCAGTCCTGCTCAAAATGGAGGACATTTTGACATGCCTATCAGCACAACTCCCAAGACCCAAATTCACAACTACTAATCATTGGGGACAGAAAAGAAGAAAAAAGCAACAGCAATGCAAGGAAGCCTGAGCCATCTGAGCATTGGAGCGTTCTCTGAGACCAGAGTTCGAATCCTGTCTAAGCCATGCAACACCATTGGGTGACCTTGGTCAAGTCAACACTCTCTCAGCTCAGAGGATGACAAGGGCAAAACCCTCGCTGAAGAAATCTTGCCAAGAAAACTCCAGGATGAGGTCACCATAAATTGGAAATGACCTGGAGCACACAAGAGCAACAACCACAACAGAGAGGCAAGAGCAGCAAAGCCAGGGGGAGCGCAAGGGGCACCCTGGCTGGCACTTGCCTGGACTGTGCACGTGCACAGCCCCAGGCAAGCGCCCTTCACTCTCCCCTGGCCCTTGTTCCTAGCTTGTGCCTCTTTGCAAGGAGCAAAGAGCAGCAAAGCCAGGGGAGTGCAAGGGACACCCTGGCTGGCACTTGCCTGGAACTGTGTGCACGCACAGCCCCAGGCTAGCGCACTTGCTCTCCCCTGGCACTGTTCAAGCCAGGAAAGGGCCTTCGCTCTCCTCCTGGCTTTGCTGCTCAGGAGAGAGCGGAGGGCCCTTGGTACTTGGCCTGGCGCTGTGCGCGCGCGCCTCCAAACAAGCGCCCTCCACTTTCCTCCTGAGCAGCAAAGCCAGGAGGAGAGTGAAGTTTAGGGGCGCCTGTGCTTGCTTGGAGCGTGCGCACGCACATCCCTGGCCAAGCGCCAGGGTGCCCTTCGCTTTCCTCCTGGCTTGCTGCTCAGGAGGCGAGCGGAGGGGCCCTGGCGCTTGCTTGAGGCTGTGCACGTGCTCCAGGCAAGCGCCCTCCACTCTCCTCCTGAGCAGCAAAGCCAGGAGGAGAGTGAAGGGCGCCCTGGCGCTTGCTGGGGCTGTGCGTGCGCATGCTCCAAGCAAGTGCAGTGCCACCCTAAACCTTTTGTGCCCTAGGCAACTGCCTATGTTACCTATATGGATGAGCCGGCGCCTTGTCGAGGGTAAAAAACTGGGACATGTAACAAAGGATCTAAATGATGAAGCAAAGGAAACAACTGCCCAAAGAACTTCAAATTCCAGCAGCATAACTTTGTGCTCACTTTAAAGGCTGGATAGATGAGAGAATGGAGGGAGGTCAGTTCTTCCGGAGAAAATACTCTCTGCTTTTCCCAGGGGATGGTTCTTTTTTTTTTAACAGAGAATTAAAGTGCAGTACCTACATAACCCATATATAGTCAAGATAATGTTTGGGTCAATTTTTTTAACCTAATCTCTGACTTATACATTAGTATTATGCAAGTAGTTTTTCCCCCTCTAGTGCCCGGTATAAGAGTAGGCAACCTTTGAACCTGGAAACTCCACTTAGCTGTCATTACAGGGTTAGGGAGTCTTTAGCTTTCCAGATGTTTAGCTCTCAAAAAGCCTATCATTGGCCATGCTGTCTGGCTGGTGGCTAAAGTTTTCCCATCTTTGTGTCTCATGGCAAATAATAGTTGTTTGGTAGAACTTCTATTATTTGCCATTTTGGCCGAGCGTGAGGAACCTACTCTCTGGAGCCAGTGTGGTATAGTGGTTTGATGCACTAGACTCTGACTTCTGGAGACCAGGGTTTTAATTTCTACTTGGCCATGGGAACCCCAAGCACCATGCTCTATAAAAAAAAACTGATTAGTAATATACTTACATGCTTCAATCCACAACACACTACTATAGTCTGTTGTTTCTGCCCAAGCCCTCCACTACAACTGCTCTGCTCACGACCCCCAGGTCTCAAAACTCTTGGATTACAATAGACATTTCTCAAACTACAGCCCCACTGAAGGAGGTGAAGAAAACAAATCACAAGGCACAAGATAATACCCGGAAGCCCGATTACAACAGACCAAAAACACAAAATGACCAACAACACACTCCAGTAGTGACACCTTAGTCTCCAGTAAGACCATTCAAACACAAACAATCAAGGAGCTACAACAAGGAGGCTGGCCTCTTATTAGCCTCAGCACCGCCCCCAATCTTAAACAACTACTCACTTCAACAAGGTATTAACGTGGATAATACACGGGAAGACTCTGCCACAAATCTAGTGCCAAACCTCTACCTCCGCTACTCTGGGGCAGTATTACAGGGGCCCAGTAACACACCAGTGCATTCTACAGCCTTTCTCCCCCCGTCTGTGATATATCACACCATCTATGTCAGCCGTGCCTCTCTACACTCTACATGGACCCAACACGGACAGCTCTATGCAAGAGAGAAATGTACAAATCTATAAGAAATGGCAATACTAAAACCAGTTGCGAACATTCAGCCTTCCTGGACATATAGGTGGGATACAGACCGCCCATTGGGCGGTCTGGCCCCGCCCCTTTCCCCGGAGTATCGGGGCTTCAGTGGCTACACCGGCAGCGCTGAGCCCCGATCCGCCGCTTTTCGGGCTGCGGGGACAGCGGCAAAAGGCCGCTTCCCGCAGCCAGAAAAGAGGTTGTCCTGGGGCTTCAAGCCCAAGGAACACCCCGCGGCGGCGGGGAGCAGATAAAGGGAACAGCGGCCGCTTGGCCCTTTTCGTTTAAGTCCGTGGGCGCAGCCTCAGACGGGCTGCGCCCAGCGGGACTAACCCGGAAGGAGCTCCAAAGCGGAGCTCCTTCCTGCTTCGTGACCAGGGGCGCACTAAGCGGCCTGGCGTGGAGTACTATACGTCATGGCGCCGCCCGCCGTCTAGAGGCGGGCGCCAGCCATGACGTACTCATGGTCGGTTGCCGTGCGGAAGGGCCGCCGCCTTAGTGCTTGTTCGCCACGCACTAGGGTTAGGGCGGTGCGGAAGCACCGCCCTTTCGTAACCCTAGTGGTGGCGAACACGCACCTAAACTGCCAGTCTGTAACCGGCCATCGTCAAGGCAGGGGTTGGCAACCTTTTTGAGCCGGAGGCCGGGTTGCTGTCCCTCAGACAACTGGGGGCGAAGCCAAAAAATTAAATTAAAAAAAAAATTAAAATATAAAATAAACCAGGACAAATGTAGGGCAAAATTTTCTTTTTTTTTTTTTTTATAAATGTTATTAATGCTTTTCTTTTAAAATACACCGTATAGACAGTCATTTCTTGTACAATCATTATAACGACAAGAAGTGGTGAGAAAAAGACAAAAGAAAGAAGAAAAAAAAAAAAACAAAGAAGAAGAGAAAAGAGAAGGAAAGAAGAGAGAAAAGAGAAGCAAGGAGGTAAAGAAAGAGAAGAGGAAAGGGCAAGAGAGAAGAAAAAGAAAAAAAAAAAAACGGGGGGGGAAAGAAGAGGAAAAGATGTAGAAGTAATAGATAAATACCTATCTACAGTCCTTTTTCACTTTTATGAAATTAAAAGATAATTGGGGGAAATGTAGAATTTAAACCAGAAGTCTTTTTGTTAAATATGTTAAAGTAAAATATGAAAACAAATGGGCAAACTATGTTTTATGTTATCAGCGCCAAGAACCATATATGACACAACTATGGAAGAAAGAAGAAACCCAATATGGGAAACTTGGATTATAACTGCTGGACTTGCTTGAAATGGACAAAATGTCAAGAAGCTGTGGATTATGAATTGACAGGACGCTACAGGAAAGACTGGAAACACATTTATAGAGTATTATCGACGAAATTGGGCAAATTAGAACTATGTTTAATATAGATGTGGGGTTGTTAATCGACCATGATCCTATGTAATAGATGTGAAAGAGTTCCTGTAGATCTTCTCGACTGCTTTTAGAATGAAAACGGAAAGTATATAGAGATGGAATTTGAATAGTCGGAGAGAGAACACAACGTTTTTTTAAATATGTATATCGATCGTAAATATAGATAAAGTCAGCGTAAGCATTTCAAGGTAACCAAGGCAAAATTTTCAAATGGAAGACACTTTTTTAAAAATGGAGGACATGCGAAAAAAATTTTGCTGCTTTTTAAAAATGTTAATATAAATGCATGTTTCTGAGGCTTCTATAGCAATTGCCCCCCAAAGGCCCCGCGGGAATCGGCGGCAGGACTGGGCAGGGGCGGTCCCAGGCCTTGCTGGGCGATCTGGCCCGCGGGCCGCAGGTTGCCACCCCTGTAGTAAGGGATTACAGGTTGTGGCCCTTGAACAAGGAAATACAAAGGAAGACTCAAACAGCTGGATTGAATTATACTCACAAATTCCAATTCATTAGCAGAGGTATAAACCAACAGAACAGTTTCATGGCCCACTACATATGTTAATATAAGAGTCCTTGCTACTGCACATGTAAGAAAAGGAACCTTGTCAGAGAGAGTTCTGAATTCAAGAAATCTGACTTTTGGTAAGGAGATTTATTGCTATCAAACATGAATAGTAACTGGCCACTATAAAGACCTTGCCTACCCTTTTGAAAAATTTAGAGCAAGGGGCATGATTTGCATCTTTGTGGACCATCTGAAAAAGTGTGTTTATAGTCACAAAAACTCATGCTAAAAAAACCAAACCACCAAGTAGTCTTAAAGGTGCTGCCACATTTCCCACCCTCCCACTCCCTTCCTCCTTTTTAGGAAACCCACTGGGTGACCTTGGGCAAGTCACACTCTCTCAGCCTCAGAAGAAGGCCAGGACAAACCTCTTCTGAAAAAGTCTTACCAAGAAAACCTGTGAACCTGCCTTAGGGTCTCCATAAGCTGGAAATGACTTAAAGGCACACAACAACAACCCTCCAGTGCCTGTTCCTGTGGAAAATCTACTAATACAATAATAATATAATGCCCTCTTATTTAGACACTTGGCATTAAAGAGACATTTGCAGTCAGAAGAACAACCTGAGGCAGGGGTAAGGAGGGCACCTGATGATTCCTTCACTTTGCCTCAGGTCAGATTTTAATAGTTCCACAACAGAGTGAGGAGATTCTGTCCTGTGCTGCAGCAGAAGGAGCATCTAGGCCACACTGAACCACATTCTTCTAAGACTTATGTTGCAAGAGGCTGCCTCTATGTTTCCATTCAGTTCATACAAATAATAATAATAATAAAAAATCTCCTGTCAGCAATCAAGTCCCAGTAATCCCCAACCCCTAAAAAAGAAAACAGTGAGTTGATTGTTTTTAAAACATAAAGAAAGCAGGCATATTCATGCTTTTACCCAGAAACAAAGCTAAACTCACAGAATACAAATTAGATGGCCCCCACAGAGAAGAGCTAGAAAATGGGAGGGGAGGCGCAAGCAATGTGTTTAACAATGGAGGACACTACACCAAGGAGCTGGGCAGAAGACTGGTCTGGATCTAAAGGGAGATCTCTGGATGTTTTGCATTGCAATAAACCATCAGGGATATCTCACTTCCATCTCTGTAACAAAATTTTTGTGTAGAAGGACTGTGAACTCTGTTCTTCTCTAGTACTCAAAACAAATTCTAGTACTCGAAACATATCCATGGGCTCAGTGTTGGTTAATTCTAGGTTTGTGTCTTTTGGACGGGTCAATGGATGCTGTGGAGAAAAATAAAGTAGATTCACCCAAGCCAGAAGTCTGCCCACCCCTAAATTACACAGCACATACTGTAATGGGGGCTTACAGATTGTGGTGTGTGTTCATAACTGAACCAGGACAACTGCCTGTATGTGGTCCTTGACCATGATTTAAGTGCTAGTTTCAGCATAAAGACATTGTTCTGTCCTTCCCACAGCTTTTTGCCACTGCGCCATCAGATTAGAATCTCACGAGAAAAACTGCAAACTAATTCCTTGTTGTGCAAGTCTTCTGGCCCTACTTTACACTGATTTAATGTTGATAGTGACCACCTTACTTATAGGGTAATTAGTTTGGTTGGGATTAAACCAGTCTGTGTTCATTTCCCCACAGCACTCCTGTACAGTTTTACCCTGAGGATATCTGCTTGCTTCCTTGCACTGTGGTTGTCAAAATGTTTGTGTCACAGAGGTTCATAAATAAATAACCATGGTTCCCTGGGAAACAAGGCCTTTTTACCTAAGCTGTTTCTAGAGAAACATTTGTTCAGGGCAATGTTTCTCACATTCCACAAGAAAAGCATTCAAATTTGTTCTTAGGTGACAGCAAGGCAGCAAAGCCAGCTAGCTGCACTAATTATTTTAGTGATTCTCTGGAAGAGCGGATAACCAGATAACCCCAGATGGCCAAAGCTGTGTGAAATAACGCCTGAACAGGTCCCAGTTTGACCAGTGCTGCCTCTTTTGTGAACCATTCATATACTTGAATCTCCTGGAACAACAACAAAAAAAATTACAGTGTATGCAATAAATACATTAATAAGTAATAATGACTATGAATAATAACTCTTTTTAGAGCTACTATCTTGGAAGTAAGGTCTACTGAAAGGAGTAGGTATACTTTTGTAAAATAAAATGGGCCGTATGTAGATTGTCACATGTGAAAATTGCACACTCCATAAACAAGGCTGAGAGCACGAAAGGAAAGCCTCACGTGATCTTGTGAAAATGTATATATTGAATTTTTAGTGCAGGTGCTTCTAACACATATGAACTGTGCAGGTACAGGAGAACTGTACCACAGGTATTGACAGCTCTAGCTCTAAAAGAAGAGTAAGCATTTTCAGGATATAGGCCCTGTACAGATGGGCCCTTTGCGGCACTCCCATGATGTGCTATGGTTACCTCAGGGTGGCGCGTGCACATGCCCCACAACCCTAGTATGTGATGGCGTCACAGCTGCGCAGCACCACCCACACGGGGCTCACAGCTATGATGTCACAGCTGCGCGGCTGCGACGCCATCAGGATGTCTTTGTAGCTTTGCAGCAGTGCAACTGTGCCGCAAAAAGGAGCCACTTTTTAATGCTCCTTTGTTGCTACGCAGTTTGGTTGCTGCGGCGCTGCTGCGGAGCAAAGAGAGGGGCCCCCTGGCGCCTCTTTCTGGCGGTCTGTACTCCGCCATAATTAGACATTACCAGATAAAGCGGGAATTTCCACTCAATGTTTGATTCATAGTAGTAATGTGGAGGCAAGTAGAGTTTACAGAAGAGAATCAGATGGGAATGGGCTTCTTATCCCTTCCTGCATGACTCAACATTCCCTACAAACCCTTTCCCTGTCTTCCCCCCACTCCTTTCTTTCTCTGGACTGTTTCAGGAACTTAAACTGACCCAATGCAGGAGATAAGAGAGAGTAGGAGGAGGGTTTAATCAGTCCAGACTGGTAAAACATGTGTTTGCTAACATGACTGTAGTTCTACTGGTAGAATGTGACATGGCTTTTCTTAAAAACATATTGAGGGGTAGTCATGTTGGCCATATAGCAACGTACAATAACATCCCAAATGCACAAAACAGTGAGATCTTCAATTGGCCAACAAAAATACACAAAATACATGCTTTTGAAGATCCACTTTTCTTAAGAGTGAAGTGAAGAGTTGATTTAACTTTCCTGTTCTTAACAGTTAAGGAAGGAAGGAAGGAAGGAAGGAAGGAAGGAAGGAAGGAAGGAAGGGAATACGGTAGATAACAAGAGTAGGGTGGGATGCAGGTGTGTATCTATGAGGGTACGCAACATTTGATCCCAAATGAGAATTCTGCCTCCTTAAAATGAAATTTTCCTTCAGCTCCCAAATTTCTAACATTGCAGAGAGTGGGACACTAAAAATCTTTCATACTCAGAGCTCTTACGCTTGCTGTGTTCACATATTCAATAACATTGCCTGACTCTTTCTTTAGAAACCTAAACTCTATAACTGAGTGTATGTGTCTTCAAGTTGTTTCCAACTTACGATGGCCCTATCTTGGGGTTTTCATGGCAAGTTTCTTCATGGAGGGCATGCCATTGCCTTCCTCTGAGGCTGAGAAAGTGGGACTTGCCCAATGTGGCCGGGTTTTCATAGCAGAGCCAGGATTCTGGGCTCCAGAGTCCTACTCTGATGCTCAAACCACAACACAACACTGGCTCTCAAAACAACTCTATAACTACTCATCTGAAATCTTAAGTTAGTAAAGAATTATTATTTTAGGGAAAATGCCCTTATGCTGGCCCTCCCCCACAGTCACACCCCTGAGTGGCTATGCAGTGAAACAGAAGCAGTCATTCCCAAAACACAAGGAGAATAAAGCAAAGCAATACAGTACACAGGTTCCTTTCTCAGCCTTGCATCCTTCTGATCATGTCAATGTACTCTGAAACAAAGCCTCTATTCACACATGGCTGGGAGCATAGGAGACACTCCTCCTCACTAGAAAGAGCTAATCTGATAGTAGCATATAGTCAAATGCCAATAGCAAGAGGGAAGGGTGAATTATGTTGGTCTTGCCCACTCAGACATCATTCTAGTTGGATAGAAAGTGATGATTCAAATAAGAAGGACCCTCCCGAATAGCTCAGAGCATGTATGGTTCTCATATTTATGTGTACAGTCCTGAAGGCATGAAGATCATATGACAGTAGGGGTGTCTGGGGAGTGGTAAGGGCATTGCCCTAGAATTCTGCTGCCCCATGAAATTTCCTGTCTTTCTGCAAATTTCTAGCATTGCATGAAATGAAACACTGAAAATCATTCTCAGCTGGAACTCTTGTATTTGTTGTGATCCCAGTCCCTTGATCCACTATTTGAATTTGAATTTTTATGTGTCAATTGAAGTTTAAAGTTACTGCAATGTTAGAAATTTGAGCATGAGATTAATATTTAATGGGACGAACAAAATTCTGATGGTGGCAATATCACTATCTCCACAGCTACACCTTTGCATGACAGATGAGTGGCTCCCAGGAGAAGAACTTGGAAGAGTTTCTTTTTGGACTTCAGCTCCCAGAATCCCCCAGCCAGCATGGCCAGCTCACACGAAGCAGAGGCAATGTTTTATTTTTCCATCCCCAAATAAGGACAGCTACAAGAACCAGGCTGGTGTAGTGGCTGGAGGTCAGAGTTTGATCCCCCACTTGGCTGTGAAAATCCATTGGGTGACCTTGGATAAATCCCACACTCTCAGCCTCAGAAAAACCTGTGATAGGTTTGCCTCAGGGTTGCCATAAGCCAGAAATGACTTGAAGGCACATAACAACAAACAAGAGACTTCAAAGACATAGCCATGTTCGTCTGGTGAATCAGTATGCCAGCACCTTTGAGACTGAAGGAAAGGAACTGGTGGCATGAGCTTTCGTAGACTTCATTCTACTTCCTCAGATGCATGGGGGAAATAGGCTGAAGTCTTTCAAAAGTCTACCAGGAAGCAGACTGCAGCCAAGAAACCAGAAGATGGACTAGGAATGGGAAGGACAGCCTGAAAAGAACTAGACAAGATCCTAAAGAGTAAAGATATATACTGAGCACTAAAGTTAGAATTGCATAAGCCATTGTATTCCCCATCACCATGTATAGATGTGAAAGCTGGACAGTGAAGAAAGTGGATAGAAGAAAATTCATTTGAGATGTGGTGCTGGAGAAGAGTGATGAGGATCCCATGGACAGCCAAAAAAGACAAACAAATGGGCCCTTGAAGAAACAAAAAAACCTGAATGCTCCCTGGAAGCCAAGACGATAAAGCTGAGGCAGTCATACTTTGGCCACATCATGAGAAGACAATAATAATGCTAGGAAAGGTGGAGGATGTAGAAAGAGAGGAAAGCCACATTGTAGATGTCTAGATTCAATTAGGAAGGTCACAGGTATGAATCTGCAGGACCTTAGCAGAGCAGTGGAGGGCAGGGGGTCTTGGAGATGTCTCAGCCACAGGGTCACCATGAGCCCAGATGGACTAGAGGGCGGTTAACAACAACAAATTACCAAAGCCAGCTTCTTTCTTTCAGTTAGGTCCAAAACTGCCCTGCAGAAATAATCCAGTTGGAGACCATTTTAACTGCCCTGGCTCAGTGCTAGGGAATTCTGGGAACTGTAGTTTTGTGACACATTTAGCCTTTTCTGTCAGAAAGAGCTCTGATGCCACAACAAACTGCAGTTCCCAGGTTTCCCTAGCGCTAGCACTGAACCAGGGCAGTCAAAAAGAGTTTTTAAACTGGATTATTTCTGCAGTGTGTTTTGGACCTGAGTCTCAAAGATGCTACAACAAGATCCCTTCGCAAGAAGAGACTGGGGATTCTGCAAGGGGAATGAATTCATGGTGTCATCATATAAGCCTTGGCGGAGGAGGGGCTTTTATAGGTGCCACTTATAACAAGACCCCTTTCCCCTTCCCTTTCTGGGGGGGGGGGTCATGGGAGGTTTGCTGCTGCTGCTGTAGCAGAGGAGCCCAGCAGCAGCCATCCCTCAGGAATGTGCCTGGGCTGCGTTTTGGCTGGCTGGCGGCAACTCTCTTCCCAAATCCCTCCCAGGACCTCCGCCTTCCCTCCCTCCTCCTCCTCCTCAACTTGGCATTTTCTCTCCACTTTCCACCATCTTCTTTTCCAAACTGAATGGGAATATCCGGGGGGGGGATAAGCCGCCATTTCTTTTTTCTCTGAGGAGAAAAAGTCCCCCCTTCAGAATGTACTTTTCCAGCCTGCCCCCCCCCCATCTCCTTCTGGCAAACACACACACATATAAGGAGATGGGGGGCAGGCTGGCAAAATAAGTTCTGAAGGGGGGACTTTTCCCCACTTTGCCAGCCTACTCCCAAATATCTCCTGGCAAATATACGTACGTGCACAGTATATCTATATCTATATTCCAGTGAGTCTCAAAAGTGCTACACTATCTCTCTGCAGACTTGATTCTCTCTGAATTCTACTCCTGGAGAGAAAGTTGCGAGGGAGGACATGTCCGGGAAAAGGAGGGCGGCCGCTCAGCCCCCCCCCCCCCCTTTCTGGAATGCGCGCGTCACTGCCTTCAGACATCCTCCCCCCCCCCAACCCGCCAATTAGGGGCCGGGGAATTAAAAAGGGGAACAAAGCCCCAGAGCCCCTCCTCCTCCTGCGGCTATAAAAGGCCCCTCCCAGGCGAGGGCTGAGTTAGACCAGAAGTTTCTGCTCACTTGAGGCTCCCTTGACGAGTCGGTCAGTGAGGAAGACTCTCCCGCCCTTCCTCCCTCGGCAGCTGCCTGTCCTTTGCCAGCCCTTTCCCTTCGCCAAGGAACATGGTAAGTGGATGAAGGGAAAGGAAGGAGAGACCGGGAAGGAGAAGAACACTTGGGGGAGAGGGAGGCTTGAGCCCGATGAGGGAGGGAGGGAGGAAGCTGTCTTTGTGGGCCTCCCTGTCGGTTCCGACTGATGGCGAACCCTATCTCGGGATGTTCGTGGCGAGGGGAGATTGCCACTGCCATCCTCTGAGGCTGAGAGAGTGTGACCCGCCCAAGGTGGCTTTCCATGGCCGAGTCGGGATTCGACCCCTGGTCACCAGAGTCATTTCTACGCCGCTTTTCTTCCAGAAAGGGACCCAAGGCGTCTCACAAGATAAAAACGCTTTAAAAAACCCTAATTTTAACACCCCCCAATCATTTATTTTTTACTTTATCTAACTTCGGCGCCGCTTTTCTCCCCCAGAAAGGGACCCGGTTCATATAGTGTAAGAGTATAAAGAAGAGTCCAACGCTGCAACTACTGGGCCACGCTGGTTCTGGCAAGGCGAAGGGTTTAGCAAGTCTCGTCTGGACTTTCCTCCCGAGACACGTGTCAGGAGGAGACGCCCGGGAGGCTGAATGGCGCGAGGCGAGGCGAGGGGGGGGGGGAAGGGAGTGTCCTCGGCGGCCTCGCTCTTCTGGGGCCCTGGCGCTTCCCCTGAATGTGTGGAGCAGTGCCTCGCCACGAACTTCCATCTAAGCACCAGTTGCCTCCCCCCCCTGATCTTTTTGCCTTTGGAGAGCAGCACACGTGTCCAGTTGCACGTTAAGAAGGCTCATCTCGGGGTGGAGTGGGGGTTTCATGAAGCCCCAGAGCTGGAAGAGGCCTCCAAGGCCATCCAGTTCAACCCCTAAAACTCCATTGCACCAACCGTTGGGGCGGGGTGGATCCTAGCTCCCTCGTGGTTCTCAAAAACCGGTTTGGGTGGCTGCCCAGGCCTTAGGAGGGGAACTTGCAGAGAAGCTTAACAGGGATTTCGGACTCCTTCATAAGTAGAGGACCCAGCCAGAGCTGACTCTCTCTACCGTTTATATTCCAACCCTGGTCTCTAGAAAGTCTTGCTTGGACTATCACTCTAGAGACCAGGGTTGGAACCCCCACTGAGCCATGAAACCCACTGGGTGACCTTGGGCAGGTCACAGTCTCTCAGCCTCAGAGGGTGGCAACGCCAACCCCCCTCCCCCCAAGAACACATCTTGCCAAGAAAAACCCGTGATAAGGTCATCATAAGTCAGAAATGACTTGAAGGCACACAACAGCGAATCAGAGGTGGATGCCAGGAGATGTTTGGGGCAAGTTAGGGTCTATACAGATGGCTGGAGGGAATAATTGTTGATGACAGGGGTATACAAGGGGCATAAAGCTCAGGGATTGGCTAACTGAGACAAACATACACCCCTGCCTAGTAGACATATACAGATCAAGGATCATAACCAGCCAAAGACACCAAGGAGCTTTGTGGGAGGCAACACCTCTCCTCTTACCTCCAATTAAAAACACTGTAGCATCACATTAAATAGTTACCAGGTTTGTTGCTGTTTGCCTTCCAGTCGTTTCTGATTAATGCCAACTCTGTCACAGGGGTTTTCTGGGGCTGAGTATGTTCTGACTCGCCCAAGGTCACCCAGTGGGTTTTCTTGGCAAGGCTTTGAACCCTGATCTCCAGAGTCCTAGTCCATCACTCAGACCTCTCCACCACTCTGGCAGTAATATTTTCCACTTTGTTGCCCTTATATGACTGTAGCAGTAGAATTCAAAGATACAGCTGTATTAGTCTGTAGAATCAGTATGTAGAGATTGTAGGAAAACTCAGGCTGCCAACTTCTTTCTTTCAGTTAGTCTCAAAGGTGCTACAAGAGCTCTTTACATACTTACATGACTGGTAAACTCTGCTTTCTGAGGCAGCAGCCTCCCTTTGCCTAACAATGGCAGAGTGAGCATCAGCCTCAGTTTACTTGTTGTGGTTAATAGGTCCATAGATGTTTTGCATCAAAGCTCTTGCCCAGACCAGTTCAGAGGGGCATTGTGAAGGAACAGAGAGAGAGAGAGAGAGGCCAGTGGAAGACCACCCATAAAGGGGAAATGTTATCTTGCTCTGAGCAACAGGATATGACTGTGGTGGCTCCCTGGAGGTAGGCCTGGCCTCCTCTCCCTGGCCTCCCTGCCCCTTGTGACTGCCAGCTGAGTCACTTTTCGGGGAAGTGGGGAGGGGGCAGCCCAAGAAGGTGCCTCATTTAGGGATTAACTACCTCATTGCCTCTTTCCCTCATTTCAAAGTCTCCTCCCAACTGGGAAAAACCTCTTTTCTACCTCTTGAGAATTTCTGCATAACACACAGCCTTTTCTAAATAAATAAATAAATAATACTTGCACAGTACAAGATGCTAGCCTAAGCAGCTTAGGTCACACTTTTAAGCCCAGCCTCCTGGAACACTGTAATCTTCTTCCAGTTGGGGAGTGATCTTAAAAGCGAAAGTGGCCAAGTTTGAACTTGTGGAGCTCTTGGCATGGCTCCTGCTGAGAGAGTCTTCTATAAGGGGTTTTATAGGCCATGGCATGAGGCCAGCTGCAGATGGGCAGGACAAAGCTTACCAACAATTTTGCAGCTCTCCAACCCAAGGGAGGGATGCAGAACTATGAATGGTGGAATAATAGCTCTGTTGCATAACTCAGCCCGACTACAGGAGAGCGCTGAAGATGCAGTTGGAACATCCATTTTAAAAGGCAACATGTTGCTCAATAAAATGAGCTGAATGACATTAAAAAAAAATCATACCACCGTTAATGGGGACAAACCAGGATTTAGTACAGTGGTCCTTCCATGTTCGCTGGGGTTAGGGGTGAAGGACCCCCATGAATGTGGCAAAACCGCAAATTAAAAAACAACAATTTTTTAAATTTAAGAGAACACCTCTCAAGGAATCTCCAGGTCCTCCACTGCAACTCTATGGCCAACATCTGCCAGAAGTTGATCACAGAATCATTTGTAGGTTCTCTAAACTCTATGGTCAACTTCTGGCAGAGCTGTGCTGGAGGACCTAGAGAGAACCTATTAATACATTAACATATTAATCAAAACTGCAAATAAATCCACACAAGTCAAAGCCGCAAATGTGGAGGGCCAACTGCATTTCAGGTTTGGGAGGGTCATAAATTTTCCAGGAGCCCTATAGTAAAGTTGCCATTGGGGCTGGTGTGAATTGAAGTGAAGTACAGTGGGCCCTTGTTATCCTCTGGGGTTTGGTTCCAGGATCCCCCATGGATACCAAAATCCGTGGATGTTCAAGTCCAGTTAAATACAGTGGCATAGTAAAATGGTGTCCCTTACATAAAATAAGAATTGAGGTTTGCTTTTTGGAATGTATACTTTAGTTTGTTTTTCAAGCTGTAGATGCTTGAATTTGTGGATAAAGAATCCATGGAAATGGAGGACAACAGTAGAAAGAGTTTTCCAAGTCTCCCTCTGGGTGTTTTTGAGCTCTACAGTGACAAGCTATCAAATCATAAAGGGTGCTGACTACATCAGGTGTGACTGCTTCCAAATACTTGTTTTGCACTTCAGATCTTGCACCTCAAGAACATCATAATGACTCTTCTCCCATAAGGCCTGCTGTGCCATTGGGCACAGTGAGGCAGCAGATGTTGGAGATGATGGTGATGGTGCTGGTGTCAGCGATAGCCAGGTTCCTGGCTGCACCTATGTAGAATCCGAGCCTTTCCCCTTTGTTGGGAGTGCAGAGCTGTGTGGGTTCAACAGTTTGCCTTTTGCCCCATAAACTAGTCTATTGTTTGAGAGGACTGGTGCGATGATGTTCTACAGTCACCAGTTCTGAAGGCACAGGTTTAATAAGCCATCTAAGTTCCTCCTGCCCATGGTTCTCATAACCAGCTTCTGGTAAGGTTCCCAGTGAAAAGTGTGAGGTAGAGGTGTGGAATAAGACACATGGGCCCCCTGGTGTTCTCAGATGAACAGTCAGAACATCTCTCACCTCTGTTGTCTAGGAGAGTTGTGATTGCATCTGGAGGAACATGCAGACGTCACATACAGCTGTAGCAAATTTAGGGGGCATTTGTGTGATTTAGGGGGCATTTGCAAATTTAGGGGGCATTTTCACCGAACCGAACATACCTACAGCAGAGCTTGTAGCCCTGTTGGGGATGCTGAACTGCAGTTTTCATCAGTCCTAGCTAGCATGGGTGGTGGTGAGGTATGAATGGAATAGCAGTGTTGCAGATTTCTCACTCCTGTTCTAAAGATAAATATTTAACTTGTATAACTACTGAATATCTGGTACTCTTTAGTGGACAGGCATTCTGAATTCCAGAAGCCCACAAGGCAGCAATTTGTTGCACTTGCCAAGCTGTGTTTAAATGAATCCCCTCCCTTTGTGTTCCATGAAAAAGAGAGTGGCATTTAAAGTAGCATTTTAAATAGCCTCAAATACTGAAATATATTTTGGTGGGTGAGGCCTGAGTCTAACCTTCCTCTTCTGCAAGCTATTGCTGACTATGCCCTCTGCTATATACAGCTAGTTAAAACAAGCTTAATCCTGATGGGAGGTACTCATTAACAAGTAGATGGATACTTCTGAGGAAGGAGTCATTACCAATTAAAGTGAACTCCAGAATCTCCTATAATCTTCCCAGTGAACAACTTGGGGCACAACCTTTAATGTGGCTGCTGTTTGCAATCAGATGTCCTTGTGTGGATTGTGATTATATGGAACTGGCATAGGAAATAAGTGGGGACTGGAGATGGTGTGTGTATGGGGTAAGCAAAGTTAAGATACTATAATCTAATTATATAGGCCCGTTACAGACGGGCCTTTAAGTACGGACTCAGTCCATACTACGGTTAAAAAGGGGCGTCACTTCCAGATGCCCCTAACCCTAGTACTGACTGAGTCGGTACAAAATGGCGGTTCCCCTTCCACATGGGGGCTGCCATGACGTAAGTACAGAATGGTATTTCCAAACTGCCAGGGTTAGATATATGAAAAATGGACTTTAGTCACTTGTGTCTGTCTGATCATAAATACAGAGGAAGACCCTGATGCTTGACCCCGCCTCCCCTTTGCTGGATCCATTGTGCTTCAGTAGACACAATGACTCAGAAATACTTTGGGTGGTTCTTCTGAGTCACATCCAAGGCTTCCAGTGCTGATTAGGAATGAGCAACAGTATCTGGGATACAATCCTTGGCACAGGGGTTGGGTTGCTTCTAGAGGGGAGGGATTTTAGTATTGATGCACTGTTTAAAGCCTCTAGTGGAAGGTTGGAGAGTGTCTGGCCTTCCAGGTGTTTTGGCCTATAATTCTGATTTGTTCTACCCACATGATTTATGGTTGGGCAGACATCTAGGGCCAGAAGTTCTCCATCCCTGCTCTGAGTAATCTAATTTTGATTAGGGAAGAAAGGTACTATCCAACCAACCAATCAGTATGCTCTCTGATCAGGACAGATTTGCCTCTCTTTTTAAAACACATCACTGTCAAAAGCATAGAGCTAAATCCAACTGTTAGTCCCAGCCAGAACAGGCCCATTACATGAAGAGGATTTATATAAATCAAAGTTTATGTAAATCTCACTGATATAATGGGTTTACTATAATTGAGACTAAGCAATTGAATTTAGGTCATATTCAAATAGACTTGTGATACTTAAGGAGGGCCACATAGGCTAGCAATAAAAATAAAGAAATAACACACCTCATTTTTTCTAAATCCAGGAACAGGCAACATGGGTGGGTCCAGAGCCAGTCTTGGTCTTTGAAGACCCACTGCAGGCTGTATTGCACCCCCGAAACAGGCAGAATTAAAAGAAAAACAGAAAACTCCCAGTGCACTTCTAATTTCAATTTACAAGGGCTGGGGGAGTTGGAAATCCTTTCGGGTGTACCTTGAGGAAAACTGTGCCCCTGCAGCCTTTCAGGAATAAATACTTTTCCCATTTGTTTTGATGGGGAGGTCTCTGATGTTCTAGAAGAAGAAGCTCAGGTGATCACAGTGGCCTTGGAAGAGGTACTGAGTGGACAACTTTGTCCTAGTAAATTGTGGCACTTATAATACTATTGTGAAAGGTGACCCCTTCATATGTGTTACTGGCTGAAATGTTTTAGTGTGATGAACTAAATGATACTAAAGCAATAATGCACAAGGTCTGCAAACAAAGGACAGATAGTAAAAAGGTTTAATGGATCACGTAAAACAGGTTCACACAGTATGGCTACTGCAGTCCTATCTCTCTTGGGCCCCCTTGTTGCATCACACACAAAGCAGCTTCTGTCTCCTTGCTTAAGAAAACCCTATGAAATTCACGGAGTTGCCATAAGTCAACAGCTGACCTGAGGGCACATTCATGCACAATTCTGCTGTTCATATTAACTTGAATAAGGCCCACTGCATTCCTCTCTACTTGATCTACTTAAGCATTCATAGGACTTCAGGTGAAACAAGCAGGATCCCAATATAGGCTTGGGTTTAGCTTTGAATTTCTTGCATTCAACCAAAAGTGCTAAATCCTCATGGAAAATCCTTTCTTTCACCCTATTGAAGAAACCTCACCACTGGTTCCTTGAGAGGATATTTTTTGCCTTAATGTGAGACTGACAATGTGCCCTAGTCATACAGGTAAGGAGAGTTTAAAGCAGGACTGGACAGTGGTGAGGCCTACAGGATCTAGTCTGGTTCCTGCTAGAATCTCAAGAACCACCAAATGTGAATAGTCAGAGGTGGTTTTGCCAATTCTTTCCTCTGAAATGTCATCTGTAGCCTCTGGTATTCATTGGTGATCTCTCATCCAAGAACTAACCCTTTCCAAGAACAAATGGAATCTGGTGCATTTAAGTAGTGTAAGTTAGCTCTGTTCAGGGAGGAATAATAGTGATGGTGGGGTGGATCCTAGCCTTCCAAAATGCAATTTTCACTTCTGTTTATCTAACCCCTTGTGCTGTGACTTAGGTAGTGGGAGCTGGGTGGCTTAAGCTGGTTTAAAAGGCTAGGGGGTGAGGAAGGGGAGAGAAGAAAACCTTTTAAGTTTAGGATTAAAGGAATGCTGAATTAACTCAGCTAATGTTAAATGATAGAGAGTTCTTTAGGGACTCCCAAAAGTGGAGAGAACAGAGTGGCAACAACTTTGTGTCTTCAATCAGGAATGCTTCTGGAGTCAGGCGAAACTTGCTTATTTCTTAGTGAGGGGAAACTAGCAATTTGAAGCAGGAGGCATCCTGTTTACTAGTTGTCCTCCTCAGAGGAGATAATGATAAGAGGTTTTTACTTTCCTCCAGCATTTTTTCATAGGCAAACTGCCAGACTTCAAGCACTTATTACATGTTCTTCAGGCAATAGATAGTGTTGAATTCATGGATAAAACTCAAACTCAGTTTTCCCCCCTACAAATATTCTAAAAATTATTCTGAAAAATATTTCTTGTGGGTTTGCAGCAAGCGCTAATGAATTCATTAAGGGTAAACTATTGGTTTGCTGGCACTACTGTGTTTTTGTTTTGTTTTTTGTACTAGAACCCTAACCCTGGAATCAACCCTTTGCAAATACATTCAGAATTGGAGTCTTCTGAACTCAGGCATTTATGTTGGGTAGAAAACTTATGTTCTTTACACAGAAAAATCCACTTCCGATTCCTCAAGGCTTGCTTAATTTCAGGAGGATAATTTAGGTTGCTGCTTAAATAGTTGGAGGTCAGAAACCCTTACTAAACCTGTGCAAATTGCCCATATATACCTCCAGCCTGCCTAATATCCCCCTTCTTATTGTGGAGTAAGCTATCCTAATTCTTCAGATGTGTTTGCATATGCACCTATTGCTTGGATTGTCTCTTGATGAAGAGGACTCTAGTCAATAAAAAGCTTTGTCTAAAACATTTAAAATGTGCTGTTCATTACTTGCTCTGGAACAAGCTTACTTTGGAATATATCTGTGTCTCTTCACAGCGTGAGTGCATCTCCATCCATGTTGGCCAAGCCGGAGTCCAGATTGGCAATGCCTGCTGGGAGCTCTACTGCCTTGAACATGGTATACAGCCTGATGGGCAGATGCCCAGCGACAAGACCATCGGGGGAGGAGATGACTCCTTCAACACATTCTTCAGTGAAACGGGAGCTGGCAAACACGTCCCCAGAGCTGTGTTCATAGACTTGGAGCCAACTGTGATTGGTGAGCATACATGTTATGTCACCCATGCTCTTCAAATACAAGATGTCATAGGAGAGGGCTAAAGATTAATGGCTGGGCACAGAAATTTCCATGCACAAGATCCTTTGCTCAGTCCCCAACATTTCTGGTTAAAGGCTAGAAAGTAAAAGCGATATGGCTTACTTATGTGTGAGAGCTTATGATTGAAAAATAATAATAAATGTTTGAGGTTTTTTTTTGTGTGTGTGTACTGTAGTAATTTGTTTGCAAAGATTCACTGAGACCTGAACATTATTTTAAGGGTTCCTCCAGGGTAAAAAGGTTGCATGTAGGTCTGCAATGGGATTAAGTAGTGCATTACATATGCTAATAATCTGATTTGGTTTTAAAGCAGTTTCATGCTATGGTATCAAGAAATGAAGAAAGTAATTTTTGTGGACTAAAGCTCCCACAATCCCCTAGCCTACATAATCACTGGGTTCTTGGAGAAATACTCCAAAAAATAGTCATCCGGCTCATCCAAGATTCTCCTCCCTGGCAACCCTTCAAATGGCAATTCCCAGTGAGTTCCTTACTCTAGTCTGGCAGCTTAGTACTTCCTAAAGTTCAGTTCTCCATTGAAAGCCCTGGTTTTGTGCAAAAGAGGCATTTTGTTCATAGCACATCCTGAATTGGTAGTTCAAATTCACACTATACCAGAACATCTTAAATGTTCCCTCATCCCAACCTCCCTTATTCTCTCTCTGCAGATGAAGTGCGCACTGGAACCTACCGCCAGCTCTTCCACCCTGAGCAGCTCATCACTGGCAAGGAAGATGCGGCCAACAACTATGCCAGGGGCCACTACACTATTGGCAAGGAGATCATTGACTTGGTCCTTGACAGGATCAGGAAGCTGGTAAGCAACTGATACTGCCTCTAGAATAGCAAGTAACCTTTGGATTCTTCATTTGAGAAAGGGACAATTTTCTGGAGTACAGGTTTTATTACTACTCTGTTCTTAACATAGAAGTTTCCATGTACAAGCTAAGGTATACTTCACTTAACAAAATAGATGTGGTCTTGCACATTACTTCTTTAACTGAAACTTTTGTACCAAACACATAAATAACATGGAAAGAATTAGGATAGGTTCCTACACCACAAAAGAAGAGTAATAAAACATGTTTCAGAATTTTAAAATCCAAAATAAACAATATGTATATGTGAAATGAAACAACCAGGGTCAAGTAAGCCTTATATAAGTAGACACAAACATATGAAATCTTCTAGAGACTATTTGAAGCTTCCTTCAGAATTTATATAGGGATGTCTTTTCTTTCATCAGTTTTCAGTTTTGTTATGATTTCCATTTTGGTGGCCAAACTTAAAGACCTAGGCCTTTTTCTTTCTTTTTTTCTTAACATGCTGGGGGTAGTTGGCAAGGCAGGCTTATGTGTTTTCTCCATTACCCCTGATTTGACATCCATGTGTGCTCAGTAAGGGATTGTGCAGGCAGCTCCTGTATACCTTGCCTGTTGTAGGCAGGCACGCACATCTGCAATAGGAGTGGTAAGAGTAGAATCTCATACTCAACAGCTCAAACTTTTATTACATTGTTTACTGAAGACAAATTGCTGAAATCAGACACCAAATGTCTGCGTTACTTCAGCCCTACTCCACCATCTTTCCAATGCTGATGCTAGACTAAAGACAAGAAGGGATAGGAAGGGGGCTGAGGGTCATTAAAAACTTTATGAAAAGAAGCTTCTTTGTCAGAGGTTTTGTTCATTAAGGTATGCCTGTATATCAAAAGCATGCAGACTTGTGTAGCAATGGCATTTTCCCACCACCTCCACATGGCCCATTCTTTTCTCTTTAGCCAGCTTGTAGACACCTTTGCCTTGCTTTCCCCCTGCTTTAGCTTTTATGAGCTGGTCTCTTATCCTTACTTCTTCTATATTGGGCCTATCATCTTGGACAGACCTGAGGAAACCTTAACTTTCATGTTCTGAATTTCAACTCTCTTACCTCCTTATCATTGGACACAGTGGCTGGGGCTAATGGGATTTGTAGGCCAGAAAAACTGGGGAGGGTTTCCAAAGGTTTTCCATCTCTTGTATTGGAAAGGAGAAGTTGTCTATGTGCTTACCTTACCTGTTTCCTGCCTTTAGTTTTGTAACGAACTATGAACTACATTCTAAAATAGTAGGGGACTCGAAGGCTTTCATGGCTGGCATCCATAGTTTTTTGTGTTTTTTTTTTCGGGCTATGTGGCCATGTTCTAGAAGAGTTTCTTCCTGCTGGTTGGGTCTTGTTTCAGCTTTTTGTATATAGCAGGATCCAGGAGTTCCTTGATTTTTTGTTTGTATTGTTCTGTATCCATGATTACTGTGGCATTGCCTTTGTCTGCTGGGAGAATGATGATTTATGGATCCGAATTGAGGTCCTTGATGGCTTTTCTTTCTTTTTTGGTTATGTTGATGGGAGGTGGTTTTGCCTTGTGCAGAATCCTTGCTGTTTCCCCTCTTTATCTCTTCTGCTTCCTCCTCACCAGAAAAACCCACAACAAACTATAGTAGGAGAAATTCAGGCATAAATTGATTAGGATCAAATGAGATGAGAAGGGCTGCTAAGCATCACTGCATAATACCTGCTTCAAAAGTGGGAAAGCCTGCTGCCTTGGAGCTGTAAGGCACATTGTCCTGAACTCAGCCATGTTGGAAGGGACTGGTAGCAGTTGGAGTCAACATGTGGACTGTCAGAAGATTTCCTAAAATAGAAGAATAAGATAGGAAATATGCCTTGAGTTTATTAACTGGAGCCTCTATGCAGCTAAGTAAATATCTTTTTAGCATATCTTCCTGAAAAAAAGGCTTTCAACCTTCTGATGACCTTCCAGTTAACTGAATGATAGAGATTTCAAAGAGTGTATGAGGCAAGCATATTCAGAATCGTGTTGTTTTTTTTATTTTATTTTATTTTTTTTTTTTTGCAAACCTGCATTGAACATCTGTCTTTTCTTTCCCACAGGCTGACCAGTGCACAGGCCTGCAGGGCTTTCTGGTCTTCCACAGCTTTGGTGGTGGCACGGGCTCTGGTTTTACCTCCTTGCTGATGGAGCGGCTGTCTGTTGACTATGGCAAGAAGTCCAAGCTGGAGTTCTCCATCTACCCAGCTCCTCAAGTCTCCACAGCCGTAGTTGAGCCCTACAACTCCATCCTGACCACCCACACCACCCTAGAGCACTCCGACTGCGCCTTCATGGTAGACAACGAGGCCATCTATGACATCTGCCGCAGGAATCTAGACATTGAGCGCCCCACTTACACCAACCTCAACCGCCTGATCAGTCAGATTGTGTCCTCCATCACAGCTTCCCTGAGATTCGATGGTGCCCTGAATGTAGATCTGACAGAATTCCAGACCAACTTGGTGCCCTATCCTCGTATCCACTTCCCCCTGGCCACCTATGCCCCCGTCATCTCAGCTGAGAAGGCTTATCATGAGCAGCTAACTGTAGCTGAGATCACCAATGCTTGCTTTGAGCCAGCCAACCAGATGGTGAAATGTGACCCTCGTCACGGTAAATACATGGCCTGCTGCCTGTTGTACCGTGGTGATGTTGTTCCCAAAGATGTCAATGCTGCTATTGCCACCATCAAGACCAAACGTAGCATTCAGTTTGTGGATTGGTGTCCCACTGGTTTCAAGGTGGGCATTAACTACCAGCCCCCCACTGTGGTCCCTGGAGGCGACCTGGCCAAAGTACAGCGTGCGGTCTGCATGCTGAGCAACACCACAGCCATTGCTGAGGCCTGGGCTCGCCTGGATCACAAATTTGACCTGATGTATGCCAAGCGTGCCTTTGTCCATTGGTACGTTGGGGAGGGGATGGAGGAAGGAGAGTTCTCCGAGGCTCGGGAGGACATGGCTGCCCTTGAGAAGGATTATGAGGAGGTTGGGGCAGACAGTGCAGATGGGGAAGATGAAGGGGAAGAATACTAATCTTGTATGAGGTTTTCTGTTTTTTACTCCTGCTTCCTTCTGGACTCCTGTCACTATTGTGCCAAATCTCATTAAAAGTTGTCTTCAGATAAAAGCAGTCTTTTCTCTTTCTTTGTAGAACAAGCCATGTCCTGTCTTACTGAGCTACATAAAGAGTGTAGTCCAGAGACCTGCTATGCTCTGGTGTCAGTTGAGAACATCCTGGTTGAATAATTTGAATGGGATTGGCTGGGCTGTTAACTTGGCAAAGATTGAATGGTTCTGTGGCAGGGCAACATGTGCGTTTGAAAACCAGTGAAGCAAGCAAGGACAATGACCTAGAAATTGCAGCACTCTAGCAATTTGGTGACAGGAAGGGTAACTCCTAATCAGACACATGTTCTATTCAAGGGCCTCTTATCAAATTACTATATACTATGGATTTATTTTTCTTTCCTAGCAGATATTCTAGGGTACTCTTACCACAAAACAGCCTCTCTGAATCTGGTATCTACCAAATGTTTTGGGGGATCACTTCTGTTTATTTCCCAACCAGCATTGTTATGGGCCATGCTGGCTTGTGGTGATGTGAGTTGTAGTAAAAAACATCTGAGGGAACATTTAGGTAGAGGAAAAATATAGTAAGCTATTGTAAAACAAAACACAAAACTGTCAAGATAGCATTCTAACAATAAAATCAAAAACATTTCTAGGATATTTAAAAAAGATTCCTTTGACAGAAAAGCAATTTCACAGGAAGAATCCAAGGGTTATTTGTGCTGCTTTAAAAACAACAATTGGGTCTTAAAATAGATCAGGCCTGAGATTTCCCTAGAAGCCAAGATGATTAAGCTGAGGCTGTCAATGTTGGCCACATCATGAGAAAACACGACTCATTAGAAAAGACCATAGTGCTAGATGGAGGGAAGGAGAAAGAGAGAACGACCACACATTAGATGGAAGGACTATTAAGGAGGTCATGAGTATGAATCTGCAAGAACTCAGAAAACTAGTAGAAGATAGGGAATCTTGGAGATGTCTCATCCACAGGGTCACCATGAATTGAGATTGACTCAAGGGTGGCTAACAACAACAAATGACAGTCCACACATCGAAGCCTGATTACTATGTGGCTAAGTGGTTAAGACACCAGTTCTGATGATCAGAAGATCGGAAGGTTGGCAGTTCGAAGCCCGAGTGCTGCATGATGGGGTGAGCTCCTATCACTAGTCCCAGCTTCTGCCATGCTAGCAGTTTGAAAGCATGCAATTTCAAGTAGATAAATAGGTACCACTTCGGTGGGAAGGTAACTGTTCGCTGCAGTCATGTTGGCCACACAACCACCAGAGCTGTCCTTGGACAATGCTGGCTTTTCAGCTTAGAAACAGATGAGCACTGTCCCCTACAGTCGGTTACACCTAGACATTCATGTCAAGGGACTGCCTTTATCTTTTTAAGATATAATGGTGGGTCACACCAGTGCAAGTGTTTCTTAGGGCATTGCACTAGTAGGTATCTCGTACTTCTTTGTACAGCTCCCTTTTCCTGGCTGTGCAAGAATAGCTGGAGAACACCCAAGCATATTCTTGTGGCCAGTCAGTGGAGATTTGTGCCTGGATTCCTGGACACCATTGCTCAGCTGGAGACAAAAGTCTACACTTAGCACCCCTGGAGACCCAGAACGTGAAGGCTTATGCAGGTTTATACCCCTGGTCATTGACTGACTGTGGGTGGTTGTGTCTAGGTAGTTGAAACTTGGTGGCATGGGAGCAAATGGTGGCATGGGAGCAAATGTATCTCGTGGAATGAAGTGGAGATCTGATATGACAGTATTCCTGCTTTTACAGTACCTTGTAACTTTAAAAAAAAAGGTGAGAGGAACCACTAATAGACTGGATAGGTCCCTTGGTCTTCATTGCAGTACTCAAGCAATTCAAGTGAAAGAGAGGTACTGTACTAGAACTTTTTTATAGGATGGTGAATATGGCTCTCATTGTTAAGTTTCAGAAGGAAACTTCTGGTCCTTTAGCACAAAAATCCATTCCTGGTTACCCAAATATTGACTTCAGGCATGTAGTTTAGAGTAGATGAGAAATTAATTTTGTTGCCATTATTAAATAATGGTAAATAGTTGGCAGACCAACCAGAGACCTACCAGCAGAATGTATAGCTCTTCACATACCTAACTTTAATGTCTATCACCCTAGTTCAGTGGTTGTGCTGGCTAAGGCTAATAGGAACTGCAGTGCAGCAACATCTGAGGATCATATATATATTCCCCAGCTGTGCTGTAGATTCAGATGCACTTACCTCAGATCATAAGAGAAGAATTCAAACATGTAGCCGTGTTAGTCTATTTGTCATATTGTTGCAAGGGGGTCTCGTAACACCTTTGAAATTACAGTGGACCATTACTATCTGCTGGGGTTTAGTTCCAGGTCCACCTGTGGATACCAAAATCTGTGGAAGCTCAAGTCCCATTAAATACAATGACATAGTAAATACAGTGCCTTATATAAAATTGCAAAATTAATGTTTACTTTTTTGGAGTTTAAAAAAATATTTTCTAGCCATGGATACTTGAATCTGTGGATACAGAGAGCAGACTGAGAGAAAGAAGTTGGTAGCATAAGCTTTCTTGGACAAAGGGGCTGTGCAGACAGCGCCGAAGGGACAGCCTCCAGCCACCCCCTGACTGCCAGATTGGGGCTGGGGCAACCGCACACTGTCGCCCTGATCTTGCCTTTTCAGGGTGCAAAAAGGAGCTACAAAAAGCAGCCCCTTTTTGCGCCCCCGGAAGGGCACATTAGCTGTGGCTCCATGGCTTTATGGCATTCCTTCACCACTGCATCATGCAGTTGCAGTGGCAGAGGAGCGCTGTACAGCCATGTGCTGTGCAGTGCAGTGCAGTGCACAGCATCATGGCACCCTGGGTGTGGGGGCGAGGCATGCATCATATGGATGTGATGCCCTGACTCTGCCTACAGGCTGGCCTTAATGGCTGCTCTGCACAGGGCCTAGATCTGCTTCATCTGTCGACTTAAGTCTAGTGTAGAAGATAAGTCTATGAAAGCTTATGCTACAAACTTCTTTCTCCCATTTAGTCTCAAAAGTGCTACAAGATATTTTGTCATGGGAGAAGACTGTCCAGAGATCTATTTCTTTGACAACTATCATAAAATGAAAAAGATTGGTTGGGCACTTGCATTTGTAGGGTCATTCTCCATTCTAGGGAGTCTGAGGGCAGCATCCCAGACTGCAGTGAGCTGAATTTGATATTTGACGATCACTTAATTTCTTGGGTCGACAATGCTTTCACAATGAGGTGCCTGTACAATATGTGATCCCATGATATGGGTGCTGAGTCAATTCATGTTATATCATTCAGGGTTATAAAAGGAGGCTATTCTGAAGCTGTTTGCATTGACAAAGCAAGACTAAGCTATGATATGTTGTAGAGCTAGATCTGGTATTTAACTACAGGGTGAGGGAGAAGCCCAGAAGTTAGCTAACTGCCCTGTAAATGCTCTGGTTATGCTAGAAAAGCCAATAAAATATCTCCTGGCATGGCTAAAAGGAGACATAGCTGTAGCAAAATGGGGAACTAGGACATAAAGGAACTGTGATCAGTGCCAAGGGCTGTGCTGGAAACATGACTAGAAAAAGTTCTGCACCAATAAACTTAGAAGAAAAGACAAAGCCTTCTTTTATACACTGACCAAGATAGTACTTTTAAAAATTATGATCAAAATACTACTTCCAAAAATTGTGCTTTCAGAGCAATTGCTGATCTTTCAGGCCCTGCTGTTTTTATTTTCACTGGATTGTTAACAAAAATAGGCTTATAAAAGGCATCATAAAAGTAATTTGTATGTAGGTGATGTGGATGAGCCATTGTGGGGGACACACTGGGCTCCAGCTTGTCAAAATGTGTTTGCTTTTATCTTTGCCCTTGGCTTTACAAGCCTCTTGCCTGTTCTTTCTAGGCCAACAAGAAGCCATGTATCAAAGGATGGGTGCACACTGCTAAGTCTGCAACTTGGAATTCAACTTCTATGCATGAGAAAATAGCCTCTTGCCAAATGGTTTACTGGGTGGAAGCATAATTAAAAGGCAGTAGAATCTGAAAGGATTGTACTAACAACTGCTGTTGCTTTCAGCTATTCTGCAACCATATCTGCATAAACCCAGGTCTGGGCAGAAAATCAACACAACAGGGAGGCTGGGGGGAGGAGGAAGGCTCTTTCTTGTTTTCATAGTATCTGGCTGAGATGGATAGTGGCCTAGAAATCTGTGGCTTCTCCATAGTTCCTTTGCTTAGTCCATCTGATGCCAATTGAGTTGGCTATGTGTTTGCCCTGGCTTATATGTGGAGAAGATGGCAAAATGCTAACAGGGGACAGAGAAAAGGCAGAACTACTCAACACCTTCTTTGCCTCAGTCTTCTCACAAAAGGAAAAGGGTACTCAAACTGAGGAAAATGGAGCAGAAGACACAATAGGGATATGCAGCACCGAATAAGTAAAGAGGTAGTACAGGAATATCTGGTTAATCTAATTGAATTTAAGTCTCTGGGACCAGATGAACTACATCCAAGGGTATTGAAAGAACTGGCACGTGTAATCAGGCAATAATCTTTGAGAACTCATGGGGGAAAGGAGATGTCCCATCCTCAAAAGGGGGAAAAAAGAGGATCCCAACAATTATTGCCCAGTTAGTCTGACATCAACATCAGGAAAGATTGTAGAACAGCTCACTAAACAGACAGCTCACTAAACAGACAGTCTGTGAACATTTAGAAGGGAATGCCATAATCACAAAAAGTCAACAGGGGTTTCTCAAAAGCAAGTCATGTCAGACTAATCTGATTTCATTATATATCTATAATTACTAGCTTGGTAGATAAAGGGAATGCTGTAGACATAGCATATCTTGATTTTAGTAAGGCCTTTGACAAGGTCCCCCATGATATTCTTGCAACAACTAGTAAAATGCGGTCTAGACAATGCAACTGATAGGTGTATTAGTAACTGGTTGACCGGCTGAAACCAAAGGGTGTTCAGCAATGACTCCTCTTCATTTTGGAGAGAAGTGACCAGTTGGGTGCCACAGGGCTCTGTCCTGGGCCCAGTGCTATTCATTATCTTTATCAATGTCTTAGAGAAAGAATAGGGGGCATAGTTATCAAATCTGAGGTGACACCAAATTAAGGGGTGTAGCTAATATCCCAGAAGAGAGGATCAAAACCCAAGATAACCTTAATAGATTAGAAAGCTGGGTCAAAACTAAAAAAAAAAAAAAAAAAAAAAAGGGGGGGGGGAAAGAACTTCAATAGGGAGAAATGTAAGGTACTGCACCTAGGCAGACAAAATAATACGCACAGATATAGGATGGGGGACACCTGTCTTACTACATGTGAAAGGGATCTAGGAGTCTTAGTAGACCACAAGTTGAACATGAGTCAACAATGTGATGCAGCAGCTAAAAAGGCCAATACAATTCTTGCCTGCATCAATAGAAATATAGTCTCTAGATCAAGGAAAGTAATAGTACCATTCTATTCTGCTTTGGTCAGGTCTCACCTGGTTCTAGGCACTACAGCTCACAAAAAAAAAAGGATGTTGATAAACTGGAGCATATCCAGAGGAGGGCAACCAAAATGGTGAAGGGTCTGGAAACCATGCCCTATGAAGAGAGACTTAGGGAGCTGGGTATGTTTAGCCTGGAGAAGAGATAATTAAGAGATGATATGATAGCCCTGTTTAAGTATTTGAAGAGATGTCATATTGAGGAGGCAACAAGCTTGTTTTCTGCTGCTCCGGATAATTTGAGCCGGAACAATGGATGCAAGCTCCAGGAAAAGAGATTCCACCTCATTAGGAAGAACTTCCTGACAGTAAGGGCTGTTCGACAGTGGAACACACTCCCTTGGAGTCTCCTTCCGTTAAACAGAGGCTGGATGGCCATCTGTGGGGGGTGCTTAGATTGTGAGTTCCTGCATGAAAGGGGGTTGGATTGGATGGCCTTTGTGGCTTCTTCCAACTCTTTGATTTTGTGCTTCTTAATCCAGGTGCCACTGAAATGTTAGCCACTCAATAGGCTATTTACAAAGTGTGTATATGTGTGTGTGTGTGTGTGTGTGTGTGAGAGAGAGAGAGAGAGAGAGAGAGAAGGAGAGCTCTGGCAGGGAGTTCTCAAGTTGTGCTTTAAGAAATAAGGGGCAGGGCTCGGAAAAGCTACTTTTAAGACTACAAATCCCAGAATTATACTGGCTTGGGGATTCTGGAGGTTGAAGTTCAAAAGAGTAACATTTTCCAAGTTCTGAGCAGCATGTCTGGACTTTCTCTGTTCATAAGAATGTCAGTACACAATAAAAACAGCTGGACCTTATTGTGTTTCCGTTTGATTGAAAGGCTAACTAATGGATTCTAGCTTGCACACAAACAGCTCTGAGTCATCATCTAATACCAGTAGGGGAAGAGACAAAAGATGCTTTCATACTACACAGTCATAGTGCCATGATTCCCCTTTATCTGTCATGGGAACATCCTACGAAATGCTGAGATTTGCAGTTTAGGAAGGATTATTTCAAATTCTCTGCCAGAGAGCAATTCCAGTGTCACACTAATCCCGCATATTCCAGGATTCCATAGGATGCAGCCATGGCAGTTAAAGTGGGATCATAGGGCTATAAGTGTGTAGAGCGAAAAGGCCCCAAGGCCAACTGGAAATACTGATTGTCCACTAAAGCAGGTATTATGCTAGACTATACCTGGTAGGTGGGAGTCAATCTTCTGTCTGGCTTTTCCTGCAGTGTTTTCTAATATAATATGAAACACAAGGCTAGCCCATGCATTTTGGTCTCAGGCCAAATGCCATCCTCCCCAGTCCACCCAAATCCAATGCAGCCACTTCCTTTTGCCACAGGAGGCAGATAATCCCTACTCCATAGCAGTAAGAGTACATAATGACAAATTAACTAACCATTGGCTCCTCTTACATGACAAAAAGAGCCAGTATAGTTTAGTGATCTGAGTGCTGGACTAGAACTCTGGAGATCAAGCTTCGAATCCTTGCCTGGCCATGGAAATTGACTGAGTGACTTTGGGCAATTGCAGAGAAAAGCAAAGGCAACACCTCCTTGGAAACTTATCTTACCAAGAAAATTCCATGATAGGTTCACCATAGGTTGGAAATGACTTGAACAGCAGCAGCAACAACAAGACTAGAAACGGCATTCTGTTGCCTGTGGCAGCCGCTCATTTGGCCTAAGCTAGAGTGCTGAGGATACCATGGATGGCCAAGAAGATAAACAAATGGACCTGCTTAAGCGTGATGCCAGAAGCCAAGATAACCAAACCGACGCCGCTGCCCTACTTTGGCCACATCGTGAGGCGAAATGACTCACTAGAAAAGACAATACTGCTAGGAAAGGTAGAAGGCAGTAGAAAGGGAGTAAGGCCACAGGCCAGGTGGATAGCCTCAACCAGAGAGGCCAGGGACATGAAACTGCAGGACCTGAGCAGAGCAATGGAGGACAGGGAGTGCTGGAGAAGCCTCAGCCCCAAGATGGTCCCTATGTGTCAAGGTCGACTCCAGGGAACGTAACAACCAACACCACCCTCCCCTCCCTCCCCTTCCTCCTTGGCAGCCCAGCTCAGAGCTAAACCTCCATGAAAAGCTTCGTGGCCTCCTGCGGGACCCAATCGCGCCCTCTTGCGCCAGGCTCACACTCCAACGGGAGCTGGCAAGAGCTGGCGAAAGGGCTCTTCTTCTTCTCCACCCCATCTTGCAGCCCCTTTATTCGTGGCCCAGGATGATGATGATGATGATGATGATGATGATGATGAATGGATGGATCGGGTATTGCAATGAAGGAGAGATGTATTTGGAACCGTGGCCCCTTCGCCAGGGTGCCCAGATGTCCTCCTTTCCCAGGAACAGTCATCCATTCCAGCCTTGGCCAGGGTGCCCAGATGTCCTCCTTTCGCAGGGCCTGTCCTCCACTTCAGCCTTGGCTAAGGTGCCCAGATGTCCTCCTTTCCCAAGACCTGTCCTCCACTTCAGTCTTGGCCAGGGTACCCAGATGGCCTCCTTTCCCAGGGCCTGTCCTCCATTCCAGCCTTCTGCCCAGGAGGACATCCCCAAACGCCTTCCATTTGCAGCAGGACTGAAGAAGCGTGGGTTATACTGTGATGAGGCTGTCCTCGCTTTGCTCTCGGATATGCCCTCCATCGTGGGGGGGGGGGGGGGTTGCCCTCCCTTGCGGTGAGGCCATCTATCTGCCTGGCTTCGCTCAAAGGCCAGGGGTGGCTGGGTCAGCTGTGTCCGCAGGGCTGGCGCCAGACGCAGCGCCTGCGATCGATGGCCAGAGGAGAGAGGCTCTTCCCAATGAAGCCCTGGGAGCCAGCATGGCACAGGGCTGCTTTGAGTGCGGGACTCTTAACTCTGGAGATCAGGGGTCGATTCCCTGCTCTGCTCCGCTCTGGGCCCACAACAAACTCCAACTCCCAGAATTCCATAGCCTTGAGCCAGGGCAGTGAAAGCGGTGCCAAACCGGGTTATTCCTCCAGTGTGGATGCAGCATAAGTCAGGGTTTGAATGTCGTCGTCATCGTCGTTGTTGTGTGCCTCAGTTTTTACTTGTGGCAACCCTAATAGAGTTTTTTTGGCGAGTTTCTTCTTCAGAGGGGGTTTGCTATGGCCACCCTCTGAGGCTGAGAGAGTGTGACCTGCCAAAGTGGGTTCTTATGCTCAATCAGGGATTTGAACCCCGATCTCCAGAGCCGTAGTTCAATGCACTACACCACGCTGGCTCTTTGAATATCATGGAAACATAGACTTGTGGAGATGGAAAGTATCCAAGGGTCATCTAGTCCACCCCCGCCTGGCAGTACAGGGATCCACAGCTAGTGCATCCCTGACAGATGGCCACCCAAGCTTTGTAAGTAACTTCAGAGGAAGGGGACTCCATCACCTTCTGAAATAATTCTTCCCACGTTCTAAACAACTCTTACAGTCAGGAAGTTCTTATCCTTAAGGTTACATTGCCTTTACTCACTAAAGCGGTCTGCAGGCAAGCTGTGCCTTGTCTCATCCTCGTTCCTCTTCATCCATAATATGTACAGGCAGTGTGGGAAGTTACTTTCACAAAGTAAATAGTTCAAGGACCAGTGTTCAAAAGTGGATCGTTTTCAAGAAATTGAAAGTAACGCTCTGCTTTCTTCTTGTTCAAAAGTAATGGAAACAGTTACTTTTTAGTTCATTCTTTAATATACATGAACAAGCTACCAATTGCTGGGCTGTGGTACAAAACAGATCTAAGTGGTGAGGCCATACACTCCTTTAAATACACAAAATAACTAAAAGTTACCCTTACACTGCCAATATATATATATATATATATATTTCTCATGGTGTCATGATAACTTAGCCATGCCATTGCTATTAAAAAGAGCTAAATTATAAGCAACCCATTATTACTATAACTACTCATTTCCAAGGGCCAGCTAATACTCAGCTGCCTGACAGTGTTGTTAACAAAGATCAAACAATGTGAAGAGCTTTGAACAGTTGACAGCACTATAGAAAACTGGGCTGGGAGAACATGTGACCCTTTGGAAATTGCTGGATTGCAACTCCCATCATCCCTCAACATCCCTGTGTTGAGGGGCAATGGAAGCTGTAGCCTAACAACACTGCAAGGACCATACACATTCCCAATCTGAAATATAGATTATGAGATTTTACATAGATGCCTTTTTTGGGGGTGAAATTTGACCATGATTTACGTGTGGGAAAGCACTCTGCTCATCCCCTGAGTCACTCTTCCCTTGACTGATTCCTTTGTATTTCAGGGCTAAGCCTTGCACTATAAAACTGGTTTTGAAGCCTCAGCCTGGCCCCTGAAAACAATCAATTATTCATGAACATCAGTAATTCCTGGCTTTGCAGATTCAGAGCCATGGCTTCCTTGATTGAGTCTATCCATCTATAATGTGGTCTTCCTCTTTTCCTATTGCCTTCTACCTTAGGAGGCATTATTGTCTTTTCTAGTGAGTTATGGCTTCTCATAATATTTCCAAAGTATGACAGTCTCAGTTTAGTAATCTTGGCTTCTAGGGAGAATTCAGGTTTGATTTGCACTAGGACCTATTTATTGGTCTTTTTAGCAATCCACAGTATCCACAGAACTCTTCTCCAGTATCATCTTTCAAATGAGCTGATTCTCTTCCTATCCTCTTTTTTCACTGTCCAGCTTTCACATCCATATATAAAAATGTGAAATACAATAGCATAGAAAATCCTAAGTTTAGTATTCAAATATATATCTTTACACTTCAGGATCTCATATAGTTTCTTCATAGGTGCCCTTCCATGTCCTTCTGATTTCTTGACTGTAGGCTCCATTATGATTAATGACTGAGCCAAGGTATGGAAAATTTTAACAATTTTAATATTCTCATCATCTTCTTTAAAATTATGTAGGCCATCTGTTGCCATTATTTTTGTTTTTTTAATATTCAGCTGTAAACCTGCCTTTGCACTCTCTTCTTTTACTTTTTTCAGTAATGGTTCCAAGTCTTTCCTATTTTTTGCTAGTAGTATTGTGTCATCTTAAATTGTTGATGTTCCTTCTTCCAGTTTTCACTCCTCCTTTCTCTGAGTCTAGTCCTGTTCTACATATGATATCTTCAGCATACATGTTATAAAGGTTGGGTGATAAGATGCAAACGTGCCTGACCCCTATACCAATTGGAAATCATTCTGTTTCCCCATATTCTGTCCTCATAATAGTCTCTTGTCTTGACTACAGATTTTTCATCAGGGCTATTAAATGTCATGGCATACAAATTTCTTTAAGAGCAATCCATAGTTTTTCACAATCTACACAATCAAAGGCTTTGCTATAATCTATGAAGCATAGGCTGATTTTTCTCTGAAATTCTTTGGTATGTTCCATTATCCAGTATATGTTTGCAACATGATCCTTAGTGCCCCTTCATCTTCTGAACCCATCTTGGACATCTGGCATTTTTCTTTCCATATACAGTAAAAGTCTTTGTGGTAGAATATTTTGAGCAGCACTTTGCTTGCAAGGGAAATTAATAAAATGGTTTTGTGGTTACTCCAGTCCCCGGTGTCCCCTTACTTTGGGATTAGAATGTATGTTGTACAATCTGTGGGCTATAGTTTTGTTTTCCATATTTTCTGAGATATTTTATTTAGAACTAGAGTAAATTCAGTCTCTGTAGAGTGAAGTAGCTCTATTGGTAAGATACAAAAATGGAACATATAAACATTGCAATAGGACAGGAATGGACATTTTGAATCAGAAAATTACAGTGTTTTACTCAGGGAAAGAAATTCTAAGAAGAAATTAGGTGACATTTATAGCGAGGAGATATGTAGCAAAAGCAGTCAAAGGATATACAGGTAATGCAAAGTTTGACCAAATTATGACAATAAGACTTCAAAGAAAACCCATCAGTATAACCACAATCCTGGTTTATGCTCCAACAACAGAGGCAGAAGAAAAAAATATTATAAGATTCTATGCTGGAGTCCAGATAGAAATTGATGACACACTAAAACAGGACTTCTTCTAATCACAGGCAATGAAATGCAAAAGTAGGAAACAGAGTAGAATCAAAGATTGTTGGAAAATTTGGCATAGGATCATGAAATGAGGCAGGAGACTGGCTGAATGAATTTTGCAAGGCCAATAGATGGTTCATCACAAACACATTTTTCATGCAACTCAGGAAATGACTATATACATGTAACTCACCTGATAGCTAATATGAACATCTTATAGACTACATACAGTAATTGGAAGCAGAAGACAATCAATGCAGAAAAGTATAAGGTGACAATAAAAAAGGAAGAACAAGAGACCTCTTCCACAAGATCCAAGAAATTAAAGAGAAAATTAAACCAAGAATTGGAATGCTCTACATTGCAACCAGCAGGGAAACACATTGTATGACCAAGCAGAAAAAAGAGAGAATGGAATCAATACATGAAAGAATGGTATAAATAGAGGGGAGTGACTGCCCTACTGGGTATTCACCATCTTCTTAAATGTCACCTAGTGTGGTCTGCACCCTCTTCATGCCCTAGTGATGACTTTGGATAGATTCAATCAAAGAAGCCATGGCCCTGAATCTGTAAGATTTGAGGAGGGCTGTTGCTGATATGATGACTTAAAGCTCTCTAACTGTGCTGGAAGGCTGCAGAAAGAGGTCAACATAAATCAAAGTCAATTTGACAGCAGTTAACTACAACAATTGAACAATTGATTTTGATCTGTGCCCATCTCTATCATTCACATATTTGAAGTGTATATATGAGCTAGGAAACCACACTCATAGCAGATCTCTGTGCATGCAGAATTCCTCAGGAATATAGTTGCTGAGGTTCCAGCTAGTGATGAAACTTTGTGTGCACAGACCTCCACATCCCTGCCTAGCCCAGGAAAGTCTTGAGGTGGAGGGTTATAGACATGATCCATAACCCTTTCATCTATGCAAATGAATACGAATGGAGGGGCAGTTTTCCTTCTTGGTTATACTCAAGATGGTGAGAACTCCCACTTCCAGCAACAAAATGCCGGTGGTTTGGGGATGCTAGTATTCTGTGCCCAAAAAACAAGAACACAGCATATATAGTCTCCTCTTCCCCATGTTTTCATTATTGTGGAGATACTAAACACTTATCTCCCTGCTTCCCCCATAGGCAGCATTTTAAAATATTAAAAAATAGAGTTAATTTAATTTAGTGTCCGGCTGTTAGCAAAGGCTGGTCTGGCTGCAGAGGATCCATTAAGGCTGAAAATTCAATACAGTTGGCATTTCACTGATGTTTCAATTGCCCTGCTCCAACCTCTCTCCCTCCATCCCATCCCCTTTAGCAGTGCTTTGGGCACATTTCAAGTCCCTCAGCAAATATATTCAATTGCCTGGCTTTCCCGTAAGTAGCTGGCACAATTCTCAGACATGGGGGTGGAGTGGGGGTGGGGGTGACAGAATAGCAGCACAGGAACTGTGGATGGAAGTTGCTTTGAATGACTGATCTGAGAAACATTTATCACTGATTGTCTGCCCTTCTTCCTGAAAGTTGTTTCAGGAATAATTTATTTGTTATTATATCTGCATTGCCTGTCACTGTGTCCTCATGGTGACCTCATTAATATGGCTGTCCCTGAACCAGCTTAGAGTGGTACCAGACTCTCAGCACTACTAAGAAAAGGTAGTTCAGTTTAACTGAGGGATGTAGGGAGTGAGGAGAGAGGCTTTGAGTCTGCACTTTAATCATTGTGTGCATCCAATATTCTGCTGATGTCACAGAGGTTAATTTTCTTCTTCTGAAACAGCCAGAAAAACCCATAACTGTGGTGGAAGGCTGCAGAAAGAGTACCGAGTTAGACACAGTGCATGATCCTGTTCAATCCATCAGATCACATTCCAAGCTCTCTCTGGCTTTGTCTCAGACCCAGGATCAGCACATGGCACTCTTGGGTAAAAAGTGGAGGGCCTGAGAGCTCTGAGGGGCCACCATGACTAAGGCTAAGACCCTATCATTCTTTTTTCCTGTATGTCTAATGTCCAGAGGAGAGCCAGTGTGGTATACTAGTTTGAGTGTTTGACTATGACTCTGCAGACCAGGATTTGAATCCTGCCTTGGCCATGGAACACATTCTCAGCCTCAGAAGATGGCAAGAATAAGAAAATTTGCCAAGCAAACACCGTGATAGGATTGCCGTAAGTCAGAAATGATTTGAAGGTCCACAATAGCAATCAATGTAATGCCCAGAGAGAGGCACTGTGAAGGAATTAAGATGGTGACAGTTTTACAATGGTCCAGCATTGCTCTTCCCAGTGGTTGGCAGCACTCAAGTACTGCTGCCACTCCTTTCAGAACTGCCACCCTTCCTCACAGCCTGTCTCTCCCTTCCATGCATACAGCTGCTCACAGTGGTTTTCTCAGACCTGGCACCAGCCCTGATTTGCCTCCTTCCTTAGTGCACTGTCTTCATAGCCTTGTCCTTGGACACCCCCCTCCTCAGCTGCCTGAGGGACTCTTGAGCAGCTTCTAAAATTGCTTCTCTCATTCTCCCCTCATACCTCTTGTCTCTGGGGCTTCTCTACACGATTAAAAATCCACATTCTATTTTAATATACTACAATCTGGCCACATGTGATTTGGAGGATTTCAGGATTTTTGGAGGCTCCCCCCAAAAACTCCACAAATTCCATAGTAAAAAGGAATCATGGTTTTTATCTGTGTATTCACAAGGATGCTCATTATCAGACACATGGCCATCAGTTGACTTCACATGGATTCATATTGTTGGGCATTTTTGGTAACAGGAGAGTGAATAGATGCAGATTTTCACAGGAAAGTGAAGAAATCAAGAAGGTGCGAAAATCTGCAACAATTTGCACAATACACTTATGTGTAGGCTAGCCAACTTCCTCCCCCAACATCTGGACCAGAGGTAGGACACCTGTATTTCTCCTTATCTCATCAGCCTCAGCCATTAAGACTGGTAGACAGGGATATAGGGAGTTGTGATGCAGCACTGTCTGGAGGGACATGTGTTTCTCCCCTCTGGACCCCTATGATGCCACTAGTCTCCTTCTTAATCCTTCTTCAGAACCAGTCTTGTTTCTTTGGCCTAGCCCTCAGCGCCTACAGAAAGTGACCACAAGTACAAGTGCCTTGGTACATGTTCTCCTCCTGCTGACTTTGCTTCTTTGTGCTCGCCTTCTTCTTTAATCCCCCCTACCCTGGATGCCTGCCCACACCTTCATTTAGAATTACAGTTAGAATGTAAGTGCTTCAGGGCAGAGACCTGCATTTTTTATTCTCTATGGATGCCAGACATTCTATATAAAGAATAATCATAAATAACCTGCCATTATTTGCCTACTCAGATCTGTGACTGAATCTTAGACCACTTTCTGGCAGAGGATGAGTAGCATTGGCCAGGCGCTTTCTGTTCTGCCCCTGGCCTGTTACAGACTGCCAAAATAAAGCTGCTTCGGGTCTCTTTGGAGGTATGCTGTTTAAATGATGCATGGGTCCTAAGAGTCCAGAGGTCATGCCAAAGCCACACTCCAGTCCTAAGCACTGGAGGGCAGCTTTGGTGCAGCTTCCAGATTCTTAGGGTGCATGCATCATTTAAACAGCATACCTCCAAAGAGACCTGAAGCAGCTTTATTTTGGCAGTCTAACAGGCCCCTGTAAGCTCTGTGTTGCAGCCTTTTCCTTCTATTTATCATCTTTATAGCACTTTCTGAGGCGCCAGGAGCTTTACAGTAATTGCTTTTCTGATGTTCACATTAGTAGGTCATTCATAATGTCTTGATTTAGAGGTAAAGAACTTCAGCTGAGAGAAAAATAAAAGAAGAGGAACATCTTGTCCAGACACTGCCAAGCAAGAATTTGCATCCTGCTCTTCTTCATTGCCTTACTGGCTTCTTTTTGTTCATGTTCCTTAGACATTCTTCCCAAGTACGCACAACTTGACAGGAGAACCAACAGAATCCAGGCATCCAGGGGCCCATTCACACAACCTGTGATTATCACACAATGGTTTCAGTCGGCAAAACCCCTGCTACAGACAAAGCTTGGTTTGATATGGGGCATATCCTTTACTACACAGTTATAACACTTTGATGTCACTTCAGTCAGTCACCAAGGTTCAACTGTGTGACATCCTGGATTTGTATTTCTGTGAGATACTTAGAATTCTCTGCTATTGCTTAGTGAGGAGGGAGCCAGTATGATGTGATGGTTTGGGTGTAGGACTAAGACACAGGGAGATTGGTGTTTGAATCCCCAGTTGGCCACAGAAAGCCCATTGGGTGATCTTGGACAAATCACACTCTCTCAGCCTCACAGGAAGGCAAAGACAAGCCCCCTCTGAACAAACTCTGCCAAGGAAAACCTGGGATAGGTTCACTTTAGGGTTACCATAAAGTAAGAAATGACTTGAAGGCAGACAACAACAAGAAGAGTGAGGGAATGTTTAGAATTCTCTAGGAGAGAATAGTCAAATGACACACCCCCAGTTGGATTCTTCAGGATGGAGCTATGGTATAATTGATATAATTGTGCAGCATGGACGCTGATGTAATTGTGCACAATGGACAAAATGGTTAAACTGAAGTGAAATATTATAATTTTTACAGGGTTTTTTTTTAAAATACACCACACAGCATAGAGGCCATTTTAGTTCCTTCACTTGGTGGCCCCCATAGCATGCCAAGCTGTCTGTGTGAAGCTATTTGTTATTGCCACATGCGGCTGAGGCATGTGTGATCTCTCACTGCTCGCCATGCCAGCACAAACATTCAGAAGGGAGAGAGCTGTAACTGGCATGGAGAAAACCACCCCAAATGGTGGTCCAATTAGCTAATGTTAGACTCTGCATTTAATGGCTTCACTGGAAGGTGGGTAGGGGCTTTTTAGGTGATGGATGGGGATGTGGAGAGATATCATGGTGTAGTGGTTTGAGTGTTGGACTATAACTCTGGAGACCAGGGTTCAAATTCCCACTTGGCTGAGAAAATCCATTGGGTGACCTTGAGCAAATCACACCAACTCAGCCTCAGAGGAAAGCAATGGCAAATTTCCTTTGAAACAAACTTGCCAAGAAAATCCTCTGTAGGCTCATCCCAGCCATAGGTCTTGAAGACACACAATAACAACAATAACAACAATAACAGCATGGGAATATGTGGCTTTCTCCATATGGTTGGACTTTAACTCCCACGCCTTTGGCTAGGTTGATGGGAACCTACGGTGCAACAACGTAGAACTGCAGTAGATTGTGGATATATATTAATGTACATGCACGCACACACATGCACATGTATGCATACACACACAGTATACATACTTGCCCATATACATAAGTGCTCAACCCATTCTGCTCAGAAGGGTCCTGGAGTTTGGCCTAAAAGCCTTGTCCTGGCAGCCCCATTGCCCCCAAGTGCTCTAAAAGACACACTTGTCATGCAATGAGAACAGCAGCTGCTGCCATAGTAGAAAGCAGCCCTCCCAAGGGACAGGCTCATCAAAGAGGTATTCTGCCTCCGCTGATTGCATCAACTGCTCCTAAGAAGGATTATTATTGCTATTATTATTTTACTTTCAAGCAGCAGGAGAATAAAGACTGCAATAATAGCAAGGGCAGGGTTTTATTTCTTACTTGTCTTTTAATCTCTGGCTGTCTGGCTGTCTTTCTCTGGGCCCCAGCACTTCCTGCTGATGAAGGATCAGGTCTCTTGGCTTCTTTCTTTCTCTCTCTTCCTTTCTGTTTGCTAAGCTCCATTAGTTGTTAAGAGCCATGGGAGATTGCAGGAAAGGTTCGCCAGGCTGATTATCCAGCTTGCTCTTCGCCAGCCCAGATAAGTTGCATGCCATCCTGGGCATGCTATTTGTAGTTTTTGTATTTTTTAATGAGCAAAATGCTTAGAAATGCTTTGTTTTCTCCATCTTCTCAGACCCCTTGTTTAATTGGCCATTCATAAACAATAATACCAGAGTTTGTAAATGTTACCTTTTGGACTACAGTGCCCAGAATCTCTCAGCCAGCCCAAGCAGAGTTTTTTTGTGAAGCTGTGAGCTGTTATCCAAAAATAATGTTCCCAACATAACTACTAATAGGGTGCATGGGAAGGAAGACAGGAGACTACCAATCTGCAAATTCAGTACTATTAGGTCTGCTTACAGTTATGTTATCAGCTGGATGTACAGTGACAAACAAAATTTAAGTGCTTCTAGCCCTAGGATGGGGAATGTGTGGCCCTCCAGATGTTGTTGGACTGCAACTCCCATCATTCTTTATGTGCTATGCTGGCTAGGGCTGATGGGAGTTCAAGTCCATGTGTAGCAATATCTGGAGCCTACACATTATGCAGCCCTGCTTTATCCAGGGCAGAGTAGCATCTTGAACCTTTCTGATTTTGTCTGATTCAGGAGGGTTGGACCTGGTTAGTACTTGGATGGGAAATCAATTGTGATCTCCGGATGAGACCAAAAATAAACAGAGCCTGTAAGAAGTGGTCCAGATGGACCTTTGGTTTCACTTGACATGAGGCAGCCTCCTGTGTTCCTGTTACATCTGTGAAAACCTAGGTTCAAATCTCTCCTCAACCATAAAGGTCACTGGGTTGACTCCAACCTAGCCTACCTCACTGGGTTGTCGTGAGGGCAGAATGGAGGGGAAAGCATGTTACTGCATTGTGCATCTTCGAAGAAAAGCTGGATGTACATATAACTGAATATAACTACTTCACTGTTTTTCATGCCTAATACCAAAGACACACACAGCAGTGTTTTCAGTTCCTGGTCTCATTGAAGCGCAAGCCTAAATACATCTCATAGCCAGTTGCTTTGAAAATATTTGGTGATGAGGTTATACCAACACATTAGAGAGCCCAAACAAACATCCTAATGGGACCCTCAATGTACCAAATTGATTAGGTAGGTTAGGCACTTCTGTATGTTCCCTTGTTGGGTTACAGCTCCCAGAAGCTGTAAGCCAACCATCGTCAGTGGTCATGCTGGCTGGAAGATACTGAGACTTGTAGTCCCAAAAAGTAAATTATCCACGCTGTGCTTTGGACCTTCTTTATGGCCAGCAAAATGTTTAAAATAAGCCCAGACATAGTCATGCTTAGAGAATATCTAGAATTACACGTAACAACTTGGCACAGAATTGTCAGTTTTCTTGGCCCAATGTACATACAACTAGGCCTGTGGACAAATGCATCTTGCACACCCATAGCAGAGGCTTTGTGTGTGTCTGTGCCTTCAAACTGCATGTTGACTTTTGGCAACCCCATGAATTTCATAGGGTTTGCTTAGGCAAGGAATACTGAGAGGTGGTTTTGCCAGTTCCTTCGCCTTAAATATAGCTGGTAGCACCTGATATTTGTTGGCAGTCTCACATCCAAGTATGAACCAGGGCTGACCCTTCTTAGCTTCCAGGTTCAGATGAGATCTAGTGTTTTTAGGATATTTAGGCTGTTTAGTGGAAGCTTTGCTCCCTGCTCACCACCTGCTGTGTGAAATCAGTTGTTCTAGGCCTGAACGATTCCAGCTGACATAATTTTTCTGTTCCAAGCCCGCTAGGTTGTATTTCCCTCATAGGCTGAGAAACACAGGCATTGTCCCAACCTATTAACTGTGTAGCTGGCATTAATTAGCCCAGATATTGGCAGTCTCAGCAGGTGGCCACAGGACTGACCAAACCCTAGGGACGGCTTTCTCCCTGATGAGAGTGCCTCTTTAGTGGGTTGGTCACTTGGTGCATTGCATGACTGGTTCTGCCACAAGATGGCCTCCCTGTATGAAGCAGCTGTGTTGGCTCCAAAGGCACAGTGACTGCTTTAATACAGCTTTCCCATAGACATTGTGTTTTTCATTGGAGGCAGTTCACAAAGTCAGCTATATGTTGTCCAGTGATAGACCATCACATGTTATTGCTGCTGCTGGTGGTGGTGGGAAGAACCTGAAAGGCTGGCCTAGGGATAGAGTCAGGATATAGCATCCTGATGACACACACCCAACTCTACACCCCGCCCCCCGGCACCCTGATGCTGCATGCCACTCCAGGCGGTGCATGGCATGGCATGCCTCCAGCGCTACTTTCTACAGCTCATTTTTGTGGCCTCGAAAGGCTGGATTGGGGCCGCAGCATGAGGTTGTTGTGGCCCTGATCCAGCTAGGAAAGAGATGGTCTGTCGAACCCATTAATTTTCTTCCTATCCTCTTTCTTCACTGTTCAGTTCTTGTTTGGAGGTTTTTAAACAGAGGCTGGATGGCCATCTGTTGGGGATGTTTTGATTGTGAGTTCCCGCATGCCAAGGGTTGGACTGGATGGCCCTTGTGTCTCTTCCAACTTTATGATTCTATAAGTTCTCACGTCCATACATGGAGAATACAATGGCCTGAACAATCCTAGCTTTGATGCTTAGTTGTATATCGTTACACTTCAGGAACTTGTCTAGTTCTTTCATAGCTGCTCTTCCCATTCCTAGACTTATGATTTCTTGACTGCAGTCAATATTTGATCCAGGGTACAGGAAATTTTTAACAATTTCTATTTTCTTATTATCTAGTTTGAATTTATGTAGATCCTCCATGGTCATTAATTTTGTTTTCTTTACATTCAGCAGCAGCTTGCCTTTGCACTTTCTTTTAAACTTTCCTTAATAACTGTTCCAAGTCTATGATGTTTTCCTCTAGTATTATGGTGCCCTATCTTAGATTTTTGATGTTCCTTCCTCCTGTCTTCACTCTTCCTTCTTCTGTATTCACTAGTATACCTTTTGAGGAGCTATCTGAGTTTCTGACTGTATTTTCAATAGGCTTCAGCACCTTGGACAGCCATTTTCAATCATTGGCTAAAACCAGGAGTGACTGGACCCGGAACAATGGATGCAGGCTACAAGAAAAGAGATTCCACCTCAACATTAGGAGGAACACACTCTCACAATGGAGAGTGGTGAAGTTTCCTGCCCTGGAGGTCTTTAAGCAGAGGCTGGATGGTGATCTGTCAGGGACGCTTTGATTGTGATTTCCTGGCAGGATGGGGTTAGACTGGATGGCCCTTGGGGTCTCTTCCAACTCTACAATTCTATGACTTCACTGCCACCCAGAACATGCAAGGCACTCACCATCACTGGCTGGCTGTGAGTTTCTTGAACTTTGGAGATCAGGGTTTGATTCCCACTCTTCCATGAAACTCACTGGGTACCTTGGACAAGTCACATGCTCTCAGCCTCAGAGGAAGACAATGGCAAACCCCCTCTGAACAAGTCTTGCCAAGAAAACCCCACGATAGCTTTGCCTTAGGTTGCCATAAGTCAGAAGGCACACAACAACAACGACAACAACAAGCAGTTGAGTGATTCTAAAAATCAGCCTGCAACAATGTGGTGCCTTCCAGACGTTTTATATCTGTAGGTTGCCAGGCTGGGGGAAGACTGCTGTATTGCACTCGGTTTATATACATTTAGGTTTTTGTAGTGCTGTCCCATCTAGCTCACTGTTTTATGGCCTTTAAGATACCACTTTTCATTCTTCATTTTTTTTGGTAAGGATCTATGATCAGGTGTGACCAAATGGTGGTTTCTTCACCCAAAAGGAAATGAAAGGAAAAGAGGCAATGCAGAGGTGATAGCTGCAGTGCAGTGGCTTTAGCCAGAGCCTGGAAAAGTATGTTCCTTGGCTACATCTACTAGAATCTGGACCTGCTAGCTGAAGGACTCTGTGGAAGCCCAAATACGACTCTTTCTACAGTTTTGAACCTAGTTTGAAAGGGAACTGTGGAGCAGATAAATGAGTTGAGCAGAAAGTTGTCTGAAGGTGGTGGTGTGTGTGTGGATAAATGAAGGAGGTGATGCTGGTAGAACCAAAGCAAGAAACATTTATAATGTGAGTGAATGTGTGTGTGGGGGGGAGTGATTTGGGGCAGAAGGAGCTGCTGCCATCAGAAACTCTTGGTGAAGGGGGCAAGAGCAGCAGCATGGGTTTAAGAAAGAGATTTCTCTCTGCAGCCTTTCAAATCCAAAGCTCCAGCCCTTCACCCTCCAAACAGGCATGAACTGGAGTCGTGGTTACATATATTAGCACCAGGCTAAGCAGGTATAGGAAAATGAGATAAAAATGAGATCTGGATAGGAAAATTAGATTTAAAAAAGGAGTGGGTGGTGTTGAGCCGGCATCCATATCCACCTTTCACTTCCGTTCTGTGTCACCAGAAAGCTCTGTAGGTGGGGAGGGGTGTCAAGGCTGTTTTTGGAATTGGTATGTGAGGCAGCATATGTGGGTCTCTCTTTCTTTCTCTTCTGTGCACATGGAGGAGGGTGTTCTTCTAGGTGCATCATCCATGACTTGCAGATTTTAAGTGCATGCATGCACGCCCATCATCTCATGCTTGCTGGATATGCAGAGATCCTTCCAAGTGTGAGGGAAGGACTGATTGTAAAGACACAGGGTTCTGTCAAGGTTCTGAATTAACTGCTGAGCAGCTGTTTGATGGAGACCATAAGCTCACTGGAAGGGTTTCTACTAAGAAGAATGGCTGTCTTCTCTCCCTCCTAAACCAGAAAGGCCAGCAAAAAGAAAAGGTGGAGCGGTAAGACACTTAGGTTCCATCTTTTCCCACCAGTTATTCAAACTTTTGCCTCTCTTCGTTCTGCAGAAAGCTTCCTCATGGGGACTGTATCAAGCAGAAAAGCATAGGCTCCAGAACAATGAATGCAAACTACACAAAAAGAGATTCCAGCTCAACATTAGGAGGAACATCCTGACGGTCAGAGCTGTTGGACAGAGGAACACATTCCTTCAATGGAGCGTGGATGAGTCTCCTTCCTTGGAGGTCTTTGAGCAGAGGCCGGGTGCTTTGATTGAAGACAGAACGAGGTGGGATTGCATAGCCCTTGGGGTCTCCTCCAACTCCTCTATGATTCTATCACAGAAACATAGAGTTGGAAGAGACCCCAAGGGCTACCCAGTCCAACCCCCTTCTGACATGCAGGAACTCTCAATCAAAGAGATGGCCATCCAGCCTCTGCTTAAAGGCCTCCGAGGAAGGAGTGTGTTCCCCAAAAAATGCTAGGGTTTGCCTCGTGAAGGAGTTGCGTGAGACGGAGGCTGGCTGTCGCTTGGTCTGAGGACGAACCGGGCCTCCTGGGTTCCGACTAGGAAAAGCCCACCGAGCCAAGCCCTGGCCCGCCGCCTTGCCCTTGGCCTGCAGGGTGCCCAGCCAGCCATCCTCCTTTCCCGGGGCCACGTCCTCCATCCCTGGGTCCAGGAGGGATGCCCCAAGGTGGAGCCCGGCTTGGCATTGCTCTGGGAGCGGGTGGGGCTTTGCTTTGGGAAGAAGGTGCCAGGGCCTGGACCTCCTGCGGGGAGCCTCCCTCCTCCTCCTCCTTCTGCAATGCGGGGCTCTGGGCCGCATCCAAGGCAGCAGCAGCAGGAGGAGGAGGAGGAGCCCGCCCTCGGCCGCCTATAAAGCGGCTCCCGGGAAAGCCGGCGCCTTCTTCTGCTGCTTCTCCTTCTCGCTTCTCCTGCGGTAGCTGCTCCCTCTCTCCTCCGGGGCCACCATGAGCCACCTGCGGGCCTCCTCCACCTCCTACCGCCGCACCTTCGGGCCAGCGCCGTCGGGGATGCTGGGCTCGGCCGGCTCCTACTCCTCCTCCTCGTCCCGCTTCGCCGCCTCCTCCTCCTCGGCCTCCTCGGCCTCCAGGCTCCGCTCCTCCCGCGGGGCCACGGCGGGCCCCCAGCTGCTGCTGCTGCGCCCGGGCCTCCATCCTCGCTCGCCGGCGGCGCTCTTCGGGGAGAAGGGCCCGGCGCTGGACTTCTCGGGGGCCGAGGCGCTGAACGCGGAGTTCCTGGCCACGCGGAGCAACGAGAAGCTGGAGCTGCAGGAGCTCAACGACCGCTTCGCCTCCTTCATCGAGAAGGTCCGCTTCCTGGAGGGCCAGAACGCCGCCCTCGCCGCCGAACTGGGCCAGGCCCGCGCCCAGGAGCCCCCCCGGGCCTCCCAGCTCTTCCAGGGCGAGCTCCGGCAGCTCCGCGGGCAGCTCCAGGCCCTGGCCAAGGACCGAGACCGGCTCCAGCTGGAGAGGGACAGCCTGGCCGAGGACCTGGAGGCCCTCAAGCACAGGTCAGCAAGGAGGGAAGGAGGGGGCGGCCTGGAATTTGAGAAGGGGCTTTTTGCCCTCTCTCTCTAGCTGACTTTCGGGGGAGTGGGAATGAGGGATGAAGAGCATTGCAAGCCCCCTTCCCTATGGAGGGGTGGGTTAGAGCCCAGGCACCAGATGGCTTACCTGCAAAGGAGGACAAGGCCCAGCAAACTGGAGGACATGACCAAATAACAGCTAAAAACACTCAAAGAAATGTAAATTGATGCTTCTTAAGTCATGCTCCAAATGGAGGACCTTGTGGGATTCCTCCTGGGCAGAAGGCTGACATGTCGGACATTTCCTGGAAACGGAGGATGTCTAGTCATCCCGGGTTAGAGATGCTTCTGAGAGAATTAATCTAAGGGCCGAGAATGCAGTCTGTATAAATCAGGACTTTGTTTTAGGCAGTTCTCCCTAGTAACGTTCAGTTCGTAGTCCCTGAGGGGGCAGGTGAAGAGGTACTCTCTCAACATAGGTTTTCTTGTTATGGTATACCTTCCAGTCATTTCTGACTTACGGTGATCTTAAAGCGAACCTATCATGGGGTTTTCCTGGCAAGATTTGTTCAGAGGAGGTTTGCCATTGCCTTCCCCAGAGGCTGAGAGTGTGTGACTTGCCCAAGGTCACCCATTGGGTTTCAAAGTTGAGCAGGTTTCAACACTCAAACTGCTATGCCACACAGAATGCAATCCATATAACAGCTCCCACAGCAATGTTCAGTTTTGAGTCCACAATGGGGTAGGTGAGGAAGCACTCTCTGAACATATGCAAAGTGCCTTTTCTATCCACCATTTTACCATTCACTAATCTCAGCCAGTCAAGTTTTGGAATAGGGAGAGGCTCCAGCTCTGCCCCCTATGCTCCTTTTAAGCCCTCCCTCCCCAACTTTAGACTCTGAAGAAAAGAGTAGATTTGCTTGGTACTATGAGTGGGATCACCATATGTGTGAAGACACACAACTACACGAGTGGGATTCCTAGTCTTATTGCAAGCAATGGGCTATTACAGCAAGGCAGAGCTGGAGAGTAATCTCCAACATAGAGGGTGTCCCATAGGCTACATCAGACAGACAGCCACCATCTGTCTTCTTCTGCCCCTCATCCTTAGAGCAGAGAGAGACAGCCCTGGTGCTGGGCTGCTCAGGGAAGGTTTTTGCCTCCTTAATTTCCAGCTCTCCAAAGAAACAAAAGGATGCAAAAGGATGAAATGTCATTTTAAATTTGAGGGTGAGTGGGTTTCTAGGTTATAAGGTTTTTATGATATTAATCATTATTTAGTATTTTAATGTATTTTAATGCTGCTTAATGTTGTAAGCCGCCTCAATTCAACTGGAGAAATGGGATATAAATTATTATTATTATTATTATTATTATTATTATTATTACTATTATGTCTCAGCAAGCAGCCACATAAAGACATACAAGTTTTGTACTGCATTTCAAGATCAGTAAACAAATAGGAGCCAAGTAAACCTGTGTCATACTTGCTTTTTTTTTTACCTGATGTATACAGCAAATATTCCAACTGCATATAAGACAAATGTCAAATCTGTTGGAACAGTTTTTCTTTTGTATTCTGGGCCTTTGCATTAGAGGGAAGAATTCAGTGGCCCAGGGATTGCTCTGGGTTGGGAATCATATTAATCTCCAGCCCAAAGGAAGGCATTACTGGTTACATCCCAGTTCCAGCTGTTTATGTCCAATGCTGGGTTATAAAGGCATGAACCCAGCATTTGGATGGTGCATCAATACTGAGGGAGGGGCTGTATCTAAACTGACAGAGGCTGCAAATCTAGGTACACTTATGTGGGCCTGAGCCTGGCTGAATACTCTGGAGATCTCTTCTGAGTAAGCATTCATAGCGCTGTGCTGCGTGGTCACGTAGGACTGGGGCTCAAGACTTTGAACCTGGAATCTGGGATTTGAGAGGATGGCTTTGGTGGGATGCAGCTGTGTGCTACCTCCCATGCTGAATCTGTGTTCTGTCCTGAACTTCAGAGAGGATGAGATGTGAAAGATGCACACAAGGCAAAGTAGGTGGGAATTTCTAGGTGGCACCCCCCAAAAAAAGTGATGCATGCAGAAAAAGAAGTATAATTCCTGATTGGTCCTTGAGGTGAGCCAAGGAGGAAGGCAGAAAAGGTGTGTTGATGAAGTGCTCCGCTAACGGGATGTGTCTGGCAAGGCATCACAGGTCAGGAGTGGATGTTGAAGTGCAGCAAAGGAAAGCACCCAGGCATCCAGAAAAAAAGAGCTTGCCCCCCTATAGGGTGGGGCAGGAGAGCATGGTGCTTGGGAGGAACCAGCAGAAGGTGGTGGGGTGTGGCAGGAGGAGAGGTGGACTTTCATGGTTTGGACCATTCTCCTTTGGCTTTGTGGCACCCATGGGATGCCTGGATGGGGCAGGGGAGGAAGGAGGGAGGAGGGTGTGGCTCTTTGTAGAATGCGGTGGTGGTGTTAGCAGTGGGTGCTCTAGGAGTGTGGGGTGGCAATGAAGGAGTGACATGGTGGAGTTGGGTATGACTAGGCAAGAGTCTGGTGCAGCAGATGCCAGCCTGAGTGTGTTACCTGCAGCCATCTCTTCAAGTTAGGGCAATGGTTCGTGCATAAGCCCCCCCCCCCCCATCTGATACTGTGAGCCTCTTTCATCATAGGATAGGAGCATTTTTGTGCATATCTCATTATGGCCATCACCCTATTTGTTGTTCTGGGTTTTCAAGTTGTTTCTGATGTACAGTATAGCGACCGTAAGGCAAACCTATCACAGGGGTTTCTTGGCAAGATTTGTCCACAGGGGCTTTGCCTTTGCTTTCCTCTGAGGCGGAGGAGTGTGACTTGCCCAATGTCACCCAGTGGGTTTGCATGGCGCGCAGGGATTTGAACCCTGGTCTCCACTCAAACCACTACACTACACTGGTTCTCATTACCCCATTAACTGAGATGTATGGGCAGAACCAAACTAAGGGGAAAAGGAACCAAGACTGCATTCCCTCAAGGCTCCATGGGGTGTGGTTTACATTTCCGCAACCTGGCATTGCTCATGGTGTAGCGAATGGGGCAGCTGGAAAAGAGGAGAGAAAAGCATAAGGGTTGGAAGCCTGGAAGAGAGAGGAACTTTGAAGCAGGGCTCTTCCTTTATGTGTGCAAAGCAGTAGAGCTGCCTATCTTCCATCTTGCCCTTCTTAAATATTTTCATCTTCCAAGTGATATGTATATGTGGGTGAGTGGAATACTGAGCGATGCATCAGAAGAGAAGGGTGTGGCCATATAGGAGCTGCCACCTGCTCTTTGGGCAAAAATGTTTTATCTAAATTTTATCCAAAGGTTAATAATAATAGATATTTACTTCACATGAAAAGAATGGGATACTTTTTTTTTAAACCCACTGCTAATGCCTGTAAACTGTTTCGGAATTTGTTTAATTTCACTAAATTTGCATCTCTCCTCCAACCAAATCTCTCTAGTCATACTTACCTTTCTCTTTTGCCCCTTATCCCAAGGTTGTGGAATGTTTCTTTTGCAATTAAGTTGGATTGCAACTCCCATCCACCCTAGCTCTCATAGCTAATGTGGTGAGATAATGAGAGATGTAGTTTATCAGCATTGAGTAAGCCTGTTGTTTATTTACTCTTCTGTGCAGTGCCAAGAAGAAGGGCCCAAATATCCTAAAGCAGTGATGTCCAAACTCTGGCCCTCCACATGTTTTGGACTTCAGCTCCCAGAATCCCAAGCTATTGGCCAAGGTGGCTGGGGCTCCTGGGAAATGAAGTCCAAAAACACCTGGAGGGCCAGAGTTTGGACATCACTGCCCTAAAGGCACTAGATCCTGTTTGATCTTGGAAGATAAGCAGAGTCAACACTGTTTAGTACTTGGATGGGAGGCCAGATGCTGTAGGCTGTATTTCAGTGAAAGGAACTGGCAAAACCACCTCTGGGTATTCCTTGCCTAAGAAAACCCTATGAAATTCATGGTGTCACCATAAATTGACAGGCGTATTGTAGGCATGCAAACACACAGACACACTGGCAAGCACACAGAAAAAGAAGGTAACTGGAGAAGTTCATTTCACATACCCTTCTGTTGGCCATTGGCAAAGAGTTAAACATGATAAAAAGGAGGAAGAGAAAAACAAATGCGGCAAAACCTTTAAGACTAACTGGTTTTGTTTTTGCATATGCTTTCGTGGATATGAACCCACTTCTTTGGAAGCAGTACAGAATGATGACAAGTGCTCAGGCACAATGTATATTTACAATGGTATGGAAATAGGATGGGATGTAATAGAATACTGTTTTCAATGCATCTACTATCACTGTGCACTACATCTGAAAAAGGGGATTTATATCCATGAATGCTTATACAAAAATAAAAACCAGTTATCTTAAAGATGCTGCTACATTTCTTTTTCTTCCCCTTCTTCCTTCTTCCTTTTTTGCTGCAAGAAACAAACACAGCAACATCTTTGAAAATTAAGCAGCCTGGCTTTCAGAATCTGCCAGCTAGCATGGCTGCCAGGCAAGTTGGCTGAGGGATTGTGACAATTATAGTGAAAAAAGTAACTTCTCCAACATGTGGTTTTGTGGATGGCAGCAAGGAGAGATTACAACAGTGGTTCTCAAATGGCGGAGGATGGCACCAGAGGGTGCAAGGGTTGCTCACAGAGGGATACAAGACTTAGAGGCCCTGATCCCTCCTCATCATCATCCAGACATTTTTATGTGTAAAATTTACACATGCATTTAGTCAAATATTGAATTTACTTGAACAATGTTATTTCCTGATAAAATGCTAAAATACAAATATATATGAATGTGTGCATGAAAATACATACATTAAATAAAATATTTTTATTCATATGCTATACTGAGTCAGGGGGCATTTTGTCCATTTATAGATGTAAAGTGGGAGTCCCAAGGGTAAAATGTTTGAGTACCTCTGGGTTACAGTAAAGGTATATATGATGTCCAAAGGGCAGGGAGGTGTGTGTGTGTATACACACACACACGGTACTCTCTCTCTCTCTCTCTATATATATATATATATATATATATACATATACTTTCTGATATAAGAAAGGGGATGTGTTGGGTAAGATAGGGTGTGGTCAGAGTCAGGGTTGCAGTCTGGCCCTGTGCACACTAGAAATAAGGCAAGTCATGTTTGCATGTCTTTGTTGCTCTCTCTGCAGGCTGGATGAGGAAATGCACAAGCGTGAAGATGCTGAGAATAACTTGGTTTTGTTCCGCAAGGTGAGCAAACCCATCTTTTCTGTTTCATCAGTCCACATTTCCCTTTTCATACTGGTCTCACACTTTGGATCTAACACCCATGTATGAATGAGCGTGTTCACCTACACTATTGTTCTCATCCATTGCTTATATGTCAAAGATCAGGACTAGTTTTTGAATGCCATTTTGGCAGCTCTGTAGACTTCCCTAGTTGTGCTGAGCCAGGGAATCCTGTCCCATCCCCTAACTTCCACCCATGTCCGCCTGACTACCTTCTGTCCTGCACTGTTCCTTTCACATTTTACGTGAAAATTGAAAGAGATGGATAAGTTATCCTTGACTTTGTTTACTATTTTTCTCTTTTCTTTGATGTGGAAGGATGTGGATGATGCCACTCTTTCTCGCTTGGAGCTGGAACGCAAGATTGAATCCCTCATGGATGAAATTGAATTCCTCAAAAAACTGCATGAGGAGGTAGGCCTGGCATAAGGGCAGAAGGCACTTGATTTATTGTAGTTATTCACTGATATTTTTTTATCTCACTTGGCTGCTAAAAAAAAGAGTAGCATTGAAGGTTGCAGGAGAATTGCCTTGGATACACATTTGCAGGGAAAGCTGTGCATAAAACAAGGTACTTTTAAGGTGCACAATGTCCACAGAACCCTAGATATTTTGGGAGTGAAGGAAAATTCTTATTAGGGGGCAATGTCTTCTTTTTTGTCCACTCCATAGTTACACTATAGTTATACCCCAGCACGGGTACAGGATACCAGGAACCATCCATCTGCTCTTCTGCAGCCATGAGAGAACAGCAGCAGTCCCAGATATTCAGCAAATACAATGGAAATCCAAAAGGAAGAGCACTGCTTTTTCTAAATCCCATTTACAGTCGGCCCTTTTTATACACGTATTCAAGCATCCATGGTTTGAAAATGTTAAAAAAAGTATAAATTTCAAATATCAAACCTTGATTTTCCATTTTTTATAAGGGATACCATTTTACTATGTCATTATATTTAATGAGGATACGCCTGAACAGATTAGTTCCTGCTATTGCAGAAGAACTTCATCCTGAAAGCCAATGTGGCTTTAGAGCTAATAGGAACACTACAGACATGGTATTTGCCCTTAGACAACTGCAAGAGAAATGTAGAGAGCAGAACAAAGGACCCCTATGTAACATTTGCCGACCTCACCAAAGCCTTTGACACTGTGAGTAGAAAAGGTCTGTGGCAGATCCTGGAACGAATAGGGTGCCCTCCCCCCCAGTTCCTCAAAATGATCATCCTGCTACATGAAGGCCAGCAAGGTCAAGTCAGATATGGCGACGCTCTCTCAGAGCCCTTTCTAATAACTAATGGTGTGAAACAAGATTGTGTTCTTGCTCCAAGTCTGTTTACAATCTTCTTCAGCATGATGCTCCAAAGGGCTATGGCAGCTCTTGAAGAAGAAGACGGCATTTATATACGCTACCATACTGATGGCAGCCTGTTTAACTTAAGCTGCCTGAGGGCCCGCACTAAGACTCTAAACTATCTAGTCCGTGAGCTGCTTTTTGCTGATGATGCTGCCCTTGTTGCCCATACGGAAGCAGCTCTGTAGCGCCTAACATCTTGTTTTGCTACAGCTGCAGAGCTCTTTGGGCTGGAAGTCAGCCTGAAGAAAATGGAAGTTCTCTACCAGCTGGCACCTCAGGAAGAACACTACCATCTCCACATCACTGTAGGCAAATCTGTGCTTAAGTCCGTTCAGCAGTTCACCTACCTGGGAAGTATCATCTCCTCAGATGCCAAGATTGATAAAGAGATCGATCACAGATTAGCAAAGGCATATAGTGTATTCGGAAGGCTTCACAAAAGAGTCTGGAGTAACAAACACTTGAGGCGAAGCACAAAAATCAATGTGTATAGAGCCATTGTACTGTCTATTCTCTGTTATGGGTCTGAAACATGGGTCACCTATCGCCAACACCTACGACTCCTCGAATGCTTTCATCAGCGCTGTTTACACACAATTCTAAATATACGGACTGACTATGTTGCAAATGTTGCTGTCCTTGAGCAAGCAGGGACCACCAGCATTGAGAATGCAGCTGCACTGGGCAGGACATGTTTCTAGGATGAAGGCCCATCGCCTCCCAAAAATAGTATTCTACAGTGAACTCGCCATGGGTCAGCGTAAGAGGGGTGCCCCAAAGAAGAGATACAAGGACTCCCTGAAACAACATCTCAGGCTTGGCCAGATAGATCACCAACAATGGTCCGCCCTAGCCTCATACCGGGAGGCATGGAGACGCACTATCCACGATGCTGCAGCCTTTTTTGAAAGCTCACGCCGAATGAGTCTCAAAGAGAAACGACAACGCAGAAAGAACCACAACCCAGAAACATCACCCAAGGAGACTTTCTGCTGTGCTTTTTGCAACCAGACTTGCTTATCTCGGATTGGCCTTTTTAGTCATCAGTACGCTCGTAGAAAGTGCAGGATGAGTCCTTCCTGAATCTTCGTTCGCGAAGTAAAGCCAGAGAGATATATATATTTAATGGGACTTGAGCATACACAGATTTTGTTATCCACAGGGGATCTTGGAACCAAACCCCAGCGTATAACAAGGGTCCACTGTATAACCATGGTGCCCCACAATTCCTGCAGCCACTAAATGATTTCTTCGCTGCCCATTGAATGGCTAAGCTTGTTATTTACAGCAGGTGTACAAAGTGGGAGGGGAGAGTTATTTAGGAGCCACTAAATAGCTCCTTTTACAATATTTATGAAAGGACATATGTGTGCATAGAGTGTACATGTGTTACCAACAGGATTCTAGCCTGTGTGTTTAGGCTGGGCAGAGCTGATCTCCCTGAGAAATTCAGTGACAATGTGGGTGGTTTGTTTTTGTTTTGCATTTTGTCTGTCAGCCTGATAGTTCGTCTGTGGGTGGGCAACTCTCTTATGATGTCTCTAATTCTAAACAATGCCATTTTTTGTGTAGAGTTTCAAATTCTTGTTACCATGTGTAATGTTATTGTGTTGTATGTGTATCAAATTGGATCTTTTGTCATTTGTGTTCTGCTTTTTCTGCATGGCCCTCATATGGCTCTGTGATGCACAATTGACCTTATGTGTACCAATCATTTTTCACAACTGATGCATCCTTGTATGTCTCTGACATGCCTCCCTTTGGGCCTGACACATGTAGGAGATGCACGACATGCAGGTGAGCATCCACAGCCAGCAGCAGGTGCAAGTTGAGGTGGAGCAGGCCAAGCCAGACCTGACGGCTGCCCTGAAAGAGATCCGCACCCAGTATGAGAGCATCGCTGTCAAGAATCTTCAAGAGGCTGAAGAGTGGTACAAATCCAAGGTACCTAAACTAGAGGGGATTATGTGTTGCGGGTGGCTGGGGCGTATCTTGACAGAACCTGCATAGTGTCCTTGGGATAGCCAAGGTCTGGGTTCAGATGTCTATTTGGCTGTGAAACTCCCTGTAGGGTTTCTGTGAGGATAACTCTGTGAAAACTCTGTTTGCTGCCGTGAATTCTGTGCAGGACAAGGTTGGGGCTGCTGCAAGTGTGAGGAAGGACCATTGCCCACTAGTAGTGTTGAGAAGGTCCCAGGTATGATAGCTGGCATCTGCAATTAAGAAGAAAAAAGTAACCCTTGTGTAGGAGTGATTTCTTCCTAAGACCATGGGAAGCTGGTGCCAGTCAAAGTAAAAAGTACTGGGCTGGGTGGACATTACTGGGCTACACTGTCCTATTCTCAGGCAACTTTCTGTATCCTCCACATTCCTAGATACAGGGGACAATCTACTGTTTCAAGCTGGCCTTGTTAACTAGAACAATTAAGTGTGAATTTCCTGGTTCACTCAACCCTCTTCCCAGGCTGGCTGGAGGCAAATGCTTCCACCTAACAGGAGAACTTTTCTTTGCTCTTGGGGCTCTTCCCCGTGTTTTGAAAAAACTTCCACCCCCTAATTTCTTGCAGTTTGCTGACCTTTCGGATGCAGCCAACAGGAACCATGAGGCGCTTCGCCAGGCCAAACAGGAGATGAATGAATCCCGGCGCCAGATCCAGAGTCTCACCTGTGAGGTGGATGGGCTCAAAGGAACTGTGAGTAGTCTCCCTCTGCACTATGCTAGCATGAGACTCTGGTCCTTTTTCCTGGGACAGACCCATAAGATTTTGTCTTTCCTGAGATGCTTTGCTCTGTATCCCAAGATCCCTCTGCTTTGATCACTGAGACTTGTGCATAGGCAGAATGGACTCAGTGCCGCCCTCTGCAGGAGATGCTCCTGCTGGTTGAACAAAACCTCAGCAAGAACCTGAACCTCAGATTCTATTTCTAGCAAAATGCAAAAATTGCTTTTTTTTGGACCACAGCTCTCAACATCATGTAGGAGATTATGGGAAATGTGGTCCAAATCATTCAGTATTTCCAAGCTCTGTTTTCATTATTTTTTGTATGTAATGATCAAACCAAGGACTGGGATGCTCTATGACAATAAAAATTACATAATTCAAGACCAGAAGGGAATAAAAATATGTTGGATGCAATACACAGAAGAATTATACAAAAGAGATGACAAAATGAAGGACATATGAAATGAAGAGCCATATGAAGATGAACTTCAAATTCTAAAAAGTGAGGTGGAAACTGCAGTAAGAGAAATAGCGAAAAACAAATCACCAGGAACAGATGATATTCCAATTGAACTGCTCCAATCCACATTGATAGAGTCAGCTCTAGTGCTAACCAACATATGTAACAGATATGGAAAACAAAACGATGGCCAACAGATTGGAAGCAATCAATATACATCCCCGTCCACAAAAAGGGAGACACATACTGCAGCAACTATAGGACCATAGCACTGATCTCCCATGCAAGCAAAATCATGATGAAAATTCTGCAACATAGGCGGGGTACAGACCGCCCAGAAGAAGCACCTCCTCGGCGCCTCTCTCTGCTGCACAGCTGCACCACAGCATACAAATTGCGTGGCACAGCCGCGCAGCAGAAAAGGAGCTCAAAAAGTGGCTCCTTTTTGCTGCGCCACAGAGCACCAAAGACAGCGCATATATGTCACAGCTGTGCAGCTCCGTATGGGAGCTGTGCAGCTGCAACGTAACGGTTACGCAGGCCGTGTGTAAGGCACTGCAAAACGGCATTGCATGCATGACATGCTAGGGTTGCAGGGCATGTGCACGTGCCGCCCTGAGGCAACCCTAGCATGTCGTGGACGTGCCGCAAAGGGCCCATCTGGAGAGGGCCGTAGACTCCAACCTTACATGGTGAGAGAAATCCCAGAGGTTCAAGTGGGATTCAGAAAAGGAAGAGGCACTAGGGACCACATTGCAAACATAATATGGCTAATGGAGTGCGCCAGGGAATTCCAAAAGAAGATCAATATGTGCTTTATAGACTTATAGCAAAGCCTTTGATTGCATAAATCATGAAAGGCTATGGAATGCCCTTAAAGACATGAGAGTGCCAACACATCTGATAGTCCTGATGAGGAATCTGTACTCAGGACAAGAGGCGACTGTCAGAACAGAACATGGAGAAACAGAATGGTTTCCAATTAATAAAGGGGTTAGACAAGGCTGTATCCTTTCACCCTATTTGTTCAACTTGTATGCAGAACATATTATAAGAAAAGCAGGCATGGACACAGAAGAAGGAAGAGTGAAAATAGGAGGTAGGAATATCAACAATCTAAGATATGCAGATGACACCATAGTACTAGCAGAAAACCTCACCAACCTAGAACAACAAGTAAGGAAAATCAAGGAGGAAAGTGCAAAAACAGGCTTATTGTTGAACATAAAGAAAACAAAAACAATTACTATTGAGGACTTTCACAAGTTCAACCTAGACAATGAAGAAATAGAAATAGTAAAAGAATTCCTATACCTGGGATCAAACATTGGTAGAAATGGGGATTGCAGTCAAGAAATCAAAAGAAGATTAAGAATGGGGAGGGTAGCTATGAGAGAACTAGAAAATCTTCTAAAATGCAAAGATATACAACTGAGCACAGAAATTAGAATCATACAAGCCATTTTATTCCCTATTACTATGTGTGGATGCATGAGCTGTACAGTTAAGAAAGAAGATAAAAAGAAAAGGAGCCCTGGTGGCGCAGTGGTTAAATGCCTGTACTGCAGCCACTCACTCAAAACCATAAGGTTGCGAGTTCAAGACCAGCAACAGGGCTCAAGCTCGACTCAGGCTTGTATCCTTCCGAGGTCGCTAAAATGAGTACCCAGGCTGTTGGTGGCAAATTAGCTTACAGTTGTAAACCGCTTAGACACTGCTTAGGCAGTATGAAGCGGCATATAAAATGAAGCTTGTAAATCCATTCATTTGAGATGTGGTGCTGGAGAAGAGTGCTGAGGATCCCATGGACAGCCAAAAGGACAAACAAGTGGGTCCTAGAGCAGATCAAGCTGGAAACCTCCCTGGAAGCCAAGACCAAACTGAGGCTGTCATACTTTGGACACATCATGAGAAAGGAGGACACATTGGAAAAGACAATAATGCTGGGAAAAGTGGGGAGAAGTAAGAAGAGAGGAAGACCACATGAAAGATGGATGGACTCTATTAAGGAGTTCACTGGTATGGGGTTTCAGGAATTATGTCTCATCCATAGGGTTGCCATGAGTTGAGATTGACTTGCGGCCAGTTAACAACAACAAATGGTGAATCCCAGCTCCTTCTTAACAGCCTTTTCTAAATACTGCAACTCATCTGCTAAGACTGAGAATTCTGTGACAATCTCTTTAAAATTTAAACTACTCTTTAAACTACTTCTAGTGATTTCAGTTCATCTACACTGTAAAAATAATGCAAGTTGACACCACAGTGTGTGTGCTGGATGGGAGACAAGATACTGGTGAGCCAATGTGGTTAGTGCTTAGATTGGGCCTGATGAACATATTTGTATATTTCCATGTATATGTTCACTTATTTATCTTTCTCACCCAAAGAGTGGTTTAAGTTTGATGATAACAAGATTTTAAAAATGGGTTTACTTTTATTCGAAGCTCCAAGAATCTAGTCACTAGCTCTGAGTCAGCAGACTCATCTTCTTTTAGCCGTTTACTCACCATCATTTTGAGCCCTATTGTTTTTGTGTAAGGGGTCTAGGCTCAAGCTATGCTTTAAAAATATGGTAAAAATAAAAATAAAACCCCAGTACTACTTGCCTTGCCAGAATGAAGCCTTGCTGAGGCAGATGAGGGATCTGGAGGACCAATATGGGGCTGAGGTGGGCTCGTACCAGGATACCGTGGGACGGCTGGAGCAGGAGATCCAGCACATGAAGGAAGAGATGGCACGGCACCTGCGGGAATACCAGGACCTGCTGAATGTCAAGATGGCTCTTGACATTGAGATTGCCACTTACCGCAAGCTTCTAGAGGGGGAGGAGAGCAGGTGGGTAACCAATGGACAGGAACTCTCCAACCTTTCTGGGCATGTCTGGAATTTTGTGTCATGAACACTGTGAAAAATGGCTGCAGTGGTGGACCTGGCGCCATTTCAGAGGAGGCAATGAAACACAGTTTACTCAGAGGTAAAAGACAGAGGTGAAGTCTGAATCCCAGACCACACCACTGTTTTCTACTCCACCTGTTTCACGGAAGGAAAGCTTCAACTTGACCTTCCAAATCTCCCTCCCTCTTTGATACACATGTGTGCATGCATGCAGAGACAGATAGTCAGACACACACACTCACACTCTTTCTTTCCCAAGTTTACCAAAACTTTCACTTTACCACACCCAATTACCCACTACATAACACACATCATTTCCTTCTCTTTGTTACAGAATTGTTTTCCAATGGTTCTTCTCAAAAGATCATCCACCATACATTATTTCTCACACAAATGCAACCCACCCCATACATCCATCTAGCATGCCCTACTCTGCCTTCTCTCCTCCCACGCTTGCACTCAGACACATTGCAGCTGCCTGCTGTCTTCATTTTGTTAAAATGCCTTAGGGTCCATATGGCACTTCTGGAAACAAAGATGGCAAATGACTGTAGATTGGCTACTTTGCTTAGTAGGATGTCTGGGAAGCACCAAGTGGGGTGTTCTGGTGGCTCCTAAAACAGTGTTGGGAATGGTAGCTCTCTCTTTTCTCAGGTTACAGGGTATTCTTGCATGAATGAAAAACAGGGGGAATATTATCTGTCTTTAAAGGATGGAAGAGGACTTTTAAAGGGGAAGCCTAGGTGCTAGTTAGATGTTATACTGTTTACTCACTAGTGTGTTCCCTTTAGGATTACTGTTCCTGTCCATTCCATGGCATCTCTCAGCATCAGGACTACAGGTAAGCCTATATTGCTTCACTCTGTGGGAGGGGCAAGCCATTGCACCTGAATGTGGGGTTCTAGAAGAGTTGGCACAAAGATATTTTTGTGCCATCAGTGCTGGAGCTTGGAAAAGTTACATTTTTGGACTGCAGCTCCCAGAATCTCTAGCTTGCATGGCCACCACTGACTGGGAAGATGGTGATAGCTGCAATTTTAATAAGCATCTTTTCTAAACTGTATCTAGGATTTTGTGCCTTTGTGTAAAGTGATTATGTTTTCCTGATGCGCTCATTGTGCCCCATGTTGATCAGTCCCTACCCAGAGCTGATTTATAGTTGACTTTGCTTGAAATGCACTGGTTAACAGCTAAGGTGTGTTGTATAAATTCCTCTCCTTTCTCCTTTCCTATCCTACATAGACTTGTAGAGCTCAGTTCATAGAATCATAGACTTATAGAGCTCAGTCTCTTTGTTGCGCCTGCTTTCCCTTGGAAACAGACATGGAAGACACTACCACTGCCTGTCCCTCTCCTGCTCCCATCCATCACCACCTTGCCATTTCCAGATCCTTCTGATTGCCTATCACTGTCTGAAGGGATCTTTTTTTAAATCAAGGAGATGAAGGGGGATGGTTATCTTGAGGGTGGTGTGATCCTCTCTCCTTACTGCATCTATTCCATGTAGTTTCAGAGCCAGAGCCCACTGTAGAGACCCATACAAGGAAGACAGTACTGATCAAAACCATTGAGACCCAGGATGGAGAGGTGAGCTTGTTCCCTTTCTCCCATCTTTGGAGTGCTGTGTACTATGTGCTTTTGTGTAGATTTTCGCAGGGGTAATGTGGTATCCAAGTTTGATGCCTGCCCCATGCTAAGGGTAGACAAATTATGGTAAAGCTAGGGACTGTTCAGTATCTGAGTTCTTTGGATCTCACCAAAGGATACTGGCAAATCCCCCTCATTCCTGAATCTTGAGAAAGACTACGGACCTTACCACACAGGGCACAGAAGTAGGGTCAGTTCGCATTGGTCGATGCATATTCGCATTATATCGCATTGGTGTTTCACACCTGTGAGCTCAGAATACGTATTGACCAATGCGATATAACGTGAATACGCTTTGGCCAATGCATATTCACGGCTGGGTTCCGAACTGAAGGCAGCCAGCTTCTCCGTTTTGCGAGTCCGCAAAAATAGTGGATTCACAGGATCCATATTGATGGCCAGTGCGAAACCTCTGCTGCTTTGGCTGGTGTGTACATCCAATCCACTGGTTCTCCTGAAGACCAATGGGTTACAAATTTCCCATGATGCTGCGCTGGAATTTCCCCCATCTCCTTCCGTTGGCCCTTTCCCCTTTCAGGACAACTGCCGGGGCTGGGGAGCGATTTTTCCATTGAACGAGATAAAGCAGAAACCTTTTGTGTCGGGGGGGGGGAATGTATATGTATAGTGTGTATACAGACACACACACACACACACACACACACACAAAGATGTGTGTGTAAGCATATACATGCAGCGTTACACTTTCGGCTGCTCCACAGTTTGTGTGTGTATGTATATGTGAGTATATATGTATATGTATGTATACACACACACACACACACACAGAGCTGTGTGTGTACACATATAAATACGGCTTCACACTTTTGGCAGTACCACTATGTGTATATGTGTGTATATCTGTGTGTGTGTGTGTGTGTGTGTATGTATATACAGTATATGTATATGTATACACACACACACACACACATATATATACAAACACTCAAGCAGACAGATGTGTGTGTACACATATAAATACGGCATCACACTTTTGGCTGTGGCACAGTGTGTGTGTGTGTGTGTATATATATATATATATATATGTATGTATATGTGTGTGTGTGTGTGTGTGTGTGTATATATATATATATTAACACTCATACAGACAAATGTGTGTGTACACATAAAAAAGGCATCACACTTTTGGCTGTACCACTATGTGTATATGTGTGTATATCTATATCTATATCTATATATATATATGTGTGTGTGTGTGTGTGTATAAACACTCATATAGACAAATGTGTGTGTACACATAAAAAAAGGCATCTCACTTTTGGCTGTACCACTATGTATGTATATATATAAGTATGTATGTATGTATTTATGTGTGTGCATACACACACACACACACACACACACACACACAGATGGTGCATACCCATTTCGTAAATGGCTAAAGGCAGCAATTCTTGCGATATTATGCGCTAAACAGTGACCTCATTCTTCACCCCGGAAGTTAAAAATGTTGCGCCCCGTTCAGAGCCCCACAGAGCATGCGCAAGGCTGCCGATGCGAATCGGCCAATACACATTGTATTGGGCTGGTGTGGTTATCCAATCTGCACTTGCCTCACTTTGCCTGAATACGCATTGGCCAATTCGCAAAACCTCGATTCGGAAGGCCGCCCAGGTGTGAAACAACAATGCGATATGACGCGAATACGAATCGACAAAGCGTATTCAGAGAGCGCGGGTGTGAATGAATGATGCATTATAATGCGAATACGCATCGACCAATGCGAACTGACCCTACTTCTGTGCCCTGTGTGGTAAGGTCCTACCTTTGCCACCTCCAAGGGCTCTATCACTTCACTTTTATGACCTTTGGCTTACATGGGGCTATGGCCACCTTTCAAAGACTAAGGGATATTTTACCCCTGCACAATCCAGTGTACAGTTGTGGTGCAGCCTGTACTGATGACAGTCTGTTTGCTGCCATAGTTGCTCCACTAACCGATTTTTTAAAAAGAGTTCAAGAAAACTACACTGGGAAAAACAAAAAGATCAGGCATTCCAACTATTCAAAGATAAGTTGTATCAAGCTCACATATTAAAAGTGCCTGATTTTTCCAAACCTTTCATTTGGCAAACAGATTCCTTGGAATATGGGTTGAGAGCAATCCTGGATCAGAAAGGTGGGAAAGAGAAATACAGTCGGACTTCTGTATTCATGGGAGGATCCATTCTGGACCCTCATGCAGATATGAAAATCCATGCGTATTCAAGTCCCATTAAAAGTAATGGCGGTGTGGTGTCTGTGTGCTGGCTAGCATGGTCTCATGCATGTGGCGCCATTACCCAAAAATGGTGGCTTGCAGTCCATGGATGGTTAAAGCAGCAGATGGCATGTCTCCTCAGGGACGTAGCCAAGGAGGGGGGGTTCTTGGGGTCCGGACCTCCCCTTCCATTAAAAAAATGAATGGTACATGCTGCTGAACCGCCGTGCCCAAGCCTCATTATAATGGTGGCACTTAGTCTGGACCCCCCTTCCTAAAATCCTGGCTACGTCCCTGATCTGCTGATAAGGAGTGCAGACTGCATCCCATGTTGTCTCTGAATAAAAAATTAAACCCTCAGCAATGATGACATTCCACTATAGAATGGGAGGCCTTGGCAGTTAAGTGGTCTGTATACACTTTAGGGCACTATTTCTGGGGTGCCCCCTTTTGCCTAGTAGCTGACCATGCCCATTACATTACATTGTGTGAAGAATACTAACTAAAGCCTTGTACAGTGGTACCTTAGCCTGCAGCCTTATGTCTTTACAGTCACTTACCATCATGGGAAGCAACATGCCAATTCTTTTGATAAGGTGAGGCGTGAGAAGAGTGGACACAGGCCAGTCCTCTTTGGGGGTGTGTGTAATAGGGCTACACTTACCAGGGGAACCCTCCTGGACTATACTCAGATTGAAGCTACTGGGACACTTGGGAGCTGTAACAATGTGGTGGGAAATAACTGTGGAGGAAGAGCCAAAAACTAGCAGTCCAGCTCTGATATAAGCTCAGAAGGTCTGGTGAGGAGAGAGTGAGGTTGTGGGGCAGCATTTGAAAAAGTAGGATGCCAAGCAGAGTTGAGAGGAGAATGTGAGATAGGAGAATGTGAAATTGAAGGCTTTCACGGCTGGTATCCATAGTTTTTTGTGGTTTTTTGAGGGCTAGAACATGGCCACATAGCTCAAAAAACCCACAAAAAAACCTATGGGATAGGAGAGTGAGTAAAACCAGCTGCTTTTCAAAGGGAAAGGACTATAGAAGGGAAGCCAGTGGAATTACACTGTAGAACCATCTAGTGGCCTCTTTATGCTATTCCAGCTCAGTTGTGAATGATAAGACTGTGCATTTATTGTATTGGCTAGATTGGAGAGACTGTGAGCTGTTAGTTCTCCTTGCAAAGAGGGGGGAAATCTCTGTTACTCATCACTGAAGTGAACCTGTCTTAGAAGTGATTCACCATATAGGTCACCATGAAGAGGGGTCTGTGGCATTGTGTAACCATGCAGGTTGGATCTTTTGCTGTCCCCCTCCCTATGGAGGAGAAGCAAGCTACAACAGTGGCTCATTAAATAAATGAATTCTACGTTCTGGCTCCTCTTTTAGTTTTGCAGGTTATAAAATTTTGCACACAGTAGGTTTTTTTTTGCATATTTTCCTCCTTGCATCAGATATGGGAAGGAGCAAAGGGCCACAAAATGGACTGAGATCCTACCCAGGTTCCTCTGTCCACTAGCGTCAGTGATCTCTCTCTCTCTCTTGCTCTTTCTCTAGGCTCATACAGTTCAAATCAATTGTTTTACATTTATTTTACATTTTTAATGTGTTTGTGTGTGTGTGTGTGTGTGTGTGTGTGTGTGTGTGTGTGTGTGTATGTATTTCACCCCATGCTAAAGGCCTGGAGGGAATGCACAGAATGGGGGAATGCACATGACCCTACCTCTGAATCTGTGGATGGGCTAGCAGTGCTCATTCTATTCCCTTTGTTGTTATATTTTCTGGTTGACTTTGACTTGTAGGGTTTGCTGTTGCTTTTTCCTGAGGCTGAGAGAGTGTGACTTGCCCAAGGTCTTCCATGGCTGAGTGGGGATTCAATCCCTGCTCTCCTTGGGTGCATCTGTACTGCAGAATTAATGCAGTTAACTATCATGGCTCCATCCTTTGGAATTCTGAGATGTGTGGTTTCTTTTGGCATCAGAGCTCTCTGACAGAGAAAGTTAAATATCTCACAGAACTAGAGACCCCAGAATTACATAGCTTTGAGCCATGACATTTAAAGCAGTGTCAAACTGCATTATTTCTGCAGTACAGATGCAGCCCCAGAGTCATAGTCTGGCATTCAAACCACTACATCATGCTGGCTCTTTTCTCACTCCTCACGTCCTGCCTGCTCTCACATTCACTGTGCTTTGGTGTGATCCTGTGACCTGCTCTTTTGTCTTCTGCAGGTGGTGACTGAATCCAGGAAAGAGCAGAGGGCTGAGATAGAGAAGTGATGCTGGCTACACCCAGTGCCTCCCAGATGCCATGGAGATGGGCACTAAAGCTAACCAATCTACAGAAGAAGTCCCAGCAGCAGATTCCCCCATTTCCTCACAAAGCCACACTGGCCTTACTGATGATAATGATAATGATAATGATACTTCTTACCTCTGACAACTTTCCTGCACTGTCTGCCAGGCTTCACAAACCAGTTATACCCCTTAATGTGCACCTCTAGCCTTCCTGAGGTCAGCCTGGTTGTGATCCCAGCAATAACCGCCCACAGTCTGGGGAGTGGGTGATGCCACTCTTCTTCATCCTACTCTACTCTTCCAGTGCCTCTTTTCTTTTTTACCACACCTTCTCTCATCTTGCTCAGTAAAGCCCCATCCCATCCTATATCAGTATTCTCTTGTGGAGGAGAGAAAGGTTTCTTTCTTGATCCAGATCAAGCCATGTGAGGCTTAGGTGTGCCAGGTATATTTGGATTAAAACCTTGAGTATAATCACAAGGTCCACAGAATTCAATGACTGTGCAAAATGGCAGAATCTTGATATCTGGCAAGTCTAGCTAGGCAACACCAACCTAGAAACACCAAAGAGAACCAAATGTTTGGTCACCATTTAATTCTCTGTGTTAACCACTATAACCAATCATTCCTTACAGAGATTCTCAACTGATCTTCTTATCAAGATTATAAGTGGAAGCTATGTACCACTAAGTTCCTGATTCTTGCCTCTGTCATGAATTCACCAGATGGCCTTAGCCAGTCATCTCTCTTCCTCTCTCAACCTCAGTCTCTCACTAGCTCATTCCCCTCTCCCCCAGGCCTGCAACATGAGGGAGAATACCACTGAATTCCCTTACAAGGTTGTTGTAAGGATAACAAGATAAATGCATGCAAGGCACTCTGAACCCTTGAAAGTGCTGTACAAATGCTACAAATAATCATATTCCTTAAGTACTGTATTCACAAATGCCCCCAATAATAATAAATGAAAAATAGATTATTGATTCCATTTTAAAAGAAATGTATGTTTTCAAGGATATTCTTATAAAACCAAAAACACTCAAAAGAAAAAGGACAGGTCACTGACAAGTTGATTGATATGGTTTATCACTGGTTCTTAACACTGATGGGACACAATGGCAACCTTTCAACCCAAACCTTTCCTCAGAAGTAAGTCCCACTGAATTCAATTGGTCTTAATCCTAGACAGTTTTATTCTCATACAGCAGCCTTGGAGTGACATTACTTTGCCTTCATAAATAACTCTTTATCACAGGCCACTTGTATGCCTCTAACATGCTAGCTTCCTTTCCCCAGTTTGATTAATGTTGGGCTTTTGGGACTTAAACCTAAATAAATGTGTTTTGTTTTATTTATTGCAGGCTTCAAGTAACATTATTTTGCCTTTCTTCTTTAGAGGCAAATCATACACCTCGAAAATGATAACTCTTTTCCTGAATCAGATAAACTTTGGGTCTTGCTGAGACAATATTTCAAGATTGCAAGTCCTTGACAGCTCATCTGACCTTCTCCTGCCTTCCAAAGCAGTCTCCCTCTCCTCTACTCACTTCATTGTGTTCTTGTGGAAACCTCACACTCTCATTCCCCCTCTGGTCAAGTCCTATGTGGTACAAAAAGGCACCAAAGTCAATTTTGCTGGTCTCAGTCCAGAACACCACTGGGTTCCCCCTTCATTTGTATTGCATACAGGGCAGTGTCACAGATGTGAGAAAGGCAGAGGACCAAATGGTTTTTAGAGTCTACAGCAGCATGTAGACATTGCTTTCACACGTGCTGAGCCAAAGGTGATGGTTTAAAAATACTGAAGGAATATGCCTACATCTAACAATTGTGATTCCTTACCATGAGTGGGTGTTGATTACTTCCTGCTGGCCAATAGAAATGCTATATATAATGAAAAGAGATTGCTATCTGTAGACTCTAGGATTTGTTTTGGTGGACCAACACAATGATATGTTTATTACACATAATTAAGTGGCATGAATGTTTTGCTGGCACAAGCTGTAGCTTCTCGTGGATGCTAAAGATAGTGTCTTATAAAGATAGCTTCTCAGATCCAGGTTTCTAATGGTTATGTTTGTTCTCAGATTTTAATCACTTTTATCACCTTGTCTTTTGTCTTTGCTTCAGCAGTGGTGGCAGATAACTTCTTCCAAGATAAAATCCTCTGAGTGAGTGATACATTCCATTCGGTTTTAGTCCAAATTTAAAAGAGCCGTCCAAGGTTTTGAACATATTGTCAGGACAGTGTTCCGTATCATGGACAGTGTCTTTAAAAGTGCAGACAAGGAGCTGGTTTATTACCCCATTTAAATGGAAGCTATCACTACACTTCAGCCCTCCTACTAGCTGCCATTTTGTTTTTACTTCTACCTCTTCTTCTCTTCACATTCCATACTCCCTTCCTTCATTCAACTTCATGACGACCACAGGTATAGGCACTGCATGTCTTGCCATGTTGATTGATCAGAGAAAATTTCTTCCTTTCCACCTTAAACCATGGGAGCCACTTGGTAGGCAGGGAGAACTGTTTTCCTCTTTTCTTTAGTCACGTCCCTGTGCAGGAAATCACCAGAGAGACACATGTTTTTGAAGGCATCTTTCACCTCTCCAGTCCTCTCAGAGTCTAGACTGGAGAGGGGCAACTGTGGTGTGGGGAATAACCCGCCCTGAACCCACTAGGGGCTGCCTTCTAGTACCACTGCTACTGATCTTGCCCCTGTGTTGATGAATTTTGGAGGCAGAGCAGTCACAGAATAAAGGCAATATCTTTTTTTAAAACAAGATTGGCAGAAAGCATGATTCAAGCAGAATCATGCTTCCAGGAGACTTTGCAGAGTACAACTTGAAAACAAGGGACTCATTTTCCATTTTAATTGAAAATTGCAGCATATTGCTGCTACAGTGATGAGGGACAGTGGACAACTGACTGTACTTCTCATTCCCACTCTAGATGAGTAACTCAATTGGAAAACAGGTTTTTGTTAGTAAAAAATACATTTCTCTGGAAGAAAGCTTTGTGGTGGCTTTTGAAGCCGCTGCTATCAGTGTAATTGGTCTCTGTGCCAAGTCCATTTCTCAACATGCTATTTCCCAATCTGTTTGAGCTGAATGGCTTGCCTTCACCAATGTTGTTGTTAGCTGTATCTTCATCCAACTGCTTTAGGACCCCGTTTCTTAGCAGGTGGCCAGTGAGCTAAAAGGTCTGTCTGGCCTCATCACCATTCATCTTGCATTTTTCTTTGTCACCCATTCATTGTGTCTGCTGCCTGTTTTTAGTGGCCAGCATCTCAGATACTACTCATGCAGGTAATATTTAGTTTTGTAAAGGAAATGACAAATGGGGCTTGGCAGCAACCAAGCATACTGGATACATGGCAGGCCAAGAAGTGGGCTTGCTCTTTCCTCTCAATGTCCCATTGAACTGCTACTGGTGTGGGCAATTACAGCCTTTCAGATATTGAACTACAAGTCCCCTCAGCCCTCACCATTGACTATGTGCTGTGACTTGCAGTCCAATGCCATCAGGAGGATCTGGCAATTCCCATCTCTGCTGTAGAGCCACCATATTACATGAATAAAACTTTTTATCCCATAACAGATCCTTTAAAATACAGTTCATGTACCTATACGGCTAGTCTGAAGGCACTGTACAAAGAAAGATGTAGCTCTCAGGGACACTTCTGGCAAAACTGTTCAAGAAGATGCAACACAACAAAATCAGGAGCGTAATGGAGGCTTGGTGAGTCAATGAAGGGATCAGTAGCATAAGGCCTTCTAACTTAGAAGAGGAGAGAAACTAGCTTACAAGGAAGCCTGCACATACTGTATCATCATTATTCATAATTTCTTTGATGTTTTAGATAGGAGTTCACTGTAAGAATGCCCTTAGCTATCCCATTTTACATCTGTATTTTTAACTTTCAAGAACTTGGCTAGTTCTCTTTTAAACACCTCCTAGATACAGTATTATTAATTGCAACAGTATCAGAATGTGACAGATAAGGCCCCTATAGGTTTTTTTCTTTTCCGTTTCTGTTCCCTTGTTGAAGGAAGAACAGTTCAGTGTTTTTCAAGCCTTGATTTAACTTTTTGAAAGCTTGCCTTAGGCTGAGAACCTAAACGTGAGCAAGATAATTTGGATGTCTCAGTTTCCATTTTTCTCCAAGTCTTCCAAACCCTTTGAAGCTTTTATTTCTTTGTCGTCTGTGGAGTCTTTCTCCCCTTCTGGTCTATAAAACCAAAAGTTGACTTGACAGCTGAATTCTAAGTATGTTTACTTGCCAGCTTCTCTTAATGATCTCAGTTTCCCAGTTCTGTTATGTTGCAATGCACTTAGGAATTTACTTAGAATACAACTCCCAAAATGCCCCTGTGACTCGAAGATTCTGGGAGTTGTAGTCCATACCTTCTGGAAACTCTGCCTATAACTGAGAAATTCCATTATCCAGATAACTGTTATATCTGGTTCCAGAATTGCTAACTTGCAGCTTCAAAAGCCCATCTTTAATATTAATAACGCAAAAGGAAACTGTGCCCCTACCCCTTCTGGCTGCCCCTTACTTTTATGGCCTACACCTCTGCCATGGGACAATTTTAACGTTGCTGCAATGGGGTGGAGGGGGGCAGAAAAAGAATAGCATTTGTATGTGTTCATCCTAGTTAAAGAGGCTTTAGCATTTGAACCTGATATCTTTCTGAGTAGATCATACTTTAGGGCAATAACAGATGGTTTAAGATTGAGCTATTTTGTATTTGGTGGAGATCTGACTTGCAGAAAATGCTTCATTGTTTCTCTCATCTGTAAGAGATTTGACGGATGTTTTAGTCTGCTTATGGTAGTTTTTGGGAGCTGGCATTCAAAATAAAGAGGAAATAGCCCAAAAATGCACAAAAAACTAAAGAGGAGATTGTTCCCAATTAGTGGCCATTCATTTTGTTTTCCTTTTATTTGGGACAACTATCTGGATAACTATTTTTCCTTCAGATCCTGTTCTGAACATCGACAGTCACAGAAATGAAGCAAGATTTGCAAATTTGTCACAGTTATAAAATTGTCCCTCTGGCAAAACAGCAGGAGCAGCACCACTTTCCAGCCTCTAAGTCTGCAATCTCATGCACTGTGTAGTATGTTCAACTCTGTAAAGGACTGGGTTGCACCATAATTCAAAACTTTCTGAGAGTGATTCCTTATGTGATGGCATTAGCACATGGCACAGTTCCAATTCTGGATTTTTGACACCTCTTTCAGCCTTACTTCTATATTTTTCTTTATTATTCCCCCTTGATAATAGGTTTTGGATCACAGAATTCTCCTATATGGGTTTTGGTGCTGATTCCCTGTTGGTTCCCCATACTCCTACTCACAGCTGGTGAAAACACCCGGTGCTATTCCTCCATAAGAACAGATCAGTGCCCTAAACCTGATCCACTCAATCTTGGCACAATCTTGGTTTGGTTAACCATACTGTGCTAATTAGCCATCAGGCCCACTCTTCTGTGTTCTACCCCCAGCATGCTGTCATATATTGGCTCTCTGGAATATCCTTCCTTACAATCTGGCTTGTCTCACAAATGTTTCACTCTGGGAAAGATGATGTAGTATGCCCAGGTGACAAAACAATCAATCTCACACTCCCACAAAGACAACGCAGGGTAGCATGGAAATGGGAGTGGTTGCTGTAGAACTGTTTCTGATGCTTTTTGATCTCACCTGGATAGTGACTGTTACTTAATGCCACTTGGACATTGTGTGCCATGTATTGCTTCCAACCAGCCAGTAAATATCATATTAAAGAGACCTTCTTCTTCTGTCCTTTTTTGGGGGGGAGGATTTCTCTGATGCTAAGTAGTCTTAAATTCAACCTAGACAATGAGGAAATTGAAATAGTTAAAAGATTTCCCATACTGTGGATCTAGTATTGATCAGAACGGAGACTGAAGTCAAGAAAGCAGAAGACTAGCAATGAGAAGGGCAGCTATGAAAGAATTAGACAAGATCCTAAACTGAGCACTAAAATTAGACTTGTCCAAGCCATTGTATTCACCATCACCATGTACAGATGGGAGAGCTGGACAGCAAACAAGGTGGATAAGAAGAAAACCAGTGGCAGAATATTGCAATCTCCCTGGTCATTCCATCTCAGACCTCAGAACAGTGGTCCTTGAACAAAAGAACCACAAAGGCAGATTAGAAAGAGAAACAGCAGAACTGGAGTTCATCTATAGACTACAGTCCCTAAGCAATAAACTGAAAAAGATAATGGTTTCCACTACACACATTTCAACACTATCTGACCCCATCCTCAGGGGGGGCATCCTACAATCATCTATTGTATTCACCTACAGGCTAGTTTCCAATGCCAAAGTGGACTTGCCACTTCATTTTCACACACCAAAGCTAATTCCCAATGCCTTTGTTCACAAACCACCATCATTAATACTGGACTTTCCATTTCATTTTCATACACAAAGGATTTTGAATTTGAATTGACATTCTGACATACCAATGGCACATATATGTCTGTCCCTGGCTTCCACTCCATCAAATGCATCTGAGGAAGTAGACTTTAGTCTAGGCAGGGACGTAGCCAAGGGGGGGTTCTTGGGGTCCGGACCCCCCCATTAGAAAAATGAATGGTGCGTGCTGCTGTGCCACCGCGCCCAAGCCCCATTATAATGGTGGCACTTAGTCTAGACCCCCCCTTCCTAAAATCCTGGATACGTCCCTGGTCTAGGAAAGCTCATGCTCCCAACTTCTTTGAGTTAGTCTCAAAAGTGCTACAAGATCTCTCTATATACTGTTACATTAGAAGCTGAGGAAATGTTTGAAATAAGGATTGCCCATCTACGGATGTTTTGTCAAATAATAATTTGGAATTTATGTCATTCAGTATAAAGTCTTTGGGAGATATTTGGGAGATCTTGATGCAGAATCACAGTTTAGTAACTGAGTGTATAAGCAGGAGTTTCCCCCCAGACCTCTCTGATAGGTCTTGATTCGAAGGCCCTCCACACTGGCCAGATCTTGCCATCAACCTTCAATTCTTTTGTGTAGCTGGGTCACTTTTTCATGCACAGTTCTACCAACTGTTGAAGCTTCATGTTTGCCCTCACTGGCAATTGCCCATCCTCCCAAAGGTGATACATTAGTCCCAATGGGCTGGCAATGGGAATGCTCTCTCCACCTCCCATCTTTCCTATACAGGGATCTACAACTAAATGCTTACCCTACCCAGACCCCCATAGCCACCTCCTGGAAGTCAGTAAGAAAACTCACTATAGCCACTGCTCACCCAGTGGTACTGGTCTTTGTTCCAAGGAGGTTAGCCTGGCTGGGTCCAAATGAGCCCACATTAGCTTTCCCCCAGATGTGCCGCCAATTATAAGCAGGAGGGAGAACTAACATATCAGCTCCCACCACAACCACCCTTAGTGTATGTGGACTGCAGGCCGATCCTGAATCTGTATGGAAAGAAAGTTGTGCTTGATCAAGGGATTCCCCTCCCCTCTCAAACAGAACAACCTGGCAGTCTGTGTGGGAGCAAAGAAAGAGCAACTTTATTGATAGGTTTTTTGTGGGTTTTGCGGGCTATGTGGCCATGTTCTGGAAGAGTTTATTCCTGATGTTTCGCCAGCATCTGTGGCTGGCATCTTCAGAGATGGGATTCCAACATTTATAAGCTTGTAAGGTTACATTACAGATGACTGAAAAAATTCATGTGTACATTACTAAGATTCCCATTACTTCATTCAGTGTACATGTCTACTTGGTGTAAGGTTTCAGAAATCAACAATAGAGCATTCTATTTATTTCCCCTTTAATCAGCCCCTGTACATAAAATGTATCAAAAGGGGTACATCTCATACTGAGAACTGCCATCTCCAACAGTCCTGCAGCTGTAACTGTATCTTTCTCAGTTCCTCTGAGACCGTTATTTCTCAATGGTCAGGACTCTGTAGTATGGCTGTACTAGGGGACCCAATTTACAAATATTAATATCTTTATTGATTATAATTCAGGAGGGGGATCAGGTTTCTACTTTCAAGTGCATTTCAATAGCCCTTAGGCAGAAAACTACACACAAATGGAAACCTATTATTTCAAATTTATCTTCAGACATCAGTGTGGAAATGGTAGCTGATTTTTAAGGACACTGTTGTGCTGGTATATATTGGAAGGTAAACACATGACCTAAAAGGCAGTTAAAAAACTATATAAGATAGTATTTTAATACCAACTAACTTCACTTATTTATCAATGGTATCAAGAAAACTGTACCTCCCTTCCTCACAAGGTAGACAAGGTTCTTGTAAAGGCTATGCCAGGGGTGGGGAACCTTTGAAAACTAAAAGTTTTCTAATCTTTTATCATTGCCCCTTCTGGCTAGGACTTTTGGGAACTGAAGGAACAGTGTTTCTATATCCCTGGACTATAGAGAGAGATAATGACTTTGAACACAATACAAATATACCTCATTTATCTAAACAGAAATGTTCCTTTGCATGACTACTTCTTTACCAGAATCTTTGGTACCAGAGTCAGAAATAACATGGAAAGAATGGGGATAGGTTCCTGGCTGGACCACAAAAAGAAGATCAATTCAATATGTTTCAGCAAATGTTTATTTAAAGCTAGCAATATCCACATGAAACAAAGCAACTACATCAGATCAACCTTGTGTAAGTAAACAAAAGCACTTAAACATTCTAGAAACCACTTAAAAGCTTCATCCAGGGATTATTTTCCCTCCTTTCACTAGTATCCACTTTTCTTATGACTTCAGTTTGGGTGGCCAAAGTTATAGATCTGTGGTTTTTAACATGCTGAGAGGATTTGAGCGGGACTAAGAAGCATGGATTTACATTTCAGCTTTTGTCACCGCCTACGTTTTTCTTGAATCCCCTCCAATTTTGCACTGCCTGGTCCTCCTTTGGGGTGAGGACATCTGGTCACCTTTGTTCACAGGTTTGCCCTTGCCTTCCTTTGAGGCTGAGAGTGTGACTCACCCAAGGTCACTCAGTGGCATGGATATTTTGTTCAGAGGCATTTATCTATATATTATATCAATATTCTGGAGCTGGGCTCTGGAAATGAATATAATAATAATAATAGGGCTTCCAGAGTCCAGTGAACAAAGGAGCCTTCAAACCTCCTTCAGGAAGCTTTTAAACAACATCCTGGGGGTGTTGTTGTGTTGTTTTGATGTGTATAGCTTTTAAGTGTTTTTCTCTTTTTAATTGTGCTGTATTCTGTTTTTGAACAATGGATCTGCTTTAACATGGCAACAGTCTAATTCTATTTTAGTTATCACTTTTGTAAGTTTTTAAGCTGTGTCTTTGCAAGCTTTTAATTGGAAGTTTTTAGACGGTAAGCCGCTTTGGATCCCAATTGATATCATAAATCAATCCATCTGCAGGCCTCTCTGCCAAGAGGAAAGAGTAGCCATTTCCGCATCTCCCTTTGGTCTCTTCCGCCTCTTCTCCTCAATCCGATTCCCCCCGTCTTCCTGCTCCCTTTGGTCTCTTCCGCCTCTTCTCCTCATTCCGCATCCCCCCGTCTTCCTGCTCCCTTTGGTCTCTCCCGACCCGCCTTCTCCTCTGTTCTTCTCAACGTTCTAACCACGCCCCTTCAGGAAGCACGTGCGGAGGCGGACCGGCCAATCAGAGCCCTTTGCTTCTTTATGAAATGGTCGCGGAGGTTGGTGTGGATGGAGTGAGGTAAGTATCCCGCTGGAGGAAGGAAGGGGAGGTGAGTGATAATAATGGGGTCTCCAGGGCTTTGCAAAAGAGGAGCGAGCCATGAAGGAACAGGGTGGTGACCAGGCGTCCTCCTTTTCCCGGACATGTCCTACATTTCCAAAACGCCCTCCATTTTGAGCATGTCCAGAAGCACGAATGTTCATTTCAGTAAGTGTTTCCAGTCTTTAGGTGGTCGTGTCCTCCAATTTCTTGAACGTCCTACATTTTTGCGGTGCCTGTCCAGGAGGAATTCCAAAACGCCCTACATTCTGAGCATGGAATTTACATCATATATATGAGTGTTTAAGCCTTTATTTGGGCATGCCCTCCATTTTTATTGAACGTCCTCCATTTTGAATATGAGTCAAGAAGCATGCGTTTTCATTTCTGTGAGTGTTTTCAGCTTTTCTTTGGTCATGTCCTCCATTTTTCTTGAATGTCTCACATTTTGTGGTGCCCTGCCCTCAGGGTGACCAGACGTCCTCCTTTTCCAGGACACACCTTACATGTCTGCCTTCTGTCCAGGATGTATTCCAAACGTCCTCCATTTTGAGCAGGACTAAGAAGCAAGAATTGACCTTTATTGGAGTGTTTTTAGCTTTTCTTTGGTCGTACTTTTTTCAGTGCTTTGTCCTCCTTTGAGGGTGTGACATTTCACCGGTGAATGAGTGAAATAGCATGTTCCAGCAGTTTCAAGGGAGGTAATGGATACAAAGATAATTTAATGTGGATCCAAAGACATAGCCATGTTAGTCTGGAAAATCAGTCTGCAAAGGGATCTTGTAGCACCTTTGAGACTAACTGAAAGAAAGAAGGTGGGAGCATGAGCTTTCCTAGACTTGAGCCTACTTCCTCAGATACATGTTTGGAGTGGAAAATCCAGAGACAGACCTATATAATCCTTTTGCTTGTGAGAATGTAAATTCAAATTCGAAACCTTGCATCATGAAGGTACAATAGTTTGCTGAGGTGAGTTTTACCTTCTGCTCAATTCTCTCACAGCTTTTCTCTGGCTGCATCTTCAGGTTGACACGGCTTTAACTGCCATGGTTTAGGTCAGGGCTATGGAATCCTGGGACTTGTAGTTTGTGGTGGCCATGGTGACCAGATGTCATAACCACAGCAGAGGACAAGGCACTGCAAACTGGAAAATGTAGGGCATGAACAAATAAAAGCTAAGAAAACTCAGATATGTAAATTAATTCTGCTTAATCATGCTCATAATGGAGGACATTTTGGTATTCCTTCTGGACAGAAGGCTAAAATGTAGGACGTGTCAGGGAAAAGGAGGGTGTCTGGACATCCTGGTTGTGGCACCAGAGCTCTGTGACAGAGGTGCATAAGTGTCTCACAAATTTACAGATCCCAGAATTCCATAGCACTGAGCCATGGCAAGTAAAGTGGTGTCAAACTGGATTGTGCAATGCAGATGCAGCCTCTATCTCTCAGGGGAGAGGCTGCTGTCAGGTATTACTTTGTATTAGTATTATATTAGTATTTCAGTAATGGGCGATCTAAACAGAAGGCTGAAAAAGTATACAGTACTGTCAGAAGAGAGGATATTATGTGTTTAGTGTGTGAAGCATGGCTTTGCCTACAGTGTTAAGGGGCTTGTGGAAGCTGTAGTGCAGAACATCTAGTGGGCCAGAAAAATTCCCTGTTTAAGCCTCCCTGAGATAAGGATAATTTTTTATCATATCAAGAGTCTTCAGCACTCAAAACCTAGTGGCTTAAGCCTAAGGGGGCTCCCTGTACTGGGAGGAAGGTGGGATATATATAAACAAAATAATAATTTTAGAAGTGTATGGGGGATATAAGGCTCCCGCTTTGATCCTTGGAGAGGGGGAGAAATATAAATTATTATTATTATTATTAGTAGTAGTAGTAGTAGTAGTGTTGGGTCTCATAATTATGTGTATTGGGGTAAAGAGATTTTCTTGGTAACAAAGAATGCTGGTTAATATTCAAGGTGGTTGAAAGATGGCAGTGGCTAAAGAAGAGGATTATCCCTTGGGCACTGACATCTTTCAGCCCTCCGGATGTTTGTTGAACTGGAGTGTAACGCCCAGCATCCTTTGGTCTTCTGGTTAGCGTTGCTAGAACTTACAGTCTTAACAACATCTGGAAGGCCATATGATTGCCACTGCTGGACTAGACAAAGAAGCAGGGTGGAACGGATGATCAAGCAGTAGTGCCAGAGCAGTGGTTTCTAACTTTTTGATCCTCCAGTCATTTTGGACTTCAGCTCCCTGAATTCATGACTTTTGCTCAAGCTGGCAGGGGCTTCTAGGAATTAAAGTCCAAAACACCTGGTGGGCCAAAGGTCAGAAAACATTGTGCTAGACGGAAGAAAACTTTATGAAGATGACACCCTTCGGTAAGGCTCCTGTTGTTTAAAAGTTGTGTGACTGCTGTGTATAGTTTTCCCAGTGGTGCTTTACTGTGTTGGGAAGAACTGCATCTGTTAACATTTCTTTCTCTTGTGCACAGGGTGACCAGACACCCTCCTTTTCCAGGACATGCCCTACGTTTCAGTCTTCTGTCCAGGAGGAATTTTAAATTGTCCTGCCTTTTCAGCATAATTGAGAAGCACGAATTAACATTTATATTAGTGTTTCCAGCTTTTATTTGGCCATGCTCTCCATTTTCCTTGCATGCCCTACATTTTGTGGTGCCTTCTCTTCCTTTGTGGTGAGGATATCTAGTCACCCTGCTTGTGCGGCTCTCACAGGATCCCCATGGAGACTGTGGAGGTGACACATGCAGAAGCCTAGAAGCAGGAACCACTGCTAGAGCCATGTTTCTTGAGCTTATTCCTGTGCCTTTTTTTAAATGGCACCCTGGTTCAAAAAATCAAAGGTAGTACAGAGGATTCTGCCAGGGAGCTGAAGGGACTGGGCCAGGGGACTGAAGACAAGATGTCAGCCTTGTAGATGACAAAACCCAGAGGCTAGGGCCGGGGGTGAGGAATATGGGGTGGCTTCTCTATTTCTACGAATTTCATGGAATGGCACGCATGGCTCTTCACCGTAAAGCAGTGACGAGACCCTCTTAAGTAAAAACTATTTCTACTTTACAACCTTTACATTCAGAGAAGTCTATTCTCAGAATCTGAACTCAGGTCGAAAACACACTGCAGAAATAATCCAGTTTGAGAGTGACTTGCTCCATGCTAGGGAATTCTGGGAACTGGGTCTCACAAAACTATTGCCTTCTCTGTCAGAGCTCTGGTGACACAATAAATTCCTAGGATTCCCTAGCACTGAGCCAATGCAGTTAAAGTTGTCTCAAACTGGATTATTTCTACATTGTGTTTTCAACCTCATACTAAAGAAGCAATGTCCGAGGAAACAGTGAGACTCAAGAGCAAGTGAGGAAAAGGGGACTGCTTTCACAAACTATCCAACTTACTATTCTCGAGGAAGGAGTGTAAAGCAAATTCTGGTTGAGGTTGAGCCTGGCACCGCTAGGTTGGGCTTTGCCTGTTACCTGCTTCCGGTGGAAGCTCTTTGGGCAGCAGAAGTGTCATGGCTGCTGCCCTGGAGCAATCTGGGAAAGAGGTGAGGACTCTGCCCAACCTAGGCCTCTCCTTCCTGAACTGCCCTTTATAAATGGCATGTAGTGGTTGCCTTGGGGCTGTAGCGCCTTTTGTAAGCCACTGTGGAGTAGTTATTGTATCTTCTGGCACTTTTTTTTTGAGTACTGGTGCATCTTCTGGCACTTTTGTGAGGAAATTGATAGGAGGTTCTTCAGTATTCATGAACATTTTGCAGCTTGAAAGGAAACTGAGCAGTTGACTATACAACCAGGTTTTAGGTGTCTGGTTGTACTGAGACCTCCATTGTACTTCTGTTCCCTCTAGCCTTGCTCTGTTACTTCTTTCTCTGTCTGTCACAAAACCTTTTTAAAAACTACACACAGGTACAAGCACTGACAAAGAGAAACTAAGCCATAGGATTGGGATAACGCTACTAAATGGCTCACGTGGGGAAGGAAAATCAGCAAGGTGCCTTGCCCCTCCCAGAGCTGGCATGGAAGGAGAGCGTTGTCCATGCTAGAAATGCCTTGAGCAGCAGCAAGATCCCTGTGTTGTCCAAAAGTGGAGTTCCGCCAGAACGGAAGCAATTGCACCAGCGGCAGTGCTGGCATCAGCAGGTGAGTGTGAAAGTTGTTTTTGGCATGGCCCAGATAGTGTGTTCTCTTGTTTTTGGGGAAGGTTTGTGCCTGCCCTCTTCAGACTTCCTCAATTTCATTACAGTTGGCTCTCATCCATGAATTCTGAATCCACAGATTCACCCATGCATGGCTTGAAAATATTCCAGAATTAGAATAATCCCTCCACCTACCTGGCAAAGCAAACCTTGATTTTAGCCATATTATATAAGGGATACCATCTTACTTCCCTACTGTATATAGTGGGATTTGAACATCCACAGATTTTGGTATCCATGAGGGAGGTCTTGGAACCAAACTCTAGCGGATATCAAAGGCCCAATATATTACCCTTTAAAAGCAGGGGCAGAGGAGGGAAGCTTCTCTAGATTCTACTCCCTTTCTCTGCCAACGTGTGCTGGTGCCTCACAAACTACAATTCCTAGGATTCTGTAGGATGGAGCCATGGTAGTTAAAATAGCATTAAACTGCATTATTTCTGCAGTGTAGATGCATGCCAAGTGGCCAGTTACATGTGTGCACATGCAAGCATGCACACACACACAGAGTTTCAGGAGCTGTTTTTAAGTTAACTTCAAATTGGCCATTTTATGCAGATGTTCTTCCCAGCAGGTTGGGGAAGGAGCCCTGGTGCCTTAAGTGGGCTGCATAATTCCCATACTTGCTCTAGAAATTGTTAGACTGTAGTTCCCTTCTTCCAAAACCATTGGTTATGCTGGCCAGAGCTGATGGAGGTTACAGTCCAGCAAGGATTTGGCTCAGACCTGTGCTACTGCATTTGAATAAGAAGTCTGTCCTCATTCCCTAAAGGACATCCACAAGAGAGTGGGGAAGAACTTTGCCTAAAGCTGGGAAGGTTCTAAAGATGGAGGCCATTCAGTTCATGCCCTCCTTTTCTGTAGGTATGCACATCCAGTGGCAGAAGCAAGGTGCCTCACACGAGTTCAACACCTGGTGATGGAGCTTTGCAACCAGTAGCTGCCTTAATGCCCAAGAGCCTTTCCAGAGAACCCCTGGGGGAAGTGCAGCTCAGCACATTTGGTCATAGGAATGAAGGCAGTGTCTCTGATGGTAAAGGTATGGATCCCAGTGGGAGAGGAGATTAGGTGCTCGTATTTAAGACAAAGATGAATGAAAGCAAAATGTACGTCGTAACTAGTTTTAACTTGGAATAATGTGTTGTTGGTACACTTGCTGTTTGGAATCTGTTGATGACTAAATAATACAAACAGGACCCATGAAGTGGCTTCTGTGTAATACTAAAGGGGGGGGGGGAGGAGTGTAGGCCTTCTAGATATGGTTGGATTGCAGCTACATTAGCTTCAGCTCTCATGGCTAGAAGAAATTTGGGAGTTGCAGTCCAAAGGCATTGGAAGGCTACAGACTCCCCAGTCTAGTGCTAAACTGTAGTAGTTTGTTGTTGTGTGCCTTCAAGTTGTTTCTGACTTACCGTTACCCTATGGTTTTCTTGGCAAGTTTCTTCAGAGGGGGTTTGCCTTTGCCATCCTCTGTGACTTGCCTGAGATCACCCAGTCTTTTTCCATGGCCAAGCTGGGATTTGAACTCTGGCCTTCCAGCGTTCTAGTCCAATGCTCAAACTATTACACCAGGCTGATCCTCATAGCATTAGTTTATTATGCTGTATTTTAAAATATGCTATAGTTTACAGTTATGAGAAGAGCCTGGTCTCTCCCCGGGCTTCTGTACTTTTTCCTCCCTCCGTAGGCGGGATCATGAGGAATAGCTCTGTAGCTTTTGTTTGTGTTCTCCATTAAGCACAACTTGCTAGATCATCTAAACCTCTACAGCTGCAGTTAACTTACGTTTAATTAGTGGAAACAAGCCACTTTCAAGCCATGATTTATGAAGCTGTCTTGCTTTTGCAAATTGTACTGGGGATTATCAACACTTCAGATAAACTGTGGATAATCTATAATGCAGAGAAAGCTTTTTTTGTTTTTTGTACAGTTGCACCAGAGGAGGACAGGCATGTGAACCCTAGGGAAAAGTTGATCATGTTCACATAATACTAAAATATGATTTTAGCACTACTAAAAGCAGCCACTGATTAACTTCAGTCTGGGGAGATAGTCAGGATACTGGTTTGGATGTAAGCCTTGTTTGAACATGTGTCAAGACTGCAGAGTTTACTAACTGGCCTCGAGCAAATCATTCAGTCATTTTGTTTCAAATACACTGATTTTTTTGAGCCTGAGGACTGTAAGTCAGTCTGGAAAACTGGGATATGAGTTTAGCAGAAATAAATTTTCTCAAGTTGAGGGATGTGGGTATTTATGTTATAAGTCCTTTCTTGCATATTTAATTATTTTACTGTAATAGATCTTTGTGTCACCTAACTGAGTCATTTGCAAGGATATCCCCAGAAAGAGAGACATTTCAGGATCAACAGGATGTCTTCTTAACTATCATAAACTACCACTCAAGTAGAAAACTGATAATATCACATGCTTAGGCTTTAGCTCATGAGCTAATGCAGTTTCCTAGCAGCAGTGGTGCTCATCTGGGCTCTTGGAGCGCTGATGGACGAGCTGATCAGTCAGTATAATTAGGCATCTGGTAAGCAGGAGTAAACAGAGTTTGTTCCACTATCCTCTCCCCTGAAGCATGTATGTTTACTTGTCTTAGCCATTCAGGTTTATACTAATCAAAACAAATTATTTCCTAAAGATGCTCTGGTACATATCAATCCATCTATCAATACCTCTAGCACAGTTCATCTTGCTTCCCCTTCCCCTCCATCCCATTCTCTACTTGCGGCTCATCGTATTCTGGAAGATGTGGACCCTGTTTGGTATCTTTATCTCATCTAGTGATGTGATTTGTGATCACTGGTATGGCTGAGAAGTTTGAGTTCTTTCTAGTCTTCCACTAACCAAGGGCAGGTTAGGGGAAATGTTTCTGACTCTGGGGGTTGGGGCAGGGAGTGGGAAAACTGGGTATTGATGGGTAAGCAACTGCTTAGAATTTCTTTTTCTCCCTCAGCTGTGCTTTTTAATCTTCTGTGCTGCTCATGTGAGTCCATAATTCTTTTTGTAGGAGTGAGCACAGTTGAGTTTGTGCCTGATGTTGCAGCTCTTGCCAGCATATTGTCCAACACAGGGTTGAATAGCCACACAGTGAGTGCAACCCATAAGCCCAGCCTGGCCCGAAGAGTCCCTCTGAGAGGAAATAGAGCATGCTCAGCAAGCACTACAGTGAGTTCCTCCTTCCCATAAACATGCTGTTGTGTAACTGTGTGTTGATGCGCTGCATGTTTGTCCATTGCATATTTATTTACTGATTTTATTCATTTTTATTCCACCTTCCTCCTGATAATGGGAGTCAAGGCGGGTAACACCATCTTTAAAACAACAGAGTTTAAAAACAATACAAAAAGATTAAGTACAAATATAAGATTTAAAAAACAATTTATGAAGGTAAAACACTAATCATTAAAAATATTTAAATGCATTAAAAATTTAGGGAGCACTGGTGGCGCAGTGGTTAAATGCTGGTACTGCAGCAAAAATGTTGGTAGTTCAAATCTGCAGGTCTCCAGGTTGACCCAGCCTTCTGACCTTTCGTAGGTTGGTAAAATGACTACCCAGCTTGTTGGGGGCAATTGGCTTACATGTTGTAAACTGCTTAGAGTGCTTAGCACTATAAACAATATAGAAATGTAAGTGCTATTGCTATATGTTGTAGTTGTGGCCTTCAAGTTGTTTCCGACTTATGGTGACCTTAAGGCAAACCTATTATGGAGTTGTCTTGACAAGATTTGTTCAGAGGAGGTTTGCCATTGCCTTTCCCTGAAGCTGAGAGCATGTGACTTGCCCAAGGTCACCCAGAGGGTTTCATGGCCAAGCGGAGAATTGAACGCTCGTGTCCAGACTCGCAGCCCAACACTCAAACTATATAGCAAATTTAACACAGAACTGCACAGCATTAAAACCCTAATGTATGTATGTAAAAGCTTGATGGCACAGAAATGTTTCGACCTGCTTTCAAAGGTGGGACCATCCTGGCCTTTCTAAAGGACAGCTCCAAAGGATGGAAACAGCCACCAAGAAGGCTATCTCCCTTGTTCCTACCAAATAAGCCTGAGAGGGTGGTGCGACAGAGAAAAGGGCTTCTCCAGATGATATTAGCACTCTAATGGGTTCATCAAAGGAGATAGAGTCCTGGACTCAAGCAATATAGGGCTTTATAGATCAAAATCAGCACTTTGAATTGTACCTGGAAACGGGCTGGCAGCCCATGGAGCCAGTTAAAAATCTGACTGCAGCCAACGGGAAAATCTGAGAACATTCAAAGGTAACCCCACGTAGAACATACTGTAGTAATCCAAATGGGAGGTAACTAAGGCATGTACCACCGTGGCCAGATCCATCCTCTCCAGAAACAGGTGCAGTAAGAGCGCTAGTTTTAACTATGCAATAGCACTCTTGGTCACTGCTGAAACCTGGGCTTCCAGGGTCAGAGCTGAATCTAGGAGTACCCTAAACTAAAAACCTGTGTTTTCAGAGGGGAGTACAGTGGTCCCTTCCCTTATGCGGGGGATTCGTTCCGGACCCCCTCCTGTGTAAGGGAAATTCTTTGTATGCTGAAGCCCCATTGCTTTTTCTGGCACATGGTGCTGCTTCTTCCAGAGCAGCTTCCAGCGTATGCAGAAAGCTGCATAAGGCACGCCTGTGTATGAAGCGAGAGCACTGTATATCCCCATATAACACAGGCTGAATCCTTATTTCCAGATCTGTCTTTCAACTGACGAGAAGCACCTTTTGTCTTGTTTGGATTAAGCTTCAATTTGTTTGCCCTCATTCAGTCCATTACAAATGCCAGGCACCAGTTCAACATCTTCCTTGGAATTAGTTGGAAAGGAGTAACAAAGGTTGGTATCAACAGCATTCTGGTGATACCTGACCCTAAACCTCTGGACAGCCTCTCTCGGTGGTTTCATGTTCAGGAAAGAACATAGTCAGTGTAGAACAATACCTCCAAACCCCATCCCAGAAGGATATCATGGTCAATGGCATCAAAAGCCACTGAGAGGTCCAACAAAACCAACCAGGTCACAGTTCCCCCTGACCAGTTCCCTGCATAGGTCATCCACTGAGGTGACCAAAACTGTTTCCATCCCCATAATCAGGCCTGAAAATGGATCTATAAATGGAGTAGAGCAGGAATGTAGGCACACTTCTATTATAAGTGAGGCAGTAGCTCAAAATATAGTCTCTTAGGTAGGTAGATTAAGAGAGCTTTTAATGAGAACATTTAATGAAAGAAATTTGAAATTCTACTTTCCCATGTGTTGATTTTTTTTTCTCCTTGGATTTAATTTTCCCTTTCAAAAAGAATTCCAGTTCCAGCTTAGCTTTAGTGTTGGGCTAGTGCGCAGTTGCATAAATTCTTCTGTGTTGGTACTTAGCTTTGATGAATAAACGTGAACAGAATTCTCCTGTGTACTGGGAAGGCTTTTCTGTGCTTATCCTAAAAATCCACTTCAGCAAAATTTTACCCTAGTCTGCATGAAAATCCACCTTTAGGTGTATGCCTTCCATTTTGGTTGTGTGTGCTATCTACCATTTCTTGAAAACTATGGAAGTGGCAATCAATACAGTACTTGTGGTAGACTCAGCCATTTAGACTGAGCCATGTAGTTACTAAGGGCTTCTCTGCATTCTGTTTTGCCTTAGGGTGGGGTTTTTTTTGGGTTAATGAATATATTCCCTCTTCCTGTAGACTGCCCGAGGCTCCCTGTATATGAATGTTCCTGAAGGAAATCTTGTTCGCTTTTCTTGCATCTCCAAATCAACTTCGAAAGGTATGAATAAATTTGGGGTCTGAGACTCATTCATTCAACTTCCACATTGCAATTTACTGGATCTCTGAAATAGCTGAATTTACTGCTTCTGGGCACAGAGAATTGAATCTGAAACTATAAATGCCTCATTTTATTTTCTCATGGCAGATTCAGAACACCCACAGTCCTGTGGCCTGGCTCTGAACACTCAGCAGCTAAAGACATTGTCAACTAATCTCAAGAACATTGGTCCCAGGGTGAGTAATGCATGCTCTCTCTTCTCTCTGACGAGCATGTGGCAGCACTGGCTAAATAGCTAGGGGTGGTGAAAGGTTTGAAAGGTTCTACCAGTCTCTGAACATGTTTGCTTAGGAGCTACTCTACTTTAGCAAAGTTACAAGGAATTTTATGAATGGAGATTAAAGAATCCCAGATTCCAGGCTGGCTAGCCTCTTGGAATTAGTATCTAGCAGCTGAGATGGTACTTTCCCACCATGAAACCAGATGCAAGCACTATCTTGAGTGGCTGGTCAGGGCACAACACAATAGAGTGGCAGTCTTGAACAACTACCAAAATGTCAGTGTGGGAGCAGTTCCACTACTAGAAGGACTGCTCCAAAATGGCAGCATAAGTGCTATCATTTTGAAGTAGTCCTTGCTCCTGTTTGCATGGACTGTCCCTGTGATGGCTCCATGTGGTATGCCAATATTTTGAGTAGCTGCTCTCCTTCCCCACTCTGGAAAAGCTGATTGGAGTGTTCTGAAGGGGGCAATAGTCATGGATGGGTTACTGTATTAAGCTGCCCCTTTACCTGTTTTTGTGGCTTCTGCCAGCAGAACTGTGCTTAAGAGCAGTTGACCTTGTGTCTCTCTGACATTTGCATCAGGTGGAGGCAGCTAAGCCAAAACAGACAGCACAGGATCTGGGAGTGGGCAAATCTGAAGATCCTGCAGCCAAGCCCAGCACAGAATGTCTGACCAGAATGACCCAGGCGGGTATCCAAAGGTGAGAGAGTAACAGTAATGCCCAATGGGTTGTATAGGTGAATGGCCTGCAACATTTGTGAAAGACAAGGAAGTTGTATTAAGGCCACAATGCATGATGAGTAAACTAATGGTTGTTTTTGTCCTGCTTTGTCACTCTTCTGGTGGAGAGGTGTAATATCTCTTTTGGAGATGTACTGCAGCATTGCTGGTTCTCCTATTTGCATGGGAAATTCTGCCTCAGATGGGGATGTGTGAGGGCAACAAAGTGTGCATACAATCACCATTGCTCTGGGAGAGTCTTCCTGATCACTCTTGGCCTGAATCATGTGGGAGGTATTGGGAGAACTCTGCTAGTTGCTTTCCTGCTGAGGAAATGCTGCACCAGAGGAATAATCAATGCATGTCTCTCCAGATACAGCAAGAGTCCAAATACTTAGCTTGCCCTCTGGCTGTTTTGGACTTTAGTTCCCAGCATCCCTGACCATAAGTTGTGCTAGCTTGAGCTTCTGGAAATTGCGGGCTAAGACAAAGTTTGAGACGTACTGTCCGGGTGGTTGCCTGTGCTGCTGTATCACCATCAGTTTCCCAGAATGCCCTGCTTGTAATGTGAGACTCTATGGACCCCTCATAGCTGGGCACTGACTGGCTCTGTGGAAAGTAAATGTTGTCTACCTTTTGTGGGCTGTTCTGCTGTCCACAGAGGACATGTGGCCATAGTGGAGAGAGTGACTCTGCTTTTCGTCTTGCACTATATGAAAACTGGGGTTGCTGCTTCTCTTCCTTCCTTGCTTTGAATGTATCTAATTGAGGGAAGACAAGTTGCCCTTTTTTCAGTAGGAACATGAAGATTAGGCATGATGATCTCCTTATTTTCTCTGAATCATACCACTGCTCCCGGCTTGAATAATACATCCGAGAGTAAATCCTGGAGGTGCGAGGCCCTGTTCACATGTAACACCTTGTAACTGTATTATTTTTTGCTTTTCAACTGCAGCTCAACTGGGACAAATGAAGCCACAGGATCATCATGGAAAGGTGAGCGAAAATATTTTTCTTTATAATCCAGATGGATGGACAAGAGTGGGTGTAGGTTCTGTCCTCTAAATGGCTTACAGGCAGACAACAGTTTTGCCCACTGTTAATTATGTACATTAATTTGATAGTAAGGGTTAAATGTCACTTATCTAAAATGGTGAAATTTGAAATGCAGTTGAACCTTGGTATCTGTGGGGGATTTGTTCCAGACCCCCCACCTCATGGTTACCAAAAACACAGGACCTCAAGTCCTGTTGTCCCTAATGGCAGTGCAACGTGCACAACAGCGTGCATACATTGCCATTGGGGACAATGGGGCTTGCCATTCGCAGATGCTTAAATCCACAGATGGCAAGCCTGCAGATAATGGGGCCCCACTATATTCCACAATCCAAAGTTGTAACACCTTTGATTTCTGTTGGTTCAATGTACACAGACTTGATTTGATGCTCACAATTATTTAAAATATTGTGTATAAAATTATCTTCAGACTATGTGTATAAGGTGTATATCAGGGGTAGGCAACCTTTTTGAGCCGGGGTTGCTGTCCCTCAGACAACTGGGGGGCCGAAGCCAAAAAATAAATAATTAAATAATTTTTTTAAAAAATAAATATATAAATAAACCAGGACAATGTAGGACACAATTTTCAAATGGAAGACACTTTTTTAAAAAAAATGGAGGACATGCAAAAAAATTTGCTGATTTTTTTAAAAATGTTAATATAAATGCATGTTTCTGGGGCTTCTATAGACAATTGCCCCCCAAAGGCCCCAGTGGCAATCGGCGGCAGGACCAGGCTGGGGCCGGTCCCAAGGCCTTGCCGGGCCGCCATCCGGCCCCACGGGCCGCAGGTTGCTACCCCTGGTGTATATGAATCATAAATGAGTTTCATGTTTAGACCTGGGTTCCATCTGCCATGCTATCTCATGAGGTACATACAAATATTCCGAAATTCCATAACAGTTCTTCTCCCATGCGTTTCAGATAAGGGAGACTTAACCTGTATTTGCTTTTAGCAAAGTCCAAAACCAAATGATGGAGCTTGTGAGCATTTTAATAATAGTTATCTGAACCTTTTTCTTGCCTTCCCCAGGCAGTCCATCTATTATCTTCAAATTGTTCCTTCATAAAAAGCTTGGAGTGTTCAAAGTGAAGCATGAAAATAAAATAACAGTCAACAAAACTAACAGGATAGTTGGTTGTGTTGTGCTCTGAGCGTAGTCCTTGACTTTCTTTGGTGCAGAACACAAACAGCTCTGCTAATTCTGAACCACCCCCCATCTCCTTGACAATTCTTCCCCTTGTATTTGCAGATGAAGAGTTTGTACCAGACCCAGTTGCCAAAGCGAGCATCCTCTCGAATGAAGGCTTGAGTCGTTTTGCCCTAGGGGCCAATGGCAAGCTGAGCTTGGCCCAGCGGGTGCCAGTGAAAGGTGCTCAGAAGCCTCCTGTCCTGTGTAGCAGCACTAGGGTGAGCAAAGTATGAGGGCACTGATTTCTGTAAAACCCTCTCTGTTACCAAGGTGACTGGCTGCTGGGTTGAGCATCCATGTTGGACTGGGGCACTATGGGCCTCCCCACTCGTCTTCTTAGGATTCTCATGTGCCGTGTAGTGTTTTTAGCTAAGGAAGAAGGCTACTGATCTCTAGGGTCATTGGAACAGTCCTGAGAGATATATTTAACATAAAATGGCTGAGAGTATTCATTAGTCTTCAGGGTACCCTGACCCTCCTCAGATTCTGCTCTGATATCACATTCCAGTGTGGAATGTTTTTCACCAGGCTATGGCCTGTTCCAAGATGCTTCTTTTTGTGTCTTCTGTCCTACAGTTTTCCATGTCTCTCTTCTTGGTATTCCATCCCTAGCAATCAGTCAGGTTTCTCTGGCCAGTGAGCATGTTTCCCAGGAATGTTTTTCAGGGGGAGGTCCATAGAATCTTCTATAGTCTGGCAAACATTGATTTTCCTTCTTACATGTGGATGGTGCAGTTTTGCGTTACGTAAGGATCAGCAGGAATCCTGGGGTTAGATTAGTGAGGCATTAGATGAGCTCCCTGGTGAGGAAGTCTTAAGTACCCTTCTTACACTACAAACATCATAGGATGGAACTATGACAGTTAAGCGGAATCATAGCAGTACCATTGTGTGGTGTGAAAAAGGCCCTATAAAGCAGCTGTCTTGTCAGTCAGCAGAATAGGGCACTTAGTAGAAAAGGTAGAAGCTTGAACATCTTTGACATCTGTTTTGGGAGCTCATGAATAAAAACTCAGCTAGAGTATGTCAACAGCTGTGGGCTAAAAGAGAGGTAAATGGTAAGCCTTGATTTGTTCAATAGGAAATTATAGACTTGTGAAATGTTCCCTTTTTTTTAAATACAACTCCAAGAGTCAAGTACTGATTCTCCCTCCCTCTCTCTCTATAGGGTGAAAGTGGCTTTTTGCGGGATCCCCATATAAAAGTATCTTCAATAGGGAAGTTTGGTCGTGTGTCCTGTTGTTCCACTCAGGGCCTTAAAGGTATAGTTTGCAGAGGGGGTTGTGTGTGACGTGTGTAGATTTGTGCCATTTAGGAAAAGACTTGTCTTAACAGCTGAGATCTTCTAACTTTTTCTCTTTCATCTCCCCCCCTCCCCACTTTACTCCTTCCCATTTCACAGATCTAAAGAAGTCAGAGGCTTCTGGAGCCCAGTTAACCAACACACCTGGTGACAGATTTTCTGCTGTTGACTGTTCGCCTTATCCACTGGCTAGAAGGGTTCCCATTAGCTGTCCACAATCCTTGGTTTGTGCTTGAGACAAGGCGAGCTTGGAAAGCCTCCTTTTTACAGAGTGCAGCTCCCAGAATTGCCTCCATGCTGCCTGGGAAATTCTGGGAGTTGTTCAATAAATGAACTTTTTCTGAGCCCTGACAAGGGGGAAAGGACAGTTTCTAGCTGTGAAGTCTGCAATGAGTTCTCAGCTAACTATGGGCAAAAAGTATGGCAAAGGCCAGATCATGTCAATAGTGCAAGGTTTTGTGGGATCAGACAGGAGAGAATGCAGCTCTGCTGGACTGGGTCTGCGTCTCATTCTGTCCTTTATTGCTTTAGGCTTGAAAGGAAAGAGCATGTGTCCCCACCAATATAAGACTATTTCAACACTGCTTAAATGTTCTTCACCCACTTCACCAGCTGTCTGTGTGTTTCCAGGTTCAAGGCAAAAAGTGCTGTTTGGATCTATAAACCCTATTGTCAGGAGCAGGGAAAGTGAGGCCTTCAAGACATATGCTTCTTTATATGCTATCAGAGAGGATTCTAGTTAAAGAAATAATGGCCCGTTACAGACCACCCAAAAGGGGCGGTCTTGGGCCGCTGCTGGTTGCAGCGCGGAGGAGCCGCAGCAGCCACACTGCACGACTCCTCTGCGCTGCAAAAAAGGAGTGCAGAAATCGCACTCCTTCCGGCAACCCGGAAGAGCCGCCGCAAGCGCCAAAGCGCGCACTCACAACAGCTCTTCCAGGTTTAGACGTCCGGACGCTGTGCGTCCGTTACGTCAAGATGGCCGCACCCATCTGTATAGGGTGCCGCCATCTTGCCATAAGGAATACGCGCGAGGGGCAAGGCGCGTCCGGAAGCACCGCCCCTCGCGCGTATTCCTGGCGCAACGACGGCGCCGCTTAGGCCTGTCTGTAAGGCGCCTAACTTTTCCAAGCTCTGCTCTTTTGCTGCAGTTCCCCTCACTGCCAGCCAGCATAGACAATCCTAAGGATTGATAGGAGTAGCAGTCCAAAAAACCCTGAATGGACTCTTACTTGCCCATTTCCTCTGTGTGTATGTTGGGACCTATATCAGCTTGTCTGGCCCTTTAGATCATATTCACTGGCCTAACTTTCTTGGGCTAGGCAGGGGTCAAATGGGGATAGGCTTTTCTTGGTGGAGGCACTTCACTGGTGTCCACTCTATGGAATTTTAAGTACTAGCCGAAAGTGGCTCATTCTCTCATTTTCTCTCCCCTCCTATTTTGGTATGAGTGTTTAATGCACAGTAACTTCTATAGTTTCTATTTGCTTTTTCAGTAACATTATTTAAATATTTTACTTTTATTTTCCCCTTATAATTTGAGGCACCATAGAAATTATTGGATGGAAAAGGTGATGAGGGATAGGAACATTGGGGAAAATTACTGTAGAAACACAGAGCATCCTTATACTGAGTCCCACTTCTACTCTATTGAGTCCACTGTTGTCCACCCTAAGTGATGGTGGTGGTGGTGGTGGCGGCGGCGGCAGTGGCAGTTGCAGGTGCTCCAGAGTCTTCAATAGAGGTCTTTTTCAGTGTTGTCCTCCAAGATCTTGGAGGGTGCCTGGGGTTGAACATGGGAATTTTTACATGTAAAGCCATGTGTTCTGACACTGAGCTATCAGTCCTTCCTGAGTTGTTAGTTTCATCCCTTTCTCAAGTTCTATGCTTTGCAGTTTGCTGTGACTGTATCAGGTCATGCTCTGAATACTTTTTCTTGTATTTGATCAGCATCCCAGTCCTTGGACATGCCACCGTGTGCCTCTTTCTTCCTGTTGTAAGGGCAGAAGGGTAAGTACCCAACACCCAACAGAAACAGAGGAGGTGAGAGCAATTTGATGATCTGAAGAATTACAGAAGGACTACTGCATATACAGTGGGGCCTCCTTATCCATGGATTTGCCAACTGCGGATTTAAGCATCTGTGGACAACAAGCCCTTCTTGTCCTCAATAGCGGTGTGTGCACATTGTCGTGCTAGTTGGTACGCGTATGTCACACTGCTATTAGGGAGAATGGGACTTCTGTTACTGCTTTTTCGGTATCTCCCTATGGATCCAAAGGTCTACGCTTGACTATAAGTCGGCCTTATACATGTAAGTCAAGGGCAGGTTTTGGGACCAAAATTAATGGATTTTGATATGACCCCTGGATGTGTTCAGCGTAAAACTTAGGGGCATGTAACAAAGGATGTAAAGGACAAAGCAAAGGAAAATGATGCCAATGAACTTACAAAATCTGACAGGCATAACTGCTTAGCCTGAAGTCTGCATGGATAAAGAGGGAACTGTAGTAAATTGTGGCTATGTAATGTGTGGGGGAGGTGACTAGGCACAGGGAGGGCTAAAAACATTCATGCATGACAAAAAGGATGAAAAAGCAAAGCAAATGGCTATGTTAGCAGTGATTACAGCCTTGTGACTTTAATGTGATAACTGTCTGATTTTAACTCAAAAGTTGACAAACGTACACAAATGTCTTATTAAATTTTTTCAAAGCCAGAATAGGGTTTAGAATCTGTTGTGGCTAGTGTACATCAGGGACAGCGTCAGAAACTGTGCTAAAATCATGCCCTTCACAGGTTAAGGTGACAGGCAGTGTCGCCCCACAGAGGGTCACAGAGGGCTCCAAACAGGACAACACTGCAGTGCCCTGGGTAAGTGTTCATGTGTGAAGGGACCCTGGAACTGTTCTTAAGGTGAGGCAACAGCTGTTTTTAAGATCATTACTAGTTTTGCTTACTTGAAGGTACTTTTGGGGGAGGGCAAATTACTTTCCCCATTCATTATTATTGAAGCATACTTAAATATGGAGGCTCTTACAAACACAATGTATCCTCAGAATTGCTGTCTCCGTGTTCATTGTAGCTTACTCCCAAGTATGTCTAGGGCAGAATGCAGACTGGCTTTATGATCCTTGGGAGGGTTCAATCATAATTGCTGTCTTAACATTTCTTGGTGATTGATAATTTGGTACACTTCTAATTGATAATGCCCAAGGAGACACAGCTATGTATGTGGTCAAATTTTGCTAGAACATTTCAGGAGGGGCTCAGCCTAGTTGGGGAGAACTCAAGCTCTCTCCCCCATTTGACGACTCATGCATGAGGAGGTGAAAAGTAGAGAGTGCCTTCCACGGGGGGGGGGGGGGGGAAGTGTGCATAATAACTTGAATTTATGTTGCTCAGAGGCATTCAGCTCATATAGGAATGCTTTTATAAAGACTGTGATGGTACATGCATTTCCCAACAAAGGTCCCATCCTCCTGTAGAATGGGTAGCTCCTCCCACTTGCTCCTAAATAGGCAGGAAATTCAAAAAACAATACCCGGCCCCCAGTGCGAGGGGCTATTACCCCCTTTGGAAGCCAGTATTTTTCCTGTCTGCACTTCTAGTAGGATGCATTTTTGGAGTCAGCCAAATTTCTTGGTCTTGAGTAGACTTGTCGTTCGTTTTACCTATGGACTTTTTCCCTGGCCTCCATCCACCACCTTCTTCGTTGCTGGTTCCCTAGTGTGGGAACTGGGTTCCCTTGGCTGGTGAGACCAAACTTGATTAAATAGGCCAGGATGATGGGGAGGGCTTGTCCCATCCCTGAGCTGGCAACAGGTTCAGGAGTGCAGTGGGCTGATCTACAATGACTGGAGGGAGATATGGTGAAACAGCCAGATGAGAGGTTTACTCTCCGCGTTGCTGAGAAAATGGCTCCCCTTTTGGGCATCCTGCACTGGCTCCAGGACTAGGAGCACAGCAGGCTGATCTGCTGCACCTGAGAGGAGATGATGGGGCACAGCCAGAAGAGGGGTTTACCCTCTGCATTGCTGAGAATGCCCAATTCCTCCGCCCAGCCCATTCAGGGCCAGAGGACTTGGGGGCACAACTGGCTTCATTCACATCGCTGGATCCAGGGTCTGTAAGTAAGCTCTCCCTCCCTGCCGAGCCCCCCCATCAGCAGTAAAAGGTAAAGTAAAGTTATTCCTCATTGACAAGGTTGTCAAGTCATGTCCGACCATGGGCAGTGCTCATCTCCATTACTAAGCTGAAGAGCCAGTGTTAGAGGCTACTCGGTGATCATATGGCCAGCATGACTGCACCAGATGCTGTTACCTTCCCACTGAGAAGTGCTACCCATTTATCTACTTGCATTTGCATGCTTTCGAACTGCTAGGTTGGCAGAAGCTGGGAGTAGTTAGTGATGGGAGCTCACCCCATCATGCAGCGTCCAGGCCTCGAACTGCCAACCTGCAGTACCAGCTGTTTATAACAGGGCAATGTTCCCTGAGCAGCAGCCTGCTATCTATGGGTTTTCAGAGTGCCAGAGGAGGGGGAGGGGTACATTAAGTACTCAAGTGCTTTCCAGCCACCAATTGTACTGCAAGCTGGGTGCCTAGGATGCACAAGGTACTAAGCTATTTCACCCCTGTGAGGTTTCTCTGCCAGTTACTGTCTCCTAGCTGACCATTGAGGGACACCCTTTTGGGCTGTCATGCCTGTGGGCTGGAAGATGGTCTCTATCTTGACCACATGAGTGCTGGATGCCATCTTTGCCATGTGAACAGTGGCCGCCATCTTGGCCATGTGGATGGCGGCAACCATCCTTGGCCACCAGTTTCCACCTTGGATCTTAGTGAGTATGGTGGGGAAGCAACATTGGAGAGAGGACAGTGATGAGATCTGCCTGTCTCCTCGGAGCCATCACCCCCCCATAGGGAAACTTACAGACCTCCAGGCCTATCGGACAGGCAGTTTGACTCTCCCTTGGCCCTACCAGGAAAGCTAGAGGCGGGAGAGGTCTTTACCTCAGAGTCAGCATAGCCTTGGATGTTGGCCAGGGCAGCCCTCCTCTGCATATCTTCTCCTAGGCGGAGATGAAGGAGTGGTCTTGGATCTTGGAAGCTAAGGAGGGTCAGGCCTGCTTGGCGCCTGGATAGGGGTCTGCCTGGGATCACCGGTTGCTGTAGATGCCTTGGCGTTGTTCTGCCTGACCAGAGAGCCTCCCAGGATGGCAGCTTTCCGGGATTGAGGAGGACTTGTTTTCCAGTGCCGGCAGCCTCTGTGTTAGGCAATCCCCTACTCCTTTCAGCTCAGGTGATCAGGGCTGGGTGGGTCAAACTGGCTCCAGTGATCCACGTTCTCCTTGGACAAGGAGCCTCTTAATCCCCCTTTTGGGCCGTTATGGATCTGCAGGTTTCCCTAGTGGGCCCCGTTGTCATGTACAGGCCTCGTCTTCCCCAGATTGCTCTGGTGCCCCCAATATTTGTTGTGAGGTTCAAGGATGGAGTGGACATCTGAAAATTGCTGGGGAGAGGGGGTCAGTGCTGGCCTTTATAAAGGCATATGAAACCTTGGCTATGGCTGTCAGAACCTAGGCCACCACCTCCATGGTGGCTAGGACCTTTCTCCTGTGTTTATATGGCCTATTTTGGGAGGTTACCTTGCAGACCACCTGGCTTATGTGGGGTCTTTATATGTGAGCTGCCCAGGGTGACCAGATTCACCATTCGCCATGCTGTCAGGAGGCTACTCAGAGCCAGGACATCACCATCAGGGCAATGCCCCCTCAAGGAACCTCCACTCTGCCCACTAGACTCAGTCACAAAGGCAGTTCAAACCCCAATAGGGGTTTTGAAAAATCGCTTGCCCTGGCAGGTTCTGCGCCTCACAGCTAGCACCTGGGCTGGTGCGTGACTGTGCTTGGCACACTGCCGGCACATAGGACCTGAATGTCTTAATCTGGATGGGTTTATGCTACAACAAGATTCCTCCTTCTTTCCTGAGTTGGAAATATTCTACATCAGACCGGTGGATCCTAGACTCACTGAGATCAGGCTATGGATAGGGTTCATCGGCAGGCCCCACAAGATATTTATCCCATCACTCGGGAGGAAGAACTCTGTGGAGCATTGCCTCTTGCTGGCAGCTTTAAGTGAATGGCTACAGGTGGATACCTAGAATCAGCTCTTGCCTTGTAAAGAGACCTGTAAAAAATGGTCGTTTGAGGGGCAATCCATAATGATAATGGTAACTATAATGATGATGTTGACAATGATAATGATGGTAATGTTAATTATGATAACAAAGAGGAGGTTCCGGTTGGAGACTCCCAACCATCCTTGAGGCAGCTCAGCCTGGGAATCTCTGCCTTGGGCCTTAGGGATGCGTTTCACTTGAGTTACCACCTATGCCTGCACTTCTCCTTTAACTACTGGTTACTCCAGCTCAAAGCCCTATCTTTGTGTCTGCCAGCGTCCCTTATACACTTGCCAAGTGCATCATGTCACAGGTGGCTTGCTGGAGGAAGACGGGCCTACACAGCAACGTGTCAGTGTTGGTACTCCAGAGCCAGCATAACAGATAGGAAACGCTTCAGTCATGGAGGCAGCATGGCTTCCTCGTGATCCTTCCTGTCTCCTTTTCAGAGCTGCCAGTGAACAGGAATGCCTTTGGCAACAGTGGTGGGGATGGGGTTCCCGCTGCAGGATTAGACCATGGCTATCTCCACGGCAGTCCTCGTAATCCTGAGTAGTCAGGGCCAGGTTTTTTCTCGCTGCTAGCCCTCCTTCAGGGCTTGGGGTTTTGAGCGATACTCTGCCTCCCTTGGACCATCTTTTGTGTCAGGTCTTTACTGGGCCTCTCCTGCCTCACCAGGAGGCCATCACACTGAAGAACCATCACAGAACCACTGTTCCCTGCTGGGACCCAGAATCTCTTGGCTGGTGGGCCTGCCTGTCTATTCTTGACAGACATCCGGTTTGAGGAACCAGGGAGAGTCCAGATCTCAACACAATCAAGTCTGATTGGAGGGGGTGCTTATGTTGGCCTCCATCTGACTCAGGGCAGATGGCCTCAGAGGAGCAGTCTCACTGCATCCCCTGGCGGAAGCTGTGGTCAGTCAGGACAATCCTACTCTCTTTCAGCGACTTTGTTAATAGCAGGATTGTCTTTGTGAAGACGGACATCACGACAAAGCCTCGTCGGTATCATAAGTGACAAACACAAATGAGGGCCCTGATGGAGGAGTTGTGCCCGTGGTGCCAGCGGGCAAAGATAAAATTCTTGTGTCTGCAGGCAGATCATCTTCAGGGAGGCCTTTGTGCATCAGCGCACTGGTGGTGTAGAATGGACACCAATCTCCCAGACAACATTGGATGTGTTGGGCTATCCTGAGACGGGCATGTTCGCCTCTTTGTTGTCTGCTTCGCCAGTTAAGGCCACATTCCTGAGGTTTGTCTCTGGGTTCTGGTCAGAGGGGCAGAAACATCTGACTGTTTCCTCTCCTATGACCCAATCCCGCCCTCGTATAAGGTTCCAAGGTAGATTTGGAGGGACAAGTTAAAGGTGATCTTAGTGGAGCTAGTGTGGATGAGAGGACCATGGTTCCCAGAGGTTCTGGTTATGGCCTCAACCCAGCGGGACTCCAGTGACTGCTTGGAGATTGACAAACAGAGTACTGTGGAGGAGTCCATCCTGGCTTCCAGATGTCGTTTTCACCAGCTGGTACTATGGATTCATCCTCAGTGTCCTATGGAGTCTGTGTTCCACGTGTCGCAGGTTATACATCTGCTTCCAGCCTGCCATCATCTGGTAAGGGATCTGTTAGGGCTCCAGCTCACACCTGATGTGTGCAGAGTGGTTAGAATCTACATCAAGAGGACATGAATTTTCGGATGTAGGAGGTGCTATTCGCCTCCCTCCAGCAGTGGTGCCTGAGGTAGAAGGGGTCTTTGTCTGCCCTGGGCTGATGGTTTAGGAACTACATCTTTGCCTGTTACCAGTCTGCACACCTGCTTCTTTCTTGGGAAGGGGTGAGGGCTCTTTCCTCCAGGAGCGTGACAACAGCTGCGGCTTGGGCCACCAATGCATCCCTGGTGCAGGTCTGCAGGATGGCGATGTGGAAATCTCCTTCCACGTCTGTCAGACATCTCAAACGGTCTTTGGGAGTGTGGTGCTTCGGCAGGTGGTGCCAAGAACCTCTGTTGAGTAGTTGCACCTCCTTCCCTATTAAAGGGGGGCTTTGGTAAATCCCATTCTACAGGACAGTGGGACTTTGTCTGCTGGGAAAAGGAACTTTGGTACAGTAGGCCCTTTGTATATGCAGCGGATTCATTCTGGACCCATCTTCCACATATGGGAAAAAACGTGGGCCCTCAGGTCCAATTGATTTCAATTGCAGCACGCTCCTGTGCGTGTGCCATTTTGTCCCCCCTCTGGGCTTGTCGTCTGTGTGAGCTCAAGTCTGCATACGGCAAGACCGCGTATGGGGAAGGCAGACTGTATTTACAGTGATATGTTCAATTCCAGCAGATAAGGTCTTAGGATCCTACCCACACTGTGCTGACAGAGGGTCCGGGTACCCCTAATGATTCTCTTTTTCTGATTTTGTTGTTGGCCTGTTGTTAGCGCCTCATCTTCTATGACTTTTCCCCTTTGTTTGTTTACCTTGGTTTTTAAATCAGATACAAGATAGCTCTGCTGTTGACTGTTGGTCAGTGGTGAGGTTTGCTTGGCTGGCTAATGACTGCCTTCCAAAGGGGTCTGGGTATTGTTTTTTGAATTTTCTGCCTATTTAGGATCAAGTGGGAGGAGCTACCCATTCTACAGGATGCTAGGACCTTATCTGGAATGTATCACAGGTAAGTACCAATGTTCCTTTTTATTGTCATGAATTCCTTGCTATAAAATGTACGGTATGCTCAAAAAGCAAACTTCAAAGCATTGATTTTCAATTAGATTTGGTGATAGTTTGAACAAGTACTTTTTTCCTATGATGGACTGACCAAACAGAGTCCTAATTGTGAGGATTATTTGTCTTATTTTATTAAGAGAGATGTTTACATCATTACATTTATAGAATATTAATGAATCTGCAGATTATTTGTCTTATTTTTTTAAGAAAGATGTTCCCCGCATTATATTATTTGAATATTAATGTACTGGATTTAGGAGGCCCTACATGACAAAAATATGGATCATGGATTGTGGAAGATTTTCTTCCAATATTACTTTTCTGTCCAATTTATAGATGTCCTGGAGAATATTGATTTTGAGGTATGGTTCCTAATGCTTTTGGTAGAAAACTGATAATCCCTTTAACATGCAAATTTTTAACCTAAAAATCTATGTCCAGCTTCAGCTGCATTCTTAATTTTCTTAATTTTGTTAAGCTAAGTGTAACATGTTATGTTTATTCTCAATGGCTTTAGGTAATTGTGATTTGACGTTTTTCTGAATTAAGTCTGTTGCTGTATTACATTATAAAACTTGTTTTTTATTGAGGTGGAGGTAAAAAATGGTCATTTAGTGAAAACCTTAACTACAGTGTGCCCGCATCATATGGTGGCACGCTATACGCAGATTTCAGCTTATGCTGAAAGCTGTGCAACACAGAGGAAATGGCACGTACGCTCTGTGCATGAGCCCCATTAGTTTCAATGGGGCTCAAGCACACACAGAATTTACCTTACGTGGCAGGTTCAAGAATGGTGTAGTTGTATTATTTATTTCATTTGACAGCTCCAAAATGTAGTAACTATCTTTGGAGACCTGTTAGCTTCAGCAAGCTCTTGTAAGGCAGATAATAATGAGGTACTTCTTTCCCATACTACCTACCCATACTACCTTGTTGATGACAATCTGGTGGAAGGCATAACTGTGGAACTGATGTGACATTTTTCTCTCAAATAGGGGAAGATTGCTGTGCGCCTGTTTGATGATGAGGTGGCTGCATCAGCAAAGAAGGTGTCTGCTGTTCCTGTGATCACCCCAGAAATGGGGACGCTCCAGGTAGAAAAGGGAGTCTTATTGAAATGTACCTTGAGTGCTCCAGTGTTGTTTGTTATCCCTAATTCATTGATCCTACTAATCAGCCAGTGCAATGTAGTGGTTGGAGTGTTTTGGCTAGAAATAGGTAGACGTATATTCTAATCTCTGAGCTATGGAACTCACTGGGTGACCGTCAACTGCTTACTCTTTCTCTCTCTCCTGACCTACCTCACATGGTTGTTGGGAGGAGAGCCACATGCCACCATGAGCAGGATATAAATGAAGCAAATACAAAAAGGGATACTTTCGAGTGGTAATATGGCAAAGAGTGTTTATTTCAATCTTTAAACTCAAGAGGTGATGAATTTGTTCCCACAAGCTTTTAATTTTTTGTAATTATAGTATTTCCCAACCCCCCCTGTCTGTTTAAAATAAAGTTATGTGATTAGTCACCATGTACATAGTAAAATCAGTCAGAGTTCATGGTCTGTTGTTCCACAATTTTAGATGGCAGACCTCATGTAGAGAGATGATCCACAGTATAGTTAATGAATTCCATAATGGTGTCCTTTTCTCCTCTGTTCAGCTGAACATGTTATTTTTTAAATTTTTTTAATTTTTAGATTAAAATTGTTAATCTAACTACCTCCTGATAAATCCTTTGCTGATTTCCATGCCCTTCATATCTCAGCTCAAGCAGCATATAGCATTATACTGTAGATATTAATGGCTTGTGTGATAGATTTGTATTGCCTGTATCAAAAGTAAACAAAATTAATAATACATCTCTGAACTGTATATTCTGCATTATCATTTGACTGATGTAGGAAAGGATTTCATTCCAAAATTGGAAGATTTAGAACATTGAATTCACATATGTTCTAAGGACCTTCCCTCCCCCCCCCCCGCACAAACCACTTCAGCATCTATCAGACAAAGCCTTATTAATATGACCCAGTTTATCCAGATACAGATGCCACCTGTGTGTAGATTTTATAACACTTTCCTTAAAGTAGGCGTAAATGGAGAAGCTGACCAGATGGTGTGCCAAGCTTTATGTGAGATCTTTGATTCAAGATTTGTCTCCTAAACTATATTTGAACGCTTCATTTGCCCAAGTGCTTTCTCAATTAGTAGTTTATAAATAAATGAAATTAGACTGAATTTTAAATAGAGAAAAAACTTATTTTTGTTCAAATTTTGTAAGTGCCCTTGGAGATCCTTCTGACCCAAATATCTAATTGGTGAAGTAAATAAATCTGAAATCTCTGTAACCAAGATATACTTCCTTCATCTGTTCTTTCTAAGATGTGCGATTTTTTTAAAATGGGTTTGCTGCATAGACCAGATCTCCAAGTTTAAAGACTCTAATTTGTCTCTAGCCTTTAAACTACTGAGATTTATCATAGTGTCTAAAATTAGGGTGTTTAAGAAAGGGGCATAGAGGCAATATTGACAGGGCCAATGAGTTGGAATGCTTGCAACAGATGTATAGCATTTAGCTTGTAAACAGATTCTGGATTTTAATTTTCGTTTTATGCTTAACTAGGCAGTAAATCTATGAATCAAAAGAGAGGTACCAAACTTCTTTCCAAATTTAGAAAAATGAAAGTATCGTAATTTCTTATGAATTCTGATATCTGGGCTAGTTGAATCACTATTTAGTAGGTAAGAAGGTGAGGGATCTTGAGGCCTCCCTGTGTGGAAGGTCCATGTTTAATGTTATTTGTAAATCTAATTTTTTACCACCTGATAAATATCTCCAGGGGTTTTTTTGTTTTTGTTTTTGCAGTTATCTAATAATATTATTGCTGGGCATCAGTGGAAGTGTTTGAAGTAGGTAAAGAAATTTAGAGAGAATATGAGCATACATGTGGCTTTGGAATGTCAAGAAATAATTCACAAATCTTATGGATTTCAAATTTGTTTCTCTGGATTTAAAATATCTGGGTATTATAATCACCAGGAATGCAAATGAATTAATCTCAAGGAACAATAAATCAGTGTTTACATACTTGAAGCAGAGGTTGGAGGCAGACTAGCAGTTGTTCCTGCAAATTTGAAGAACAAACCTGCAGCCTACAGGCAGAAAGTGGATATCCACTGTTCTGTCATGGTGGCTAGGACAGGTTGTTGTTGTGTACCTTCAAACTGTTTCCGACTAATGGGGCTTTCTTGGCAAGATTTGTTCAGGTGGGGTTTCTTTTCCTTCCTCTGAAGCTGAGAGAGTGTGACTTCTCCAGGTCACGTAGTGGATCGCCAATATCCTTTTATTGGGCAAGATTCTAGATCATGTAGTGCCATTCTAGCTCCAGGGTTTCCTGGATGAAATGGATTATTTAGATCCATTTCTATCTGGCCTTAGGCCTAGCTAGGGGACAGCAACAGCTTTGGTTGCATTGGAGGATGACTTACAAAGGGAACTAGATGGGGAGTGTGCCCCTATTGGTTCTGCTGGACCTCTCAGCAGTTTTTGATGCCATTGATTACCATATCCTTCTGGGATGGGACTTGGGCCGCTGCTTTACATTGTTCCAGTCCTCCTTGGAGGGGTAGATTCAGAAGGTGGTATTGGGAGATGCTTGTTTGACACCCTGGCCATTGAGGGCAGCCAAGGCTCAGTTTTGTCTCCCATGTTGATTAATGTTTACATGAAACAGCTGGGAGAGATCATCCAGAGTTTTGGGACTTAGTGTCACCAGTATGCTGATGACACCCAACTCTATATTCCCCCCCCCCACGATTCCAGATTCCAACGAAGCTGTTGTACTAAACCAGTGACTTCTGTCAGTAATGGACTGGATGAGATGAAACAAATTGAAACATAATCTAGACAAAACAAAAGTGTTCCTGGTTAGTCACAACGCAGATCAGGGAATAGCCTGTGCTGGATGGGGTTATACTCCCCCTGAATTTTCAGTTTTGCGACTTTGGACTTGGATCTGTGCCTGGATAGCCAGGTTTTGCCTGTGGCCAGGAGTGGATTTGAAAACCTAAAACTAGTGCTCTAGCCTGTGCCCATTCATTGAGAAGTCAGATCAGGCTAAAGTAACACATCCCTTGATTATATCTTGTTTGGACTACAGTGGGAGCTTGGAATCTGATGGAGTTTGGTTCCAGGATCCCCCGTGGACACCAAAATCCTTGGATGCCGAAGTCCCATTAAATGTAATGAATCATAGAATCATAGAGTTGGAAGAGACCACAAGGGCCATCTAATCCAACCCCATGCCATGCCATCACAATCAAAGCATCCCTGACAGATGGCCATCCAACCTCTGCTTAAAGACCTCCAGGGAAGGAGACTCCACTACACTCTGAGGGAGTGTGTTCCACTGTTGAACAGCCCTTACTGTCAGTAAGTTCCTCCTAATGTTGAGGTGGAATCTCTTTTTCTGTAGCTTGCATCCATTGTTCCGGGTCCTGTTCTCTGAAGCAGCAGAAAACAAGCTTGCTCCCTCCTCAATATGACATCCCTTCAAGTATTTAAATGGGGCTATCATATCACCTCGTAACCTTCTCTTCTCCAGGTTAAATATACCCAGCTCCCTAAGTAGTTATTCATAGGGAATGGTTTCCAGACCTTTCACCATTTTAGTTGCCCTCCTTTGGACATGCTCCAGTTTCTCAATGTCCTTTTTGAATTGTGGTGCCCAGAACTGGACACAATATTCTAAGTGGGGTCTGACCAAAGCAGAATAGAGAGGCACTGTTACTTCCCATGATCTAGACACTATATTTTTATTGATGCAGCCTAAAATTGCATTGGCCTTTTTAGCTGCCGGATCGCACTGCTGACTCACATTCAACTTGTGGTCTACTTGGACTCCTAGATCCCTTTCACATGTAGTCTCATTCAGCCAGGTGTCCCCCATCCTATATCTGTGCATTTCATTTTTCTGCCCTAAGTGCAGTACCTTACATTTCTCCGTGTTGAATTTCATTTTGTTAGCTTTGGCCCAGCTTTCTAGTCTATTGAGGTCATTTTGAATTTTGATGCTGTCCTCTGGGGTGTTAGCTACTCCTCCTAATTTGGTGTCATCTGCAAATTTGATAAGTATTCTCTCTTATATAAAATGGCAAAATCAAGGTTTGCTTTTTGAAATTTCTATATATTTTAAATATTTTCAAAGTGTAGATGCTTAAATCCATGGATAAAAATCATAGATATGGAGGGATGACTATGTTGTTAACGTACTTGACCTTTCTTGGAAACTGGTTGGAGAGAATTGGCATGCTTTTTCTATGTTTGTGTGTGAATGTACATGTATAATCATGCTTCCAAACTGTTTGAGAAATGTATAGCACTGGATAACTTGATATGTTTGGGAGGCAATGGAGTAGTTAACTTTGGATGGCCTCTATGTCATGTGGAAAAATGAGGTGAAGTGGCTGGAATGTGTATAAGTGAATGAAGTGGGGTGGGTGGGATATGAGACCAGGGTTTGAATACCCACTTGGCCATGGAAACCCACTGGGTCGCAAAGGCAACCCACCTCTGAACAAATCTTGCCAAAAAAAACAAAAAAAAAATAAAAAAAAACCCCTGTGGGATGCCATAAGTGAGAAATGACTTGAAGGTATACAGCAATAAAGAGAGATATGGCAAGGTAAACAAGATGAAACCTAAATGTGAGGTTAGTTTCTGGCTAGCTGCCTAATTTCTTTGTTCTTTTATTTCCTTAGTGTATTGAGCTCCTTGCACAATTGTTACGGCAGGAGATGAATAATGGTAGTGTTGATCGTGATGTTGCCCCCTCATTGGAAGAACTACACAAACTGTTGTCTGCTCATTGCTCACCTGCCCAGCCGGACCAACTCAGCACACTCTCTCAGAATCCCAGGCCAAACCACTGCAAACCCACACCACTGTCTACTGTTGTAGCCCCTGAGACTAGCACGACACTCATTACACCTTCTCAGGATCCTAAACCAAATCTCCGCAAAGCCACACCACTGTCTACTGTTGTAGGCCCTGAGACGAGCAGAACACTTACCACCGCCTCCAGCCAACCACCTGTCTACCCAAGCACTTCTGTGCATTTGGCCCAGCCTCCCTCATCCAGTGCAAGTAGTTCAGGTAAGACAGAACAGTTGATTTCTCAGGCACCAGACATTTTGGATTTGAGTGTGGTAATGGATAAGTGTCCTATCCCAATACAGTACTGCATGGAATGTGACCTTGAATTTCTGTTCTTGAAAATTTTGGCATCCGTTATCTCTCCAGCTGTAGTGAATCATTGAAAGAATTGTCTATTAGCCAGATATAGCTTCAGAAAACCAACTGGTTCATTGGACCATTTCTTGCTTTGGCTGATAGCCAGCTGCACCCCTTCCTGGAGCCTGGGGACCTAAAAATTGTGGTACACGCACTGGTAACCTCACAACTTGATTTCTGCAATGCGTTCTGCATAGGGCTACCCTTGTGCCTAACTCGGAAACTTTCGCTAGTTCAAAATATGGCAGCCAGATTGGTCACCAGGAGCTCTAGACCATATATCACTGATTTTAAAGTCCCTTCACTGGCTACCCATTAATTTCTGAGCACAGTACAAAGTGTTGGTTATGACCTTTAAAGCCCTTCATGGCTTGGGCCCAGTTTATCTATGGGATCGCCTTCTTCCATGCAATCCGTCCCACACATTTAGGTCCTCTGCCTCCCACTGACTACCCTGTCTTGCCCATTTTAATAATCTTAATTGTATTTTTTATTGTTTATTGTTTTGATTTATTGGTTATGGTGGGTGAGTGGGTTTATGGGGTATTGTATCTAATAAGCTGCCTCAATCTCATTGGAGAGGTGGGGCATAAATAATAATAATAATAATAATAATAATAATAATAATTATTATTATTATTATTATTATTATTATTATTATTATTATTATTATTATTTTAAAACTTGGCTTACCTACTAACTTGAAGCCAGTTCATTATTGATGCAGAAAGTGTCATGACTTCACGACTGCATCACTTGGTCTTCAACCATGTTACTACTTGCTCTCCCATAGAATATTATGCTTGAGTGGATAAGGGAAGGTGGAATAGACCCTGCATTCATTTACTCATCTGCTGTTAAGTGCCTCTTGGGTGGTGGTCTTGGGCAAGTGATGGATTCATCTTAATATACATCACACAGTTGCTAAAGAAATAAGTGTAGTGTGCACTTATATGATGTTTTATCAGCACTAAATCTTGTTCTTCTGCTTAACCTTCTCATACATTTCACTTATTCCTCTCTGTAAAAATATTTTTGCAAGTATATTTAAAATCCTATGTCGATTGAGTCTCCCTTATCCAAAATACTTGGAACCAGAAGTGTTTGGGATTTCAGATTTTTAAAAAAATATTTTATTGTATTTATTTTGGAATATTTGCATATACATAATGAGAGATCTTGAAGATGGGACTCAAGTCTAAACATGAAATTCATTTATGTTTTGTATACACCTTATAAACATAGCCTGAAGCTAATAAAATAATATTTTAAATGATTTTGTGCATGAAATAAAGTTTGTGTACACTGCACCATGGGACAGCAAAAGTGTCACTATCTCAGCCACCCATGTGGACATTTTTGGATTTTGGAGTATTTTGGATTTCAGTATTCCAGATAAGGGGTGCTCAACCTGTAATTAGGAAAGCCTCATGTTTGCTGGAGCTTTTCTAAATTGTTACTTGTTGAAATATAAATAAATATGAAAGGTAGGTTGCATAGTATCAGCAGAAAAGCACTGCCTCAGATTTGGAGCTGGATATTTCTCTGCCTTCAGGAAAATAGGTTGAGCCAAAATGACAATTTCAGTTCTAGAATTTGAAATGCTGTGTTTATCAGCCCTTGCTGCATCCATTGCTAGAAACAGATAAAATTCTTCAATTGGACTCTAGTTCTGATTAATCAAAGCTAGCATGGCCAATGGTTAGGAATATAAGAAGTTACTGTCACAGCTTTCCCAAACTTGATCTGTCCTGGCTAAAGCCCTGATATGTACACTTAGGACCCGTACAGACAGGCCAAAAATAAAGCTGCTTCGGGTCACTTTGGAGGTGTGCCATTTAAATGATGCATGCATCCTAAGAGTCTGGAAACCACACCAAAGCCATGCTCCAGTCCTTAGGCAAGCAATTAGCTTTCAGTCTTGCCCCTCCAGCAGTATATAATATGGACAAAATATTGCCACCTGTTATCCTGGGAGACTACTAGTCTACCTTGCAAGATGGTTTGTAAAGACTTCTGAAAATGTATGTAGGACACTGGGGGAAAGTATGGTAATAAAGAGTGTTTAAGTGGTGTGGGAGGAATCTTGTTTATTTTTATTTAAAAAAATGTCCTGATATGATAGCCATCTTTACATATTTGATGGGATGTCATGTAGAAGTTGGTGGCTCCAGAGACTAGAACATGAAGTGATACATTCAAATTACAAGGAAATAGATTCTACCTAAACTTCTTCACTGTAAGTGCTGATTGACAGTGGAATAAACTGCCTCAAAGAGTGATGGGTGCTCCTCCTTTGGAGGTTTTTAAACAGAGATTGGATGAATATCTTTCAGTAGTGATGTACTTGTGTTTTCCTGCATGGCAAGGGGATTGTGTTAGAAGGTCTTTACAGTTGCTTCCAATGTTATAATTCTATGATTCCACTTTGTTTTTAAGGGGAATTGCAAAATATGATTGGCAAAATAAGAATAAAAGCAAACTTTCAAAAATAGCAACATAATTTGTATTTTATACTGCATTCATCACTATTAAATGTGTGGACAAATACAACTGGGTTCTTAAGAACAGCAATGAGACAGTGAACCAACATGCTCTCCCTGGGGATGGAATTCAAGAGGCTGTCTTGCCTAGAGAGTGCAGAGGACAATCTTTCTGCCTGGCTGAGGGACTGTAGTTCATGCTTCTCTCTCTTTTGGTACTATGCCTTCCTTGGTAGGCCAGGTCAAGCAGCGGCTGGATGACCTCCTTTGTGCACCTCAGCGCTTCCATGAGGCCTGCTTAAATGATGAATGTGCCTTCTACACTGCCCGCATCATGTCTACCTTCCAACCTTCAGTACGGCGGTGTAAAGACCCTGTGGCAAAAACACTAGAAGCTCATGATGCCATGGTAAGATATAGCAATAGCAAGTACATTTCTATACCACTTATCAGTGCGCTTAAGCACTCCCTTAGCGGTTTACAAATTGTAAGCTAATTGCCCCCAACAATCTGGGTACTCATTTTAGTGACCTCAGAAGGATGCCAAGCCTAAGTCGAGCTTGAGCCCTTTTGCTGGTATTGAACTCGCAACTTTATGGTTTGTGAGTGAGTGGCTGCAGTGCAGGCATTTAACCACTGCGCCACCAGGGCTTCCGGACTCTTAGGAGGCATGCATCATTTAAACAGCATACCTCCAAAGTGACCCGAAGCAGCTTTATTTTGGCCTGTCTGTATGGGGCCTTAGGTAGAGCATTGTAATGATAGTTGAGTACATTGAATCTGGTGCATACAGAATCGAAACTCTGATGGCATGGTGGTCCAGGGCATCAAACTGATCTATGTACAGAAGGGTGACAAATAAATATATTTATATATATATTAAACAATATACAAACACATAACTAAAGATTCCAAAAATCATATTATACAATAATACTTTATCTGAGTTCCTTTCTTCTTCTTAGTCTTCTTCACTTTTCCTTCTTCTCTTCCTCCTCCTCTTAAATTCGTCCATGTCACTTCTTTTTTTTCTCTCGTTCTCTCATTCATTTTCTTTCTTTTTCATTTTCCTTCTTACCCTTCTCTCTTTACCCTTCCTAACCTTCTTTCATTCTCCTCCTCTGCTCTACCTTCCTTCTCTATCATCCTGTATTTCATTACCACCATTCACTTTATTCTTACCCCCCACTACATGCTCTTACCCTCAGCTACATACACTTCCCTCTTCTACATCTCTTCACAGTACTCAACCTTCAGAAGAAGAAAAAGGAAATTTAAAATTTTTATCCTCACCAAGACATTATACTGTACAAATTTATAAAAAAAATCCAAAAAACAAACAAACAAACAAATAAACAAAAAAATCAGAAAACAAAAAGACAAAAACATTTCTTCATTCCAACTTCCTCGCTTCCTACTTCTTCTATTCTAAAAACTCTTCACAGAAGGGTGATTTTGAAAGGTAGTGGTGAAGCTGTGAACTTTCTAAATAATTTTAGGCAAGCAATTAGCTTTCTTGTCCCTCCAGCAGTATATAATATGGACAAAATATTGCCACCTGTTATCCTGGGACACTACAAGTCTTCCTTGCAAGATGAATGAATGAATGAATGAAATTTTATTTCTAGACCACTATTCCTTGTAGATCACAGCGGTTTACAAAAACACCATAAAAACCAATACATAGCCCAACAATACAAAAACCCACCCATACCATTTAAAAACAATACAAGGGAGGGTTTGTCTTCTTCAGGCAGGCAGTTGGAGCCAGCCTGCCTCTCCCCCCCAAGATGGTGGCTGAAGGGAGGGCTTGTAAAGACTTCTGAAAATGTATGTAGGACACTGGGGGAAAGTATGGTAATAAAGAGTGTTTAAGTGGTGTGGTAGGAATCTTGTTGTTTTTTTAAAATGTCCTGGTATGATAGCCATCTTTACATATTTATGTCCTGATATGATAGCCATCTTTACAAGGTTCTAAATATAAAATCCTGATGGGCTCTAAACGCTATGGAGGTAAAGAGTTGTGTTGTGTTTCAGTCTACGGCTGGCCCTGCACATCTGTGGCTTTGAGTTTTGCAGATTTGATTATTTGCCAATTTTATTATTTGCCGATTTGATTAATATGTTCTCTCTAGCAGTCTATAGGTACTCTTGACACAACTCTGCCGGGAGTTCACCATAGAGTTGTGTAAGAAAACTTAGAAGTTCCTAGAGAAAACACTTCTGTAGGCTTTTGTAGGTTCTCCAACATGATTCTGTGGTCAATTTCTGGCAGATCTTGATCATAGAGTTGCACTGGAGGACCTGGAGATCCCAGAGAAGTGTTTTTTCAGGTAAACAGAATGCTTTTTTAAAAAATGTGGTTTTTCCATATTCACGAGGGTCCTTCATCCCTTACTCCAGTGAATGTGCAGGGACTATATTATATGTCTGTCCATCTGCCTAATATTTTGTCAGGTGGGTGGGTAGGGGAATTGATTATTCTTTGCTTTCCAACTGTGAGGCACTCAGTGAACATCATCCTCATCAAGCAGTGCTATGACCTATGGACTGACTGTGTGTCACAGCAAGCTACTACCTGGAAATTGTGCTCTGTATTCCGTCAGAATTTAGGTATACTGTGCCCCCTGAGTAAATTTAGATTCTTGGTGTTCTGTTGAGGGAAGATATCTCTGAGAATTGTTTCCTCCAAAGGTTTACTGAGGTTCAAAGAGGGGCTTCTGTCTCCTCTTCTATGCACACATTACTGCACAGCTTTAACAGTGGAGAAACATCTCTACTTTCCAGTTCAATTCTTTCCATATTTACAAGGCAGTAGTTAAATAAATCCATGACACAAAAGGCTTCAACTTTTGGGCAGCTTTGAACACTCTTATTTCACTATAGCATTCGTATTTAGCTTTTATGTGAATGGACTGCCTGCTGCAGATACAGCTGTGTATCTGTCCTAGAGGCTTTTGGCTCCCTTGGTCAGGAGTCTGAGACTTTTGTTGTCTCAGAAACATAAAAAATCCTAATTTTATTTGATGCTGAACATTTAAAAGTTGGGAATTCAGCTTTAAACTATTCTGGGTCAAATGTGCAGGGGGAGCATGTTTTCACTGCCCAGACTGCAGGTGCCTCTTTTTGTGTAATGTTTCTTGCTCTCTTTACCCACAGCACTTTATACCCATCTCTGCACCTCTGTCCCCTGTGGAAGAAGGAGAGAGGCCTGCATCCTCATGATGATATCATAAGACTGTCGACACAGAGATGATGCACTGAAGTTCCTCTTCACCAAGACGGTGCTTTGCTCCATCTGTAACTGCTTCCCATTTGATTCTTCTCACTAAATATATATGAATCTCATTGGGGTGCTGAATGCCCAGAGGGCAGTCATAGCTGTAGGAGAGACAGGAACTGGAATACCTACTACTACCTGAGAGCTCCCATAGAAAGGAGTATCTGGTGCTTGTGGTAAACAGAAGACTGGTCTTAAGGAAAGAAAGTTTTTTTTAGCTGTAAGCTCTTGCTGCAGAAGAGTATATAAACTAAGTTTATATTGACTGCATGCAAATAGATTTTTTAAAAATAAAAAAAAATTCCTAGTAAAATATTCTAATTTGCCTGTTAATTATTATTTGCAAGTACCTTGTTCCAAGGACAGAAGGCTTCTTCGCAAAGACCTCTGACGAGGAGTGTCAGTTTTTTGGGGTTTTGTTATGGGCACTCTATAAGCAAGTACCTCTTACTGCTTTTAAAGTCAAGGACCTTTATCATTATTTCTGACCATAGATGGATTGCAGGTGCAAGAGTAGGCAAGAAAAGTATGAAGCCAAGCTTCAAAAGTGTTTGCCAGAATGATGTCCTTCAGGTGTTCTGGATTTCATCTCCCATCTGTCCCATTTAACAGGGCCAGTGATAAGAAATACTGGGTGCTGAAGGCCAAAACATCAGGAGGCCTGGGTTAGGATATTTAATTGACTGAAAAATATTTTCTGTAATGTAACAATCCTCCAAGGCAAGTGCCCAGTTTTTTTCATTTTTCTAAAGGTAATGGAATCCCTGGCAACCACTCGGGAAATTTCATGCTGGACCTGTGTGTCCATGAGTCAAATTTAGTACCTCTAAACTTTACAAAAGAGCAAAGCACTGATTGGCTTTTTCTACTAGAACTCCAGAGCAGGTTAGCGAAGACTCTAAAAGGATTTACAAGTCCTGCTGGAGGATTCAGGAATTATAGTTACAAATTTCTAAATTCAAATTCTGATCAAAATAAGGCTGTGATGTAAACTCTTCCTTAGGCCTGTGTGGGAATGCTTAACCAAGTGACCCTAATGTAATGTATGTGCAAATGTATGTGTAATGTAGGATAGTTTATCTACTTTTGCTTGATCTTTCTACTGATGTAGGATCCTACCCTCTACAGAGGCAGGAAGGGCCTCCTTGCCAGAAGCATTACTTTCTCTGAGTAAATATGCAGCTTCAACAACATGTCTGAGCCTCCTGTATTGTAATTGTCCTGCCCAATGGCTAGTGACAAATGACACAGCAGTCTGTGTTCCAATTCAGTTACACCCACATTGTTTCATCTAAAGCTAAATGAGAATGAATGATTCTTACTCATCCCTGCAAGCACTGCAAGGATCAAGGCTGAACTCCACCACCTTCCCACACTGGCTTCCAGTCAGATTCCTGTCTTACCTCAATCACTCAGGAAAATGGCAAGGCCACAAGTTAGAACTGAGGCAGCCATGAGAACCGTAGCTGCAGCTTTGTGGAACTAGTGTTCATAGAGTGGGAAGTGTTAGGCCTATTGTTACTTTAAGAAGGCTGCCCAGTGGCAAAGCATAGAAGAAAATGCCCCAGGATGCTGAGGACTGCAATAATCTTGAGAGAGAGGTTGCGAAGAAAATAACCAGAACGTCTTTCTCAGGGAAATAACAAACTATCCCCAAACACACCCAACTACCAGTCTTGCTCAAACACACACAAATATATGCACAACACAAATGAGAAATGTCTCCCTTTTGCTTGCATGATTAAAAGCATTTAGTTACTATTGAACATTAATCCTGTAGCTTGCAGTCTGGGTTAACTATATTTAAGGAACTGGAAACCTGGTGTTCACCAGATATTGTTGGACCCAGTGCTCATCACCCCAGGCAGCATGACTAATGGTGAGGGATTATGGTAATTGTCCAACAATATCTGAAGGGTGAACACTTTCCCACCTTTTCAGTATTCGTTAAGGAAAGAAAAATGGGGCTACAATCTGAACATCATGTTGTATGGTCATACAGTGTATGGTAAACCAGTCTTAGACTATCAAAGGTTTCTGTTTTTAGAGTGGTGTAAATTCAAGAGGCGATCAGCTGGGTACACTCCTCCACTCTGAACAATTAACTTAAAGGTAATGTCATTGGTATTCCTCTCCTAGAGCTAAGGATGAAAATGGTGACTGCCTAACCAGCCCCACCCCATTAGCACTATGATGTACTCAACTCCATAATAACAAACACAAGCAAGAGTCAGTCATTTGGCCTGGAAAAAGTTAACAAAAATCTAAAGCAGGGGTAAAAATCATGTGGTCCTCCTGATGTTGGATTGCATCTCCCAGCAACTTCATTCAGCATACCAATGTTGAGGGTTGCAATCCAACAATGCGGGGGGAGGGGGAGTCTCATGATTCACATCCCTGGCCTAATCTTATTTCCCAAACCCATCAAGGCTAAATCCACTGAATGAACTGGTAAATTAAAACTTTTACCAGTTCCATTCCTTCAATAGTTCTGCACTAATGGGGGAAAGCGGTGATTGGATTTAGGTCAAAGTATTTACACACAAAATTTAAATGTCTAGATAATGGGGCATGAAAAATGGAAAGATCCTGTACCATTGTGATCAAACTGGTTTTTCTGTTGACTTGGAAAAATACTATTTTTTCTCTGTTCATGCAGTATGTAGGCTATGTATTATGAAAACATTTACAGGGAGGGCTAAGGCAACTTCCTTCCCTCTCCTTTGTGTGATGGTCTCTTAAAACTGATTGTGAGGAGCATAAGGGGATTCACACACGCATACACTTCAGGGCATTTAGAGGTGGAACACGGGAGGAGAGAAGCATTCATTTGGGCCACAATTTTCCCGCTACAGCTGTGGGGAATGTTTGAGGACTGGCAGTAGCTGGCCCTGGAGGACTGTGCCACTTGTACTGAAGGAGGTGGGCTGTTGTGGCAGTCTTCTTGTTTGTTTTGTTGGGAAGAGAGGAGGTGTGTGTTCTTCTCTCTGTTAGCTTGTTGGCAACTTTTCTGTGGCATAGACACTTCCTCATGGTCAAGGGCCCTGTATAGTATATGGTGGTGGTGGTGGTTACAGGGCTTTTAAAGATGGCACTTAGGTGTTGGCTTCAATACTGTGTTTTCCCACCCCTTCTGTTTTGAGTACATATCAGATGTGGAAGCACCATTATCTTCCCTCCACTGTCCTTTATACTCCTGTTGTAATGTGAGTATAGGATCGCACTATTAGAAGTGTTAAAACCCATTTCCGTTTCTGGCCTGAGAGCTTTTTGGCCCATGGCTAATGAGCGAAGTTCCTAGAACCAGAGGAACAGTAGAGGAAAGAGTTTAGAAAAGTTGGACTACACAGTATGGCTTCCAGAAACCTCCAGCCAGGATTGGAACTGTAGTCCCTCAAAGCAAATTTTCCAAGCTCTGGAAAAGGAAGTATAGCACCTGCAAACAGAAGAGCAACAGAATTCCTGCATCAACTTGGACCATCACTAATTGTTATAAACAATTGCTTGATGCCCTACAATCCTGCAAACTACATTGCCATTTCATTTACCTATTCTATTTGTGTGGATATGGACACGTGTGTAAATGTCACACTCTTACAAGTTTACCCACTGATTCTTTTATATCTATATATCAATTTATAGAAGAAAATGTAGTGGTTTGAGTGTTAGACTAGGACTCTGGAGACCAGAGTTCATATCCCTATTCACACATGGAAACCCACTGCTTGACTTTAACCAAGGCAGACTTTCTCAGCTGCTGATGAAGGCAATGCCAAATGCCCTTTGAAGAATTAGAGCCCAGAAAACCCATGGGGAGGGTTGCCATACTTCAGAGTCTTATGTGTCTTGAAAGCATATAGCAACCACTGTTTTATTGTCTTTAGCTAAAGGTCAGCTACATTTCCGTATTAGATAAAGAAAACAATTTTGTTGATTAAGTCTCTTTCATTTCTTATCATTTCTAAAGTACATCAGGCCCTTGCTTTCTGTTGGGGCTTTGTTCCAGGATCCCCTGTGGATACCAAGAGTCCCATTAAACACAGTGGTGTAGTGAAAAGGTGCCCCTTATGTAAAATAGCAAAATCAAGGTGTGTTTTTTGGAATTTATATTTTTTTGGGAAGATTTTCAAGCTGTGAATCTGTGGATAAAGAATCTGTGGATATGGAGGGCTTACTCTAAAACAAATTGGTCATAGCAACTGTTGACCAGCAGATGGTAGTCAAGTCCAAGCTAGATGTACTAACACCCGACTACCACTTTGTTCCCAGTGTTTTTAAGTTAAGTCTTGCTTGAAGCGCTTTCAGTGGAAAAGAACAAGCAAATACATCAGGAAAAAAGAATGACATATTACACTGGCATTTGAGCCCAGCCCGCTGAATTTGTCTTTCCACCACCTCCATCCAAGAGTGAACAGGCATTCTTCGCATGAGAGAAAGAATGGCATAAGCTTATTACACATTTCTATGTGTTTTTATTTTTAATCCACTCAATCTTGACTTGCAGCAAAACATTCCCATTATGTTCTAATGTGCTCACAAACAACACAACAATGCCCCCTAACTGTAGATTGCGACCGTGGGGCCATTGTGAGCAATAAAGTAGAGGACACAACATCTCTCTGTGGTCTGATTCCTGTTTTTGTTGTTCTTATGGGGTCTTCACCTATTACTAAATATGCACGAGACTAGAAGACAGGAATCACCTGTATACCCTATGTCCCCTGTGGATCTACCAGAAGCCAAAGGGGTGGTTGTAAGACATGTTGTCCCAGACCACAGTAGAGGAATGTAGGTTGGGAGAGTGGACTAGATTACTGGAAACCTGTAATTAAGTGGAACAGCCTCTAATTAAATAGACAACCTCCCATTTTGGATTACAATACCCATAATGCCTGGCTGTTGGCCATACTGGCTAGGTCTTATGGGAATAGAAGTCTAAAACATCTGTGAAGTATCAAATTGAGAAAGGCTGAAATGGATGAATTAATGCGTCTTTAGGTAGTGGAAGGATGAAGGATGAAGTGCGTAGTTTTGGTTTCATCTTTGATTCTTCCTTGTCATTCATTCGTCAGATCCAGGTCACTGCCAAATCTTGTCAATTTTTTCTTTATAATTTAACTAGAATTAGACCTTTTCTTTCAGTTTCTATTACCAAGACATTGGTTCACACATTGGTCGTTTCTCGCCTGGACTACTGCAATCTTCTGCTGATGGGACTTCCTCTTGCCTGCCTTGGCCCTTTGTCCTCGGTGCAACATTCTGTTGCCAGGATCATCTTTTCAGCACAAACACACCCCTTTGCAATGATCACATTACTGTTATCTTTTCATTGGTTCTCAATCTGTTTCAGAGTCCTCTATAAGGTCCTTTTGTTAACTTTCAAAGCTTTACATAGTTTTATTCCTCCTTATCTTTCAGCACATTTCCCCTTACAATCCTGTTTGTGCTTTTCGTTCCAGGGACTCAGGGCTGTGAATTCAACCATGGGTTTCCACTTCCTCTACTTGGATCCACCCCTTTTCCCACACTGCTCCCCACTCATGGAATCTCCTTTCCACACACCTCATTAGCAACTTTAAAGTCCATATTAAAGACTATTTAGTTTAGAGAAACTTTCCAATTTGCAATCTGATCTTTGACTGCTGGCACTATGTATGGATATCTACTGTTTGATAATTTAATGTTTTAATATGTTGTTTATTCTATAATTCTTCCTTTTGTTTTCGACTGTTTGAAGGCAGGCTTTTATTTGTATTTTGATACTTTGTACAGCGCTGTGTAAATTTATGGCACTTTATAAATATAATAATAATAATAATAATAATAATAATAATAATAATAATAATAATAATATAATAATAATAATAATAATAATAATAATAATAATGCAAAGGCATTTTAAGAGAATTAAAATATCAAAATGTAATTAATCATCTGGCTTTCCCCTTCCAGCAAGCCCAGGGGCTGTTTTGGGTGAAAGATAACAATAGCATTTCATCTAAATTCAAAATGCAAACGTAGTCCACACTTAGGGGGGAGGGGGGAGAGAAGAAGAGGAGATGGAATCTTACACTTCCCTGTAGGGTCAGGCAAAAGCAGATGGCTGCAGCTTCTACTAGCTTGTCTGTTCTTCTTAATAACTTTTGTTATCTGCACCACACACTGGTGTTGCTTGGTCACACATGTCTTGGTTTTCATCTGTGAAATCTTGGAAGGTATGCATGCAGAGGACATGTCTTTAAAATATTAAATCTCTCCCCATGCCACTTTTCCTCTCCCCACTTTTAAAAAATATTGCCTGGGATTGCACAAATTTGCAAAAGATTTTTGACTGGCCCAATATATGTTACTACAGTATGGATTATGCTTTTAATATGGATAGTGCATATAACAGTAAATTCAATATTATATTTTTAAAAACTGTGTTTCCTTCCTGCCACTTTTAAATGTAAACTAGGGACAAGCAGAATTAAAAGGGCACTTCCGGAGGAATTTCTTCTACACCTTGTGATGAGAAGTTTTTGATTACAGTTTGTGTTGGGAGGTAGCCAAAAGTGGATATGACAGATAGCTATTATCATCCATGGTGTGTGCAACAATTCATTTATTTTTGGCCACTGTCTCCTCTCGTTAAGTGGGTCTATTGCTGGTTTTGGAAGCACTGTTCCATTTGGCCAGAGACAACCTGCAGAATGAAAGGAATTAGTGGGTGTGCTAGCAGTGGCACTTTCATACCCTCTTCAACACTCTTAGAAATTATTCTCTGTTTCTGGTTGTGACACAGCCTTCCAGTCACGGCAGCCTTATATGATAGACAGGTGTGGGCAACTATGGCCCTTCAGTTGTTTTTGGACTTTAATTTTTGTCATCCTTGGCTGCTAGCTGTGCTAGCAAGGGCTCATGGTGGGAGCTGTAGGCCAAACATATCTGGAAACCCATAGTTGTTCAGAGGTGCTATGCGGAATTAATGGAAGGGCTGGAGATATATGGATGCTACGCTAGAATAAGGCCAAGAGAGCTCACATGCGTCAGAGGGGGAAAGACTATGACAGATTTTTTTTAAAAAAAAAGCAAAATAAAAGCAATGGTACATCACCCCCCCCCCCCAAACATCAGCACCAGGAGCACAGGCAGCAAGCACACAGCTCAGAGATTTTAACTTGTGATGTATAAATCTTTTAGATGAGAGGGAGCCTGAACTATTGAGCTATTGTTTTGTGTGTGCATGTGTGTGTGTAAAAACTATTGGAAAGAGGGTATTGATGCAAATTTACTAAGAAACAATGCTAAAATGGTTGTGCACTTTAGGTGTTTATTTTGGCTCCTGCGATGCATATTTTTGGTGCACATCAAAGCATATAAATAAATAATAATAATAAAGTTTTTATTTTTATCCCGCTCCTTCCCAAGATCAGGGCGGCTTACAACATATATTTAAAACAGAGTAGATACAATAAAAACATAAAACAGCTAAATACAATAAAAGAACAAGCTAAAAGCCCCATTAGCCCAACCTCTTGGCCACGGAAGAGGAGGGAGGCCCACAGGATTTTATTCGGGGAATGCTTGTTGGAACAGAAAGGTTTTTAAATCCTTTCTGAATTGGGCCAGGGAGGTTGATGAGCGGAGCTCAGTGGGCAGCGTATTCCAAAGGGCCGGGGCGGCGATGGAGAATGTCCTCTTCATAGTGGAGGAAAGCCTGGCCCCAGGCACCTTCAGTAATTGCTGCCCAGATGTTCTGAGGGTGCGGGATGGAATATACGGGGAGAGGCGGTCCTTCAGGAATCCTGGGCCCAAGCCATTTAGGGCTTTATAGGTAACCACCAACGCCTTATATTGAGCCCGGAAGCGGATGGGCAGCCAATGGAGATCTTTCAGCACAGGTGTTATATGGCTGGCCCTGGAGACGCCAGTGACCAGCCTGGCTGCCATGTTCTGCACCATTTGAAGCTTCCGGGTTTGGTATAAGGGTTGCCCCATGTAGAGTACATTGCAGAAATCCAGTCTCGAGGTTACCAGAGCATGTACAACAGTTTCTAGGTCCCTCCGGGCCAGGTATGGACGCAGCTGGCGAATAAGCCGAAGCTGATGACAGGTGCTCTTGACCGTCGCATTCACCTGAGCAGTCAGGTGAAGTGACGAATCAAGAAGCACCCCCAGACTGCGTACGGAGTCCTTCACAGGGAGCGTGACCCCATTCAGGACAGGTGGAACCACCGCCATTCCTGGACCAGGGGAACCTATCACAAGTACCTCCGTTTTCTCTGGATTCAGCTTGAGTCGGTTTTTCCTCATCCAGCCCATTACTGACTCCAGACAGGCCTCGAGAGGAGAGACGCCATCCTCAGTCACTGCTTCAGTCGGAGACATAGAGAAAATAATTTGGGTGTCATCAGCGTACTGATAACCCCGCGCCCCGTGTCTCCGGATGATCTCTCCCAGCGGTTTCATGTAAATGTTAAATAGCATGGGAGACAGAATGGCTCCTTGAGGGACCCCGGTTTTAAGGGGCCTCTAGTCAGAGCACACGTCTCCCAGCTGCACTATCTGGGACCTCCCAGAGAGGTAGGACCGGAACCACTGGAGCGCAGTGCCCCCGATTCCCACCTCTGCCAGGCACCCCAGAAGGATACCATGGTCTATGGTATCGAAAGCCGCTGAGATGTCCAAGAGCACCAACAGGGACACGCTTCCCCTGTCGATGCCCAGACGGAGATCATCGACCAAGGCGACCATGGCCGTCTCAACCCCGTGACCCGCCCAGAAGCCAGTTTGAAATGGGTCCAGATAATCAGTTTCATCCAAGACCATCTGAAGCTGGATCACAACCGCCCTCTCGATCACCTTACCCAAGAATGGCAACAGATAGACTGGCCGATAATTATTGTGTACCAGGGGGTCGAGGGAGGGCTTTTTTAATATAGGTTTTACAATGGCTGATTTTAATTCTGATGGAAATTGCCCTTCCCTCAAAGATGTGTTAATGATCCGGCGTAACAATAAAGTTACCGCCGGTCCCCCCTGGGCCGCTAGCCACGAGGGACAGGGATCGAGAGAGCAGGTTGTCTTCCGAACACTTCCGACGATCTTGTCCACGTCCTCGGTACTCACCGACTCAAACCGATCCAGTTTAATAGAGTCCACGGAGGCTCTGGATACCTCTACTCTAGGTTCTGCTTGAATGTCAGCATTAAGACCTTCGCTTATGCGAGAGGTTTTATCCGCAAAAAAGTCATTAAATTTGTCACAGCAGGCCTTAGAAGGTTCAAGGATCTGGTTCAGGGCGGGAGGGAGCTGAGTTAGCTCCCTGACCACTCTGAACAACTCTGCTGGATGTGACTCTGCGGACGCAATACGAGCACCATAGAACGAATTCTTTGCTGCTTGTATTGCCTCTCCGTAGTCCTTTAACAGTTGGTCTAGGAGAGCCTTGTCGTCTAAGCAAAGGTGTTTCCGCCAACGGTACTCTAGCCGTCGCAGTTCCCGCTTCCTTGCCCGGAGATCTTCCGTGTACCAGGGCTTACACTTGGAAGCAGGCCTGAGAGGGCGCTTGGGAGCGATGCTGTGTATAGCCCTAGAAAGACCGGTATTGCAGATACCGGTGAGGGCATCAACAGAGTCGCCGTCACTTCCAACCATGTGCCCCTCTAAAGCTTCTTGGAACCTTTTAGGTTCCATCAGCCTTCGAGGGTGGACCATCCTAATAGGTCCACCACCCCCGGGGGGGATCTGGGTAGAGACCTTGATTTTCACCTCTACCAGGAAATGATCCGTCCATGACAAGGGGGAAACATTAACTATTTCCGCCCACAGATTTTCCGCGTCCGAACAGAAGACCAAATCGAGAGTATTACCCGCGCAATGCGTAGGACCCTGTATCAGCTGGGACAGGCCCATGGCCGTCATGGTATCCATGAATTCCCGAGCCGCACCGGATGGAACATAGCTGGTAGTGAGGGAGATATTGAAGTCACCCAGGACAAGTAGCCTGGGCGTCTCCAATATCAGTTCAGCGACCAGCTGTGTCAGCTCGTTAAGGGAGTCCGCTAATGCACGGGGTGGCCGATACACCAGCAGAATCCCTAGACTGTCCCTAGCCTTTAGGGTCAAGTAAATACACTCGATATAGGACGTCTGTCGGATGTGGTTCCTGGTGAGGGACACGGTGTTCCTATGTATCAAGGCCACACACACCCCCGCCCACCTAACCTGCGCTGGTCCTTCACCGAGAACCCGGCAGGCAGGGCCTGAGCCCACACAGCGTCCCCTTCAGGCCCAAGCCAGGTCTCGGTAATGCAAGCCAGATCACACTTTTGATCCTCCAACATGTCGTGGAGGATGTGGGTCTTGTTGTTTACTGATCTGGCGTTGCACAGGAGCAGCGACAGGGTTTGTGGCACGGTTGGAGCGACCCTCAGGTCCCTAAGGTTGGGATGGGGACAGGAAGGAGAGATAGATATGATGCATCGATCTCTCCTTCCCCTGGAACGCAAGTCCCTTCTCCCACCACCATGCCTCCCCCTGCCCCACACTACCTCGATAGGAGCTCCGCTCGTAATGATGTTATCCCTTTCCTCCCCGGCCCATGCATCCCCCGCATCCACAACCTCCCCCCACCCCTCTATGGCCATTTAAAGAGCAGAGGTTAGCCACCCCAGGCATCCTCTGCTCTCGGGCTAACCCAAAGCCTCCCTAACCCGATAAAAAGCTGCGCTCCTCAGTCCGTGGGTGGCACTCCCGGGGCGGTGCGCAGATGCGCACCTCCGACACCCCGGGAGGAGGCCGCCCGGCAGAAGGCGCAGCTCTGGCGGCGACGGTGGTCCGGCGAGGAGGCAAAAGGGGGCGTGTCAGGGAGGGTCCGGTTGCCCGGCTTTATACCCGCCGCTCTCACCTGGCGGGCTCCTCCCTGGCTTCCCCCCAGGTGTCCCTTAAAGGCCCCGCACACACACTGGCCGAGTACCCTGAGTAAGGCCCCTTATCCCATCACTTCTGTCTAAAGGTAAATCTACACTGTAGCAATAATGCAGCTTGAATCACTTGTGCTGCATCCTACAAACATCCTATAAATCTCTGTTTTCTCTGAAGATGCCAGCCCCAGATGCTGGCGAAATGTCAGGAAGAAACTCTTCTAGAACATGGCCACATAGCCCGAAAAATCCACCAAAAACTATCCTATAAATCATTGGATTTGTACTTTTGTGAGGCACCAGCACTCTTTGTCAGAGAAGGCAAAAGACCATGTAAAACTACAAATCCCAAGCCCTCCATTCAATGGAGCTATAGCACTTAAAGTGGTGCCAAACTGCATTATTTTACAGTGAACATGCTCCTTAAAGCAGCGGTGCCTTTGAGAGGACAGAGAGCCATGGCAGTTCTCAGAATCACCCAGGTTTATGAGATTTGTCTCCATCTCCTACAGGATCAATGAACATGTGGAACATCAGGGAGAACACAAGGGTGTGTAGTGCATGCCAAGTTGTTTTGTGAGGGCAAATTGCTCCACTTGTTTCTCCACCAATCAGTTAATAATAATAATAATAATAATAATAATAATAATAATAATAATTTATTTATAGCCCACCCAATCACGAAGAATCTGGGCGGGTTACAACAATAAAATACAACAAATTACAATAGAGATAAAAAATCAAACCCTAAACCTACACACACACCTCATTCCCAGTACTAAAACAGAATTAAACAATAATAGTATAAAAACATTAAAAACATTTTAAAAAGGCAGAAACATAGGCGGGGAAGAATAGACAAATGAGGGGACAATATCTCTATATCTGGGGAGTTGGAAAGGCCTGCCGGAAGAGATCTGTCTTGAGTGCTTTCTTAAAAGCTGTCAGAGTGGGAATGTGACGGATCTCCTCCAGCAGGTCGTTCCATAGTTTAGGAGCAGTAGTAGAGAAGGCCCTGTATCTCAACTGTTCCCCCTTTTCTCCATTCTGCGGTTATTGGGAGAGAGGTAGCCCACCCTTCTCTTCTTTTGTTCTATAAGGAGGTCCACATTTTTACGTAAAGAAAAACCCTCTTTGCCACTATGAAGGCTAAATCCTCAGTCCAGAAATAATCTGGTTTGACATTACTTTAACTGCTATGGAATTCTGGGAACAGTAATATGGTGGGTGGGTTATTTTTGTGGTGTTGATGCAGCCGAAATTGTTTTCTCTTTTGCAAGGGGTTGTGATCCACAGGTTGAGAATCGCTGATGTAGATGTTAAAAAGCATAGAGGACAGGACTGAGCCCTGAAGGACCCCACAAGCCAATGTCCAAGGAGTCAAACAGGTATCCCCCAGCACCACCTTCTGAGAACGCCCCTCCAGGAAAGAGCGGAGTCACTGTAGAACAGTACCTCCAAGCCCCATTCCAGAGATGCAGCTCAGAAGGATACCATGGTTGATGGTTTTGAGCGCCACTGAGAGGTCCAGCAAAACCCCCAGCACCACCTTCTGAGAGTGCCCCTCTAGGAAAGAGTGGAACCACTATAAAACAGTGCCCCCAAGACTCATCTTGCAGAGGGACCCAAAAAAAGATACCATAGTCTATGGTATCAAAAATTTCTGAGAGGTCCAGCAGCAGAACCAACAGAACCATCTCTCCCTGTCCAGTTCTCTGAGTGGGTCATCCACCAAGGTGACCAATGTGGCTTCTGTCCCATAGCCAGGTCTGAAACCAGACTGACATGGATCTAGATATTCCATCTCATCCAGGAATTTCTGGAGAGTCCACCATACGCTCTAGCACCTTGCCCAGAAATGGGAGACTAGAGACTGCTCTGTAATTATCTAATACAGTAGGTTCCAGATAAGGTTTTTTTTCTTCCAAAAGAGGTCTTTCCACAGCCTCTCTTAGGCATGTTGGGTCGCTGCCTTGCTGTAAACAGGCATTAATCACTTTCCCTTACGCATTCCACCAGCCCTCCTTTGACCTGTTTAATAAACCAGGAAGGGCAACGGTCTAGAATACATGTGGTGGCCCTCACCTCTCCAAGTAACCTGTCCACATCATCAGACTATACAAATTGAAAAGTAGCCATCAATACTGGACAAGCAGGGGCCAAGGTTATATCCAATGAAAATGTATCAACTCTGGTGTCTAAGTCAGAGTGAATTCGAGCAATTTTATCAGAAAAATAGTGGGCAAATTCTTCACAGCAAGCTGTTGAGTGGCTTAAGTTCTCAGGACCAGATCGTAACAGATCCCTGACCACTCAAAACAGCTCAATGGATTGGTTCTGTGTATACCTACCCAGAGTGCAGTGTAGAAGAAAGGTGAGTTCTAATGATCTGAGAAGTAGCAAAACAGAAAGTAGCTGTAAGTTACCTGAACACAGATCATTCTCCACTCCAGTAGAATTTCTTGTCTAATAGAAAAACTAGAAGCCTTTTTTGCTTCTTGTGTTGCAATTTCACCTGATTTGCTGCTGTTGGGAAGCTGAATCCATTTAGCAGCAGCTTTTGATAGTTTGGTGGTTCCTAGTCTAGTAAGCAGAGAAAGCTATTGCTCATAAAGGCTTGGGGTATAATTTAATATTGGGTCTCTCATGCACTGCAGCCTTTGGTGGCTAAATGGGAGAGTGTATAATTGTTTTAAATAGAGAAATATAGAATTTATTTATCTATTTAAGGGGTTTATAGCCCACCTTTCTCCCAAAATGAGATTCAAAGTGGCTTACAATAATTTGAAAAGGTAGAACTAAAGCATTGATCACAAAAGTTAAAAAATAATTAACTATATGTTTCAAACATCATTTTTTTTTACCCTCTCAGGGTTAGTAGGTAGTGATTTATCGCCTCCACTATGGTAGGTTAAAATTTATGGCTTTTTCCCCACTCCTCCTAGCAAAGACTCTAGTTTTTTATACAGTTAATTAATGAAAGTCCCGCAAGTACAATAGACTTAATAAGTATGTGGCCTTTATGCTTTCAGCAAGCAATGATCTGCTTTAATATTTGATAATATGTTCTATTTATTAATTTTGTTCTCCATTTTGTATTGTTAAGTCTTTTCTGTATTATAAGCTAACATGGGCTTAAAAGTGGTCTAGAAATGTTGGAATAAATATGGTGTTCTGTGTTATGATCCAGCATGGGGTTAAACGTGATCTAGACATGTTGAAATAAATATGGTAATAACTTCTGAAGGAACAGACATGTTGGAGTGGTGCAGCCAAAATAAACAGTCCTTTGACAGCATAAAGACTAACAGTAGTCAGAACATTATCCATGCCTAAGTTTGTGCAGTTACATTTATTACACCCTAATTGTTTCTTTAAAGCCCTACATGGCTTGGGCCCAAGTTACTTGCAGGAGCGCTTCTCCCTACATAAACCGCCCTGCACTATTAGAACATCTGGGAAATTCTTGCTAGAATATTATAATAAGAGGCTAATGACAACTTCACATAAGGCATTCACTGCTGCGGCCCCAAGATTATGGAATGACCTATCGGAAGAGATCCGTCTCATTGCTACCTTAGAGGCCTTTAAGAAGGTACTCAAAATGGATCTCTTCCAGCGGGCTTATCCACTGAATTCCATATAAAAAGGTTATGACGACTGCTCTTCCTTGACTTTGATTGTTGGCTAATGGACGAATTGTAATTTTTAGAGAACTAATAGGAATTCTTGGTAAATACAGTGTTAGTATTTTATTGTTGTATTGATTGTAAATTGTACTAAGTGTCTTTTAAGGTTGTAATCCCGCCTCCATGTAATCCATGGATTCTGCTACCACAGATTGAATATATCTCTATCTATCTATCTATCTATCTATCTATCTATCTATCTATCTAACGCAAGCCTTGATTTTGCCATTTTTTAAATAAGGGACACCTTTTTATTATATCTTTGTATATTATGGGACTTGAGCCAGCAAGGATTTTGGTATCCATGGGGTGTCCTGGAACCAAACCCTAGCAGATACCAAGGGCTCACTGTAGACGGAGCAATGGCGGGAAATGCGGGACCCTTGAGAACAGGGCTTTTGAGGTTATCAGATGTAGGGAAACAGGATTTCCATCAGAGACTAGTACCTTGTTTGTTCCCATTTGCTACAACTTTTTCTTTCCTTCCTGCAAACTTAGTGAACCAGCAGCCATTCCGGGACCACCACTTAGAATAGCACTGCTCCAGAACAGGGATGGCAACTGTGTGCCCCTTCAAAGGTTGAACTGCAACTTCCAGCATTCCTCACAAATTTCTGTGCTAACTATGCAGCTGCTGGGAGTAGCAGTTCAACAAGATCTGGAACGCCATACATTTTCCACTACTTCTGTAGATGCTGTTGGAATCCAGCTCCCATCAGTCCTCACTATTGGTTGTATTGGGTAGTGTTGATGGGACTACCTTCCAAAAACATCAGAAGGGCCCCATTTCCCCCACTGTAAATGACTTAAATGTTGATCAGCAGCAGGTTCTTGTAACTGATCTAAGTTTTACTTCCCAGATTTCTCATAAATTCTAACTACACAAATAGCAGTGCTGATCTTTCTTAGTGAAATGTTATAATTAGACAAAGCTGAAATATTTTCAACCAGCACTGCACTGAGGAATTTGCGGCAGGCTGACAAGAGCATAGAATCATAGAATTGGAAGAGACCTCAAGGGCTATCCAGTCCAATCCCCTGCCATGTAGGAACTCACAATCAAAGTATCTCTGATAGATGGCCATCCTGCCTCTGTTTAAAGACCTCCAAAGAAGGAGACACTATCACTCTCCGAGGGAGGGTTTTCCACTGTCAAACAGCTCTTACTGTCAGGAAGTTCTGCCTAACACTGAGATAGAATCCTTTGCTCTTGTGTCCCAGTCTTGGGTAGCAGAAAACAGGTTTACTCCATCCTCACAATGACACCCCCTCAAATGTTTAAACAGGGCTATCATATCATCTCTTAACCTTCTCTTCTCCAGACTAAACAAACCCAGCTCCCCTAGGACTCAGGAAATGATTTCCAGATCTTTCACCATTTTGGTCATCTGGACACGCTCCACAGTAAGCTTTAATTTATAAGAGATTCTCTCCAAAACAGTATAATTTGGTTAAATACACAGGCAATGCAATTTTAAATGTATTTTCTCAGACATAATGACTTCTGATTTAGCTAGGACTACTTTTGTAAATGATCATAGGACTGCAGTCAATATGTGTCATGTAAATGGCGGGGAGGTGATTTGGAGTAGTACGACTGTGTTGTGTTTTGTTTTTATTGTCTGGTTGATAGCTTCGTTTCTTATCTGTGAGTTAGGTTTTCAAATTTAAGAGAGAATTTATTTATTTAATTCACTTAGCCCACTTGCTTATACATATACTTAAGTAGAAATTAGTATTACTGTTTTAGCCAGAACTGTTTCATTTTAATCAACTGATAGTGAATTAATGTATGCTTTCACCATAATGATGCTGCTTTTAAAAGTGTTGTATAAGTGTGCCTTGCACCATTTCCCTTTCTCTTATTCTTTTAGTTGCTGTAACTTGGATAGTTTTTTTTAAAGTTTAAAATGGAATAAATGAAAGAAAGAGTTTGGTTCATTCTTGCTTGAGGTTTGGATGAATGGAGAAGAATAATGTCTGGAAGTGTTCCATTTATTACAATTTTTGTTTGAAACAGTGAAAGATAAATGGCAAGAATATGGGACTTGAGTGCTCACTGACAGTTGAAATGCAGGGCTTGTTACAGAGAGTAATGCATGTTGTAGAGGAAAATAATCAGCAAACATATTCTTTTAAGTATCACTGAGGAATAATATGTGTCAAATAGTAAATACTAGATGTAGACTGGAACTCAGTAATCCAATGGATTTATGTGTCCTAGAAAAAGCAGTTATCAGTTTTAATTAATATAACTTTGCACCCGGTAGATGAGCTACACTTATTTCACTTTTGTGTTCTTACTTTACATATAGAAGTTTTATGGTACAATCTCAATCTCTGTTTAGATTTAAGCCCTTTAAAGTTCAATAGGATTTACTTCCAAGGACGTGTGTGTAGAATTGCAACCTTAAAATACTATGTAGTTGGTTTGAACTCTATTCTGACAATGATTCAATGCAACTTAGAATGGTGCTTTTATCCTTTGCAGTAGCTATTTAATAGTCTTCTTTTTGCAAGCACAGGAAGATTGATCTAACAGAAAAGAGATGCATTTTACCTTTTGAAGTGATTGTTTATATTACTAATGTACTCCTCGGGCAAGGCAAGTTGCAGTTTAACACACCTTATCCAGTTTAAGAGATAAGGTTGTATATTCTTTGACCTTGGCAATTTTCCATTAAAAGGGAAAGGTAACAAATTTTATTAGACTGGTATAAACTGTAGGCCATTGTAAGCATGCACAGTACTGTATATAGCAAGTTAATCTGTCATAAAAGTCTGTGTATAAATTATTAGGCTGACAAGTCATTGGAAGGTGTTCTGGATTAGCAGTGGTAAAACACTTAATGTAGAAGGTGTTGGGTTCAATCCTGGGTGTTTCCAGGGTTCAGTTCCTTTCATTCCTAGTTGAAAAACCAAAACGAAACTCAGCAAAGGAGAGAGGGTTGACACTAGAGCTGGATTATTGGGCTGGGAAATGGTTTGATAAGATCAAATAACTTTATATGAGCAAAAGTTTTTTGACCAAACTGGCAGTTGCTTTGAATCAGATGTGCTTGGCCATGTTGTGTACGCTTACTCCACTACCATGACCTGTGAACATTTTTAGTGGAGCCTGAAAATGTTTTAATATAATAATAATAATAATAATAATAATAATAATAATAATAATAATAATAAAATAAAGATTTATTTCTAGCCCACCCAATCACGAAGAATCCGGGCGGGTTACAACAGTAAAATACATCAAATTACAATAGAAATTTTAAAAAAATCAAACCCTAGACCTACCTCCCCTCCATCCCAGTACTAAAACAGAATTAAACAGTAATAGTATAAAAACATTAAAAACATTAAAGACATTAAACAAACAAACAAAAAATAGACAGAAAGATAGGCGGGGAAGAATAGACAGACGAGGGGACAAATATCTCTATATCTGGGGAGGGTAACTAAATTGGAAAGGCCTGTCGGAAGAGATCCGTCTTAAGTGCTTTCTTAAAAGCTGTCAGAGTGGAAATATGACGGGTCTCCTCCAGCAGGTCATTCCATAGTTTTGGAGCAGTAATAGAAAAGGCCCTCTGGGAAACTGATGTTCCCAGAGCCTAGATTTTTTTGGCAGTAATAGATTTCATCCAGAGGACCTTAGTGTGCAGGACAGACAATAGGGAAGAAGGTGTTCCCTCAAGTACTCTGGGCCCAAGCCATGTAGGGCTTTAAAGGTAATCACCAACACCTTGTACAGTTGGCCCTTCTTATACACTGATATTTTATATACATGGATTCAAGCATACACGGTTTGAAAATGTTCCCAAAAAGTATAAATTTCAAATATCAAACCTTGATTTTCCATTTTTTATAAGGGACACCATTTTGCTATGTCATTATATTTAATGGGACTTGAGCATACACAGATTTTGTTATACACGGGGGATCTTGGAACCAAACCCCAGCGTATAACAAGGGTCCATTGTACTTTGCCCGGAAACTAATAGGCAGCCAGTGCAGGGACTTCAAGACCGGTGTTATATGGCCATTCCTAGAAGTTCCCATAACCAATCTGGCTGCCATATTTTGTACCAACTGAAGTGTCCGAACTTGACACAAGGGTAGCCCCATGTAGAGCGCATTGCAGAAGTCCAGGTGAGAGGTTACCAGTGCATGTACTACTGTTTCCAGGTCCCTCAGCTCCAGGAAGGGGCGCAGTTGGCGTATCAGACGCTCCTGACTGTCGCATCCACCTGAGCTGTCAGTTGGAGCGATGAGTCAAGGAGCACCCCCAAACTGCGGACTGAATCCTTCAGGGGAAGTGTGACCCCATCCAGAACTGGCTGACACAACTCCATTCCTGGATTTGGGGTTCCTATAGCAAGTACCTCCGTCTTACCTCGATTCAGCATGAGTCGGTTTTCCCTCATCCAGTCCACTACCGCCCCAAGACAGGCATTCAGAGGAGAGATGCCATCCTTAGTCACTGCTTCAGTCTGAGACATAGAGAAATATATTTGGGTGTCATCAGCATACTGATTTAAGTAAGGACACCTCTGACATTCTGAGGAGTAGCAACAAAAGTCATAAAAGTGGTGTTTGTTGTGTGCTTTCAAGTCAGACTTATGGCAACCTTAAAGCAAACCTATCATGGAGATTTCCTGGCAAGATTTATTCAGAGGTGTTTTTCCTTTGAAGCTGAAAGAGTGTGAGTGGCCCATGGTTTCTCAGTGGGTTTCCATGGCCGACAGGGATTCAAACCCTAGTCTCCAGAGTCATAGTAAACTACACCATGTTGGCTCTCCAAATGTAGTAATGCCTGACTCTTTGTAGACTGAAGAGGAATTTAGATAGAAGTTAGATCAACCGATTACAAAGGAAGAACTACAATAGGCAATTCAACTGGCTAAAAATGATAAAATATATACAGTATGTAGTGGAAAGAGGTGGTTTTACAGTACCAAACTTAAAGTTGTATTTTGAAGCCAGTTCTTTCATATGGTTAAAAGATTGGATTAAAGTAGAAGACAAAAAGCTACTAAATTTAATTCTGTACCACCAAACTGGGACAAAATGTAGAAAAAATGTAGGACAAAATTTAGGCCAAAATGTAGGAGATTCAAGAAAAATGGAGGATACAGTTCGCCCTTGCTTTACGCGGGGGATCTGTTCCGGACTCCCCCATGTAAAGCAAATAACACGTATGCTCAAGACCCATTTAATTGAATGGGGCTCGTGCATGTGGCAGTGTAGCGGCACACGCACACCATGGGCGCACACCCCATTAGTCACAATGGCACACGCCGCCCCTTACACCCCATGCACTCCCGCGTGGCTTTCAGCATATGCTGAAAACCACACATAGCACGCCTGCGTATGATGCAGGCCCACTGTACAACCAACTAAAAGCCAAAAATATTAATTTTTTGAATAAAAAAATTAATATAAATCCTTATATTATAGAGATCTTGTTGCACCTCTGAGGCTAAATGCATCTGAGGAAGCAGACTTTAGGAAAGCTTATGCTGCCAAGTTTTTTCTTTCATTTAATAATAAGAAGAACAACATTAATAATAGAATTAAAAGATATAGAGATTTTGGAGCACCTCTGAGACTAAATGCATCTGAGGAAGCGCAGCAGGAGGCAGTGGTGGAAGAGGACCAGAGTTCGATCCCTTCCTTGGGCATTAAAAAACCCACTGGGCTACTCACACTCTCTCAGCCTCTAGGGAAGGTGAAGGGAAACCCCCCTCTGAACAAATCTTCCAAAAAACCTTTAAGTCACACTCTATCAGCCTCAGAGGACAGCAAGGGGAAACCCCCTCTGAACAAATCTTCCAAGAAAACTTTTGGGCAAGTCACACTCTCTGAGGAAGGCAAAGGCAAATCCCCTCTGAACAAACTTTCCAAGAAACCCTTGGGCAAGTCACATTCTTTCAGCCTCCGAGGAACAGGGACGTAGCTAGGATTTTAGGAAGGGGGGGTCCAGACTAAGTGCCACCATTATAATGGGGCTTGAGTGCGGCGGCGCAGCAGCACACACCATTCATTTTTCTAATGGAAGGGGGGGGATCCGGACCCCCCAACCCCCCCCCCCCCGGCTACGTCCCTGCGAGGAAGGCAAAGAGAAACCCTATCTGAGAAACCCCTTGTGCAAGTCACACTCTCTCAGCCACAGAGGAAGGCCTGGCCCATGGGGACAGAGGAGCTAGAAACCCTCCCCCTGGCTGCAGCCTCAGTCTCTCACAAACATTTCCACTAGCAGGCCTGTTGGGAAAGGGAGGCCAGGCCTGGAGGAGACTGGAGACGAGACACAGAGCTGAGAGGCAAGAACTGGGAGTCTGTGACAGCTGTCTAAAGCGGGATGGGACATTCCGAAGGCTAAAAAAACCGCGGATCTCCTGCCAAAATCCAGGATATGGCAACCCTATATTGAATTAAGATTTGGTTTCCACACCTATTTATTTTATGAGAAATTACAGGTCAATCGTGACTTTAATAACCATTTTATTAGAGCAGCTTTATACAGAGTGTGGAAAAAATATAGAAGAAGAATATGGGCACAACTGCCTTTATTGTTATCATCCCTTGAGGCTTTATTTAGAATAGACTCTCAGAGGAAAGAAAAATGGTTTACCATATATACTCAACTATAAGTCAACCTCATGTATACGTCGAGGGCAGGTTTTGGGGCCAAAATGATGTATTTTGCTATGACCTGTGGATAAGTCAAGGGTGAAATTTAGGGGCATGTAACAAAAGACCTAAAGGATGAAGCAAAGCAAAACAATGTTAAAGAATTTCCAAAATTCCAGCAGACATAACTCTTTGTGCTTATTTTTAAGACTGGATGGATAAGAGAATAGAGGGGTCAGTGCTTCACATACTATACTCTTGCATTTCACCAGGAGATGGTTCCTTCTTTTAAACAAGAGGTAAAATACAGTGCTTACATTGACCCACGGATAAGTTGACTCAGGATTTTTGGGTCAATTTTTGACATAAATTTCTAGACTTGTACATGAGTATATACAGTAAATATAAACCCTGATGACGCAGTTGTTAAATGCCTGCACTGCAGCCACTCACTCAGAAAGCATAAAGTTGTGAGTTCAATACCAGCCAGGGGCTCAGGGTCGACTCAGGCTTGCATCCTTCCAAGGTCGCTAAAATGAGTACCCAGCTTTTGGGGGGCAATTAGCTTACACTTTGTAAACTGCTTAAGGAGTGCTTAAGTGCACTGATACGCAGTATGGAAGTGTAGTTGCTATTGCTATAATGAAATCCTAAAGAAAGACCAGAATGGATATGAAATGAAATCATTAGAACAAATCAGATCAGAAGACCAAAACACTGGCCCGTTACAGACCGCCCAAAAGGGGCAGTCTTGGGCCGCTGCCAGTTGCAGTGCAGAGGAGCCGCAGCAGCCAACCGCGCTGCAAAAAAGGAGTGCAGAAATCGCACTCCTTCCGGCAACACGGAAGAGCCGCCGCAAGTGCCAAAGCGCGCACTCACGACGGCTCTTCCGGGTTTAGACGTCCGGACGCTGTGGGTCTGTTACGTCAAGATGGCCGCGCCCGTATGTATAGGGCGCCGCCATCTTGCTGTACGGAATACGCACGAGGGGCAAGGCGCGTCTGGAAGCGCCTCCCCTCGCGTGTATTCCTGGCGCAACGACGGCACCGCTTAGGCCCGTCTGTAAGGTGCCTGTGAATGGTTTTTGTACCACCAATTGAAATCTAGATTTAAAATGGATAAAAAAACCGGGGGTTAGCAAATGTTAAGACTGATCTGAAAGAAATCGTTTGGTCAGAGAAACCTGTCATGCTATCAAGAATATACAAAAAATTGTTAGAAACCTATATGGAAGAAGACATAATAAAAGAACATATGATTCAATGGGCAAAGAATTGTAGGAAAGCACTGGAATTATCACAGTGGGAGAAATCTTGCAATAAAAGGTTAAAATATTCAGTTAGCCAAGATGTAAAAGAACATTTACATCTAATATAAATATGTAAATATAAATATAAAATCATATATAGATGACACTTTTCTCCAGACAAGATAAGTTAAATATATAGAAATGGAGAAAACTTATGTTGAAAATGCGGGAAAAGGGACCTTTTTTCATATATAGTGGGATTGTGTAGAGGTAAAAAGATTTTGAAATAAGATATATGAAGGTATAAAGGAAATATTAGAAACTGATTTGGAATTTAGATCAGAAGTTTTGCTTTTGAAAATGATAGAAGAAAACATTGAAGGAAAGTATGCTAAGATCATTTTTATATGCTAACAGCAGCTAGGTTAGTGTATGCAAGACACTGGAAAGTAAGAAAAGAAATACAAATTGATGAATGGGTCCTTAAATTATTTGATATGATGGAAGTAGATATTATGTCAAAAATGCAAATACAAATGAAAATATGAAGGAAACCAATACAGAAGACTAGGGTAAAATATGTGTATATATAAAGAAGAAGTGGCCGAATATCCCAATTATGGATAAAGTGGGAGAAACTGGAAAAGAATAAGAAAAGAAATAGAGTAAGATTGTGGAACTTATATAATAGCTTTTATTTTATTATAAGTTAATATGCTCATGTAGAGATAGGAAGGGTAAACTGATTAAAAGAGCTTTGTTTTGAAGGAGATCCGCAAAATGTTAAGAATGTATGTATGAATCAGTGAAGGGTGGATAATTGAAAGTCTTTGTGAGTGTGCTGTGAGGTATGTCTGATTGTTTATGTGTAGTGTTTAGTGTTTGTAATGTTTTGTGGCTTATTGTATGTATGATTATTGTTATTCTTTTTTATCTTAATTTTTTAAAAATATATCACATGACTTTTCCATCATCAAGCTGGGCTTGCCATTGAAACTTCTGCAAAATACTGTATATAATTTTGTTTCAAAGGTTATAAGGACAACACCTTTGGTTGTGAAAGGTCTGCTAACTGCCAGGTATCTCCAAAGTTGAGCATGTACATGCATGTATACTACCACATTGTGCATGAATGTTCTGTGTTTTGCACATATGATATACATGGTATGTGTTACTCACATGCCATGCCTCAGAGGCTTATATACCCCATAGCTTTTGCAGTCCTCTGCAATCTGTCCAGTTTGTACTTCTGAGATTAGTGCTGTGCATGCAAACCTTCTTTTAAAGCCTGTGTCTCGCTTCTGTGCCTTCTCATTGCAACTTGTTGTAATAATTTCCTCCCTCCCTCCCTCCCTTTCCTCCCCTCACCCCACCCTCAGCATATGTTTTGCCTAATGCAAATTCCATCCGTGAGACAGGGAAGAAAGGAAGGGATATGTGAGGGTCCGAGGTCAGAACTGGAGGGTATTCTCTCTTCAGCCTCCTTTCTCTCTCTGCTTTTGTGCCTTCGCTGTATTGATGAGTTTTGCTGAATTATGCCTCCCAACAGGCCACCACACAATTCCCTGGCCCTTGGTTCCTTCTCATAGATGCTTCCCCAGTCTGATCAGTCGGGAAGTTTAAATCCCCAGCTTCCCACCTCAGATGGGCTGGGGAGCTCATTACGGCAAAAACGTCTCTCATCAGCTGTCAGTGCAATGACAGAGGCCAGCAAGCAGCACCAAGGAGCCATTGGCTGCATCAGATTTGAAGTGTTGTGGGGAAGAGTGGGCTTCACACAGATGGTTCTAGGAAAGTGTCAGTATTTATTGGTTTCATGGGCCTTTCATGGCTGTCTGCAAATGGAAAATAAAGTCAACAGCAGGCATATTTCTCTACAGCATGGATAAACTACATGCCTGTGCATGGTGTTCATAGTGACATGTATGTTACATATGTCTGCATGTCCAGAGATGTTTGCTACTATACTGGTGTTCCAGCTTGCAGGTCATATCAAGGCAACTGTGCATCACTGTGATGCTGCATCTGGGAAGCTAAGAGAAATTGATTTGTGGAGCTTGGGTGGTCCAGTGCATGTGAAAGATGTGCGGACTTAAATGTAATGCTTCAGTAGGAGGCCCCTGTGTGATGTCTTTGTACTGTATTATCTGCTGCAGTTTAGTCTAAATGTTGTGCATGAGAGATGTGCCTTCAGGTGGACCATCCATCCAGAGGCATTTTTATGCCTTGCCTTTCCCAGCATTGATCAGCCCTGAGAAGGGGTACACAAGAGAAGTGTAATTGTAGGTGACAATGGAAATCCCAAAAGGAATACAGGGAATCATGCTCTCTCTGCTATTAAAAGAGTTGTCAGGCCAGAGTCCCTGGGGGTGTCCATATATGAATAGGGCAATGTGATTAAGCAGGAGGGAATTCAGAAATGGAGTGCCTGGGCTTCTCTACTTTTGACAGCAACCTCCATACTTTGGGACATAGATATATACATGTGATTTACTGAGCCACTTTGATGTAGTCTGTGGTTGCAGTGGTTAAGTGTGCTGTCCCCACTGAACCATGAAACTCACTTTAGGCCTGTCACTCTCTCTGAGCCTGCTCTTACGTCACAGGATTGTTGTGAGGGTGGATTTGGAAATGGAGAGCTGTATATGCTCCAGCTTTGAGATCACTGGCTTTAAGGTAGGCTGTAAATGTAAGAAATAAATAATAATCAACAACAGAATCTGTGTGGTGAAAGTAAAAAAAACAACACAACAGTATGAGCCAAGAGCTTATGCAGATGATCTTATGTTAATGACACAAAAAACCATTGGACTCAATGAAAGCTCTTTTGGAAAATAATCAAGGTGTCTGGGACATTATAGGAAACTGTGACAAAGCAAAATTGCTAACAAAAAATATGAAGTAGAAAAAAGTGGATTAAATATTTGGGAGTTACGATTACAAAGAACAGCAGTTTATTATTTCAAAATAACTATGAAATAGGAAAGAAATAAAAAGACACCCTAGAAAAATGTGGAAAATTAAATATATACCTTTTGGCTAGAATTGCAGCAATAAAAGCAAATATTTTGCCAGAGCTTTTATTTCTCTTTCAAATGATCCCTATTATAAGAAATGGAATAACTTTTCTGTAATGGTAGCAAGAGGTTTCTAGATTTGTCTGGCAGGCAAAGAAACCCGGAAATAAATCTTAAAACACTCTATGAAGCTCAGGAAAGTGGTGGTTTGGGAGTCCCTGGTGTTAAATTGTATTACAAGCCTTGTTGTTCTGTTTGCAGGAATGAATATTGCTTAGAGATGTGAGGCTCTTGGTACTTGAGGGCCATAATTTAAGATTTGGTTGGCATGGTTATCTTTGTTATGATAAAGTTAAGGCACATGATGAATTTTAAAATCATTATATTTTAGAAAGACTTTCCTAAGGGTTAGTATAAGAATAAATATAATTTTTTTCTTAAGGTAATATTAGCTACCTCACCACAGGAAGCCTTTTTTAGAGGAAAAAAAGGGGTAAAATTAGAGATGGCTGCTCTATGACCTTTTGTATTTTGAACAAGATGGCTGGAAGATTAAATCAAAAGAGATGATTCTTAAGGAAGGCAGTGATCTTAACTGGTTTGCTTGAATGCAACTTAAAGACAAATTTAATCTTGACAAGATGTTAGAGAAAATTAGTTGTGTAAAGACGCTGACCATGTAATTTAAAAAGTGTATAAATGGTTTCTGAAACTAGAGGCAGAAGATGAGTTTAGAGAAGAGTAAATGATAAAACAGGCAAACATTTTGGGCATAATGTCCATATGGATGTATGGGAAAATGTGGTCCAAAGATATAAAATTTACTTTCTACAATAATTTAAAAGAAACCTGTATAAGATGTTAACCCAAATAGCCCCAAATAAACGGTTGAAAATAGCCCAGGATGTTTCAAATGAAAGTTGGGGATGTCAAGATAAGGAGGGTTCCTTTTTTGATATGTTGTGGATTTGTAAGAAGGCAAACAGTTACTGGTCTAAAATTTATGTGTTAATTCAAAAAATTCTAAAGATAGATTTTGTAAGGTTACCAGAAATATATTTTTGGGCATTATGGATAAAGAAATGGATCGTAAATATGGATCAGTTCTTCAATAAATGACATCAGCTGTTTGCTCAAGCCTGGAAATGAACAAAGCACTGATTATGGAAGACTGGGTTGTTACAGTTATTGAGTTAGTCCAAGTTGGGCAAATTGACATGGGTCCTAAAGGATTAGCAAATTTAGGATTTTTTAAAAAAAGACTGAAGCCATTCATGGATTTTTGGAGCAATAAACACAATCTAATAATATAATAATATGTGGCTGTGGATATTAGTAATTCTAGTAGGCTTATTAAATTTGATCTGTAATAGTAGAATAATGTTTTTCTGTTTTTCGTTTTCTTGTCATTACATTCAGGATGGGAGGGGGTTAAAGTGTATTAACATTAGTTGTACAGCATGTCTCTTCTTCTTCTGCTTCTTTCCAATCCTTCTTTTCTTTTTCTTCCTTCAATTTTTTTTATCTTTGATTGTATATTATTTTGATTGTAAATTGGACTGTTTGTACTAAAAATGAATAAAAATTAATCTCATAAATAAATAAATAATAGATGAGTGTTTGAAATTACCTATTTGCTATATTTTATAGAAGGGCAATGGTGAACCACCTCTGAGTATTTCTTGCCTAAAAGAACCTTATGAAATTCATGAGGTTGCCATAAACTGATGGACAGCTTGAAGGCACATACTGTAACATTACTTTTCAAGGGACATCACATATTTGGTGACATGCCTACACTGTAGAATGTTATGTTGGTTTTTAAGGAGACTATGTGGCTGCCCATCCGGAATTTGATGCTGTTTGGTTATCTCTTCCTCCCTTCTCTTTTACTTGCCACTCCAAATACACAAAATGTGGTTTATTCTATATTTGCAGCAGAATGAGATGAAATATACGACTTTGACTGTAAGTGAGGGATTACAGTGTTGATTTCTTCTCTATATTAAAAGAAACACAACAGACAATGGAGTTTATCACATTGGCCCTAAAATGGGCTCTGTGCATTCTAAAATGTGCATGCGCGCAGGTGCACACGGAACGGGATGGGGCCAAGAACCTCATTTTATCGCATGCTGGAATGCTGCCTTTGCCACTGGGCATTCCAATTGCGTCCCCGTTCAGTTCTAGAGGGCGCCATTTCTGAGAACTGTTCTAAAGCGTTCTCAGAAAGGGCGCCCTCTGGAACTAAACGGGAATGTAATTGTAATGCCCGGTGGCAAGGGCGGCGTTCCAGCGTGCGATAAAATGGGGTTCTTGGCCCCATCCCGTTCCATGCGTGCCTACACGCGTGCACGTTTTAGAACGCACTGGGCCCATTTTAGGGCCAGTGCGATAAACTCCAATGTTCTACAGAGAGGGCTGTGATGTCACCTTGATGCATAAAGTTTGTTTTTTTTTGGTCCATGTTTGCTCTTCACACAGTTTTTGTTTGTTTGTTTTGCATTTAACACAAGGGAACACTAAAAATGGTGAAGTAGAACAAGTGTAACATGGGAGTTGTGTTGTATAATGGAAGATAATAAGTACCTTTAAAAGGCAGACTCAGAAATTTCTTTCAGACTCAGAAATGTTGCTTTCATTATTTCTTACAAAACATAGTCCCAAACTTGATTTGAAAAAGGATAGACAGATAGCTGAGATGATCAAAAACCGGAATACGCCAGCTAATACAAAATGTTGTTGTTCCCCACTACCCAATTTTGGCTATACCAGTCAGTGTCTGCTAAAGAATTCTATGGCAGTGTAAATAGACTGAGGGAAGATATCTCTTATAAAGAATTACTCTTGAGCCTGGGAAAACAGAAATTTGCAAATATGTGTCCAGAAAATGTGTATGCTTCTGTATGGGCCTTTGCTCCTGTAGCTTTGGTGTCTGTATGCATGTAAGTGTTTCTGGGATCGCATATATGGTGCATATGCATGCAAATGAATGTGTTAGTGCTTAGTAAATAACAGTATTTGCATTCAAGAAATGCAGTGTTCATTGAACTGACACCACCAAAAGACAAGATGTGAGTCAAAAACCAGAGTATCTTTATTAACCGATAAGACATAGTTTCTATTAATTTAAAGACACAGAGTTGAGTGGTCCCAGCAGCGTTCACATTCCTGGCAGCAAAGCCATCCTGAGGCTGAGTTTACAGCCATGGCCCGGGGCCTCTCTGGCAGATTTCCATCTATAGTATGTACTAGGCACTGTCCTGCTCTTCAGTGGATTTCAAAACTGCTAATGAAAGAAGAGACATACATGCGGGGGGGGGGGGTGGGAGAACTGTGCAAAATAGCAAGGCCGCAGTGTGGTCCTCCATACAGCAACCACCAGCAGCAGAAGGATTCTTTCTCTATCCATGAAAGAATGAAGAATGGAAGAGGCAGAGGGAAGCATTATGAGAATGGAATAGTCAAGAAGAAGATATGCAGGGCACAAATATAAATGTGCAAGAAAAAATTATATGCAGCATGTTTGTACACTAGTACATCTGCATTCACTTACTTACATGAGTGTGTTTGCAGACTGAGGTGCTATAAAAATTAATCACACAGCCATACACAAATACGTTTGGGCTTTTATATTCTACCCTGTGGATGTTTTCCTGTGCAATTTAGTTTGTGTATGATGTCCATTTTGGAGCTTCTCCTTTTTATCTCACTATACTTTCAACCCAGACCCTGAAGTTCAAATACAGAAATGAAAATGCCTATGTACATGGCATGCTTTTGTATGGGTATGTGTATTTTTGAGTGCCACCCCAGACAGTCACATCTTCATGTATTATTTACTGGGCTGGAAGAGTCCCAGAGTGGTCACAGAGAACTTTTAATTATTATTTTTATTGGTGTTTCAGAATATGAAATGGAAATGATGAATCCAGTTTTCTGTAGGGCTGTTTCTGATGTGGCTGTGGCTGTGCAGCATTTCATTTCCTCCTCCTTCCTATTAAGCCTGGGACCTAGTACAGATGCATCCCTGCTCGCACGCATGCAAAGCAATGCTCTAGGTACCATGAATTCACATGAATTATAGTTTAGCAGCAGCAACAATTTAACATGACCATTCTGACATATGCAAACACTTTCAAGTATGTGCACACATAACATACCTAGTGAAAATGCAGGTGTTCACATCTCAGGGGAGGAGCAAAGTCACAAGTGCAAATTAACCCACCATTGGAAAAGGAGCTAAAAGATTTCGGTAGGTCTAGAGATGTGTGGAATGAAACAGAGGAAAGCTGTTGCCATGTTATAACCTACAAGTAGTGTAACGTTGCCTCTTTCCTTTCTCATGTGCTTCCAATGGGAGAACCTGAAGTAAGAGAAAGAAAAGCTTTGTATGTGTGTTGATGTGTGCATGAGCCATCAGGGATGCACAGGGATACATATGTGTACACTTGAAGTAATGATGTGATGACGTTAATTTTTAATAAATATAGTCTGAGCTGTAATGCTGCCTGAAAAAAGCCTAAATAGAGCCCCATTCTCTTCTAGATCCTCATTTAATTGATTCAGACACCAATGCTTGCTTTTCACCTGTGGTGTTGCCTGAAGCAAGTTGCTGAGCTCATCTGCATGGCATGACTGCCCTCTTGCAGGAGTGCATGGCTGTGATGTTGTTTAAGATAACATCTAAAGTTGTCCTTGTATGTGTTGAGGTGCTTGTGATTTTCTAATGACATAGATGAAGCGTGGTTCTGGAGTTTGGGGAGTAGGGAGGTTATGCATTGTAATGGACCTGTGGACACAGTGATAGCAATGGGGCATGGATGAGGTTTTACTGGTAGGTGTTACAGACCTAAAATCTGATTATAATGGTGTATGCTTAGGAGCTGGTTGTTTTGTCCTGGGGAAGTGGCGATTCATACAACAGATACTGTGGGACATGAATTAGTGGCGCTCCTTTATGCATGTGGAGGCCTTCAAGGACACACCAGATTCTATTATTTGACAGAGCCTTAATAGCCTCTACTGATTCCAGGGTGGCAGCAATGATGGTACAGAAACTCTTTGGGACATATTCTTGTCTGATTTAGTATGCTTCCTCTTTCTGCCATAGAGGGATTACCATTTGCTGTATGAGGATCTGCAGCACAGACCGGTGCAATCAGTGTTTATTGTCTCAATGCAAGAGATGATTGCAGTGAGATATTTACATACAGAGGTACATAGGCCTCTGACACTTGTCCCATTTTAGGGTACATATGAATATTATTTTTATCTATCTATCTATCTATATATATATCTTCATGCGGGTGGACAAAGGGACACCAAGTGGGCAGCTGCCCTGCTAACCTGTGGAGAAATTTACAATAGTAAGAGGGAAACAGTCTTTCAATGTCCAGTTTGGTACATGAAACATTATTTGGTAACTGTTCAATACAGAGAATGGGTGGGGAGACAGGGCAAGAGACAGATGAGAAAGGCTGAGTTTCTTTTGCATTGTTTAAATTCAGCAGGCTCAAACTGTGAAAGCCCCAGTATAAATAAGCAAAATTTTAATTCCACATCCTTCCAATTGCTGATATGGAACCTGCCACCAGAATTGTGTCCTCTGAATTATTGTAGTTGTGTTGCGGGAGAGGACACACAAATTCCTGCACAGGATGGAAGTGGGTAAATGAATGCCCACTCAAACTATCTCTCATTTGATCCTGCTTTTTCCACTTTCCAGTCGGAAAGGGACTGACTTTTTGCACTGAATAAAAAGGCCAGCGGCTTTTTCTGCAGGATAAATTTATTATCCACATAGTTACCTTTCCAACTGACATCTGTTCAGTGGGAAAAAACTGTATCTGTGTGTGTATGGGATATCTTGAACAAGTACATTGTATTTGTGTGTTGGGTTGGAAGAAAGAGATGAACGCACAAGGTCCAAAAAATGAACTCCAGCCCACTTAGCCAAGAAGCTCACTGGATGACCTTGGGCCTGTCACTATCTCTCACTGTCACAAACTACCTCACAGGGTTGTTGTGAAGATAAAATGAGGCTGGAGGGAGAGATCACACAAGCCACCCTGAGCTTGCTGGAAGGAAGATACTGCATGAAATGTAATAAATAAAATATTTCTTGTGAATGTTGATAGCAGAGGGGTACTAATGGAGCTGTCCTTCTTTAGCTCTAGGTTGCCTTAGAGCTATCCAGGGAAGAGGGATGACATAGAAATAGAATCCCACACCCAGTTTGCCATGGGTTTGGACCCCATACTGCATTCATTGCCCTTCCCTTCAAAAGAGGCATACCCAAAACCTGGATTTTGCCTCTTCTCAAGACCATTGCTTCTACTGACCAGGGCCCCACCCATGATGATATTAGATTACCCTGAGTCCACCCCCTCCCTGGTTTCCCCATGCACCATAAATCCCTTAATTCACCCACCCTCCTAGCACTGTTATTGACCCAAGAAGAGAGGGCAGCAGAATAGCCACCTCCTCAGAGTTATGTTTTTTCCTGTTCCAGCCTCCAAGGATTGGAAGTGGCAGAAGGGACCCCCACCCCAAGGATCCAGGGAGGTGGAAAAGCCAAGGAGAAGAAAAGCTGACCTAGGGGGGAAAGAGTGTTTTGGGTAGGCAGAATGGGAGTTGGGGGGCAGAAATAGGGAGCCAGGTGGAAGAAGGCTCAATCTGGGTAGATGATGAATCCTGAGAAGGTGCTGTACTTGTTGGTATTGCCCCCATGCACCTTCCCTCCATCCAGCTTGATGAAGACTTCATCGCCGACATCCAGGTGGAGGATCACACTGTTGCTGGCGTAGTCATAGTTCTGATCAGCATCCTGTGCAATGGCACTGGCACGGACCTGGGAGTAAGAAAAGGAGGTCAACAAGCAGTGGAGAAAGAGAACACAAACCAATGGATTCAGATTACAAGAAAAGAGATTGCACCTATCATTAGGAAAAACCTTTTCACTGTAAAAGCTTTTTGATGGTGGAATAGATTGTTTGTGTGGGTGATTAACTCTCCATCTTTAAACAGAGGATGGATGGGCATCTTTCAAAAGTGCTTTAGCTGTATATGGGACTTGGGGGAATTGTTATCCAGTGGTTCTGGTTTTTCTTGGAGGGGCGAATTCAGATGGTGGTGCTGTATGACTGCATTGGTCTGCAGGGCCCCACAGGGTTCTCTTTTGTCCCCCATGCTGTTAAACATCTACATGAAACCATTGGGAGAGGTCATTCAGAAGTTTGGGGTATAGTGTCACCAGTATACTAATGACACCCAACTCTATCCTTTTCATCTGATTCTAAGGAAACTATAGTTTTTTGTGGGTTTTTGGGGCTATGTGGCCATGCTCTAGCAGAGTTTCTTCCTGATGTTTTGCCAGCATCTGTGGCTGGCACCTTCAGAGAAAAGCCTTCGACTTCTAAGGAAACTGTTTCAGTACTGAACCAGTGTTTGTAGTTAGTAAAGGACTGGATGAAGGCAAACAAATGGAAATGTAGTCCAGACAAGACAGAAGTGTTCCTGGTCAACAGAAAGGCAGATCAGGAAATAGGGCCTTTGTTGTGCTAGATGGGTTTACGTGCCCCCTGAAATTTCAGGTTTGCAGCTTGAGTGTTCTCTTAGACTCTACTCTACATGGGGCTGCCTTTGGAAACTGGAAACTTCAGCAGGTTCAAAACACAGCAGCCAGAATACTGACTGGGATCAGTTATAGAGAGCATATAATTCCCTTGTTGAAAAAACTTCACTGGCTACTAGGTCATTTCTGGGCACAGTTCAAACTGCTGGTCATGAGTAGTGATTGGAGAAACCCATGTTTTTCTTCTCGGTCAGAGAAACTTTGAGGAGAATTTTTT